>NW_006288615.1:833285-850876 GCF_000327345.1 Myotis davidii
AGCACTTGCATTTACCACTGACAAGTTCAGTCCTACCTCAGTGCCCTTACAAATTGCTGGTCACCCTCCCTGGATTGAGGATGCCAGCTTGGCTGGTTCCATCACATCACTTAAAACTCGGTTACCATATATGTTCCCTATGCAAATTAAATACCCTATAACAAACTGCCCACTACCCACTTCCTCTCCAGCCCATGGTTCCTGCTTTACTGCACTCACCCACACCTGACTTATTATATACAGGGTGTAGCAAAAGTATGTTTATAGTTATTTGTTTGGAAAATAACTCGATAACTAATAAATAATAACACAAGAATAAACCTTGCATTTCGAGTACTTACAACTGCAAACCTATTTTTGCCACCTGTTAAATCCTCCTAAGATACATACTCCACAAGAGCAGAGGCAGTCCTGGAAGTCCCGGGTGAATCAATGAGTGAACAAACAGGTAAGAAAATGAACCATCAAGGTCATTGAAAATGCCTGATTCCAGCTTTTCTGACTTCTTGGTCTCCTTTGTGCCCCTACTCCAAAGGGTATAAAGAGAAGCTCTGAGGCCCATACTATTTCCTCTTTCTCGAGACTACTCACAAAGGGGCAAAGCTTGTAGGCAAGAGTCTGTTTCAAGGGAAATGGGGCTGGCACTGAGCTGGAGGAACCTAAGCTTTGGCTCTGCTTCCTGGTGTGTCCTGGGGAAGCTACTCAACCCCTCGACCATATACTAGTATTTGTCTCCCTCTAAAATGAGGTGGAGGGACTGGCCCCGTGGCTCTTGGTTTGTGAGTGGCACAGGCCACTAGGGAGTATTTTGAGAAACTCTAGTAGTGTTTTGTTTTTTTGTTTTTTTTTTTTCATCTTCAATGTAGTCATTCCCAAGCAATTACATGTTGAAATATATAATACTGTGATTTAACTTCTAATTATGCCTATTTCAAAGTACAATTAGGGCATTGTATTGATGTCCAAAATTATGTTTGTGTGTAGATAGGTTACACAATCTATTTAATTCAGGAGAGTAAAGAAATGTTCTCAAAATATGTGTTTTAAAGTAGGAAGCTTTGGGACTAGCAACTGGATAACTAGATGACTCCAGGGCAGGGGCAAGGAGTGAAAAGACAAAATACACAGCTTCCTACTTCCTCTTTCTCTGCTTAGTCACCTCCATATGGCATCATGGCCTCATCTATTGCAAATTCTCAGGCCAGACACACCCATGTGCAGAAACGAATGCAAGCGTGCCTTCTGAACACAGACACCGACGGCCTCCTGCACGAGCTGCAGCTCAGGGTGGTGGCCCCAGCCTTACTATAACAACCATTTACATAGCATTTACATTGCTTTGGTATTGTAATTAATCTAGAGATGATTTAGGTAGACTGGAGGATGTTATATGCAAATATTACATGTTGTATCAGGGACTTGAGCATCCTCGGATTTCAGGATTGGTGGGATGTCCTGGAACCAGTTCCTATGGATAAGGAGGGGAGACTGTACGCCATTCACTCTGAACTCTATGTCCCAGTGTAAGACCTGAAGCCAAGCAGAGCATGAAGTCTGCAGTCACTAGTTCACTTGTCATCTGCAATATCCTCATGATTTTGTGTAGGAAAGGGGGTGGAGTTCCCCTGGCTAGCTACAATTCCTCTGACGGTGCCAGACCCTGTGAAAGCTGCTATCCTTCCTGTGGTTGCACATCCTTCTCTCTTACAAGCCAGTGGTAACCACACACACTGACCAGAGATCTGTATTCCTTTTTGGCTGCTCAAGGTGTCTATTAAACAGTGAAATCACCCAAAGGAAGGACACTGAGAAAAATATCATCTTAAGGATTGGACCACATGGATCACTTGCCCTATACTGATTACAAAGATGACCCATTCTCTCGACTGCTCTGAAGTGGTATTGAACATCCCCACAAAATGTGTGCTTGCAGCTGGGCCAGGCCTCGCTTGTCAGGAGAGATTTCCATTATGGTGGTATGGACTGTGTTATGATTAGATTTGCATGTGTGAACAGGACTCTTAGGTTATGGAAATTGCTTGATAAAGGCTTGTTAGCTATTGACTATTGTGAAGCAAATAAAGTGTCTCATGCAGTAAGATGCTCTCCCCTAAACATTTCCCCAAATTGGTAATATGTCTGAAACATCTCAATGTGCACCACTTATCACATAGGCAATACCAAACTAAGTTATAGAAGAAAAAGACTGGGTGGCATCAGGCTCTTAGCCTTCATGAATGTCAAATAGCGTGGCCAGGTATACGGGTTAGCCTTTGTCTGCCAGTAATCTTTTCATTGGGGGACTTCCCTTCTCTCCATTTCTGTTGTGCAGCCATCAAACGAATGATCCTGCAATCAGTCTCTCTCCACGGGGCTAGTCCATTTTACTCTGGGTTCTTGTGACAAACTGTGTTGAAGAGCTGCGCTGTGAGAGAGAAGCACAGGAGAGAAGGAGAAAGAGAAATCGGTGGCATTATTTGACCAATGGGCCTGGCCTTACTTGAATGAAGCACATGACCTCTTTTATTTTACTTAAGCTAGTTCGATTTGAGGCTCTATCACTTGCAATCAAACGTAAATATTAACTAATAAATGTGGATTGAATACTAATAATTATGAAGAAATAACACTTTCAACACTCTCATTGTCACTCTTTACTTGTGATATGAAAAGGACTTAACCATAGAACACACGTGGGCCTATGCATTCAAGGTATCAATTAATCTTTAATACATGAAGTAATACTATTATTATCTCCCTTATGATCAAACACACAGAGATTTACTGAAGTGCACAATCTCATGCAACTAGTCATTTTCAGAGCCGTGATTCCTTCTTGCTCTTTACCATTATGCAAATGTTCCTTTCTGAACGTTATCGAAACTCTGACCTCCTTCCAGAAGACTAGCACTCAGTGCTCAGGGGCAAGCATTTGCCAGCTCTTTTACAGCCATGCTTCACAAAGGCATTCCTATAGTCTCCAGGGGCCTGAAAGGGCTAGAAAAGTGCTCTCAGAGTTAATTAGATCTGGGTTGAAATTCAAGCTTTGCCCTCTATTAACTGTGTTACTTGAACCCGTGTCTCACTTTCCTTTTCTGAAAAAAAAAGCCATAAGACTACAACCTACCTCAAATAGTGGCTGTTGGAGCTCAATGAGCCAATGTACATAAAGTAGAGTGCACATAGTGGCTGGCACACAGCAAGTGCTCAATAAATGCCATCAACAGGACCAAGACCATTTGGCATACCAGCACAGCCCAGCACTTCAGCACGCTCTGCCACAACTGCTTACATTTCAGTAATTACTCTGGGCCAGCATAAAGATGCCCCTCTATGATGTATCCTAGCCCATTTTTCTCATCTCAGTCAGTGATCACAAAAAACCTCAGCCACTGTACTTGCTAGAAGAATGCCCTAGAAGCCTGCCCTCCACATTCCTCGGTGCCCATCCATGAATCTTCAGGTTTGCTGAAATAAGGAGTTTCCTATGTGATTTCTCACCCAAGAAGAGCCTATGTGATTCCTCCTTTCAGTGTTTATCATCTGAGATTGTTTCCCTTTGGCCAATCACCTAACACGATCTCACTTAAATAATGAGCAACTGACTTAGACACATGCTAGAAGAGGTCGTAGAAACCAAGCTTTTGCAGGGAACGGGATCTTAATAAGGTTCCCCAACCATCACTTAACACCATTATAATGTAGGTCAGATCTATCCCTTCGAGTGTAGATGATGGAAACTGGACTGGGAGATTTTTCTAAAGCCACATAAGGCTATAAAGTGCCCTTATCCATGTTTTAAGTGCAGGACACTAAGAAAGGATTAAACTACAAAGCAATTTACTCAGGACAAAATGATGCAACCTTGGCTGGATCTGTAATAGCCTGGTAGATGCACAAGGAAGGGAAATGAGGTGCCAGCCTTCACCTTCCAGAGCTATCTGTCATGCCTGCTGACGCCCACAGATCTCTTTCCACTGCCTCATGTGTGAGTTATTTATGGTTCACAGAGTCTTTGCTCACTTAATTATTGTTCAATGTGTCTTTGCAAAGGCATTAAACAAGCTCTCTGCAAGCTTGGGATTCACCTGCTTGCATAGCTGTAACCTGTCTGAGGCTGGGTTGTGCAAACCTTATCCCTCTTACCCCCGGTGGCTTCTGGGATTGATTGCCACCTCAATCAATGGTGCTGCTGAGTGAAGGTCAATAGTCATTATCTCATCATGAAAATTAGGTATATTTTTCCCAATTCATGTCAATGCTTCTAGAATCTAATTTGCACTAAGTCTGTGAAGAACTGAAAATTAAAAAGCCTGTGTATCCATAATATATTAATTTATTTATATTAAAATATTTTATTATATATTTATATGATGTAATTATATTATAATTGTAATACATGTAAATGTATTGAAGACTAAAATATTTTATTATATTAAAATACAATGAATTTTTTAAAAAAGAACTTTCTAAAACATATATTTATTGATGTTTCTAAAAATAACAATTTTTTTCATTTGCTCCTTTCTATGAATTTCCAAATTTAAGACCAATCTCAGTGACATGTTTAAGGCATTTATTTTATTTTCCTCTGTACTTCCAAGTGCTTTTAGTGCAGTCCAGCTCTGGACTTGGGTGCTATTGACATTTGTAATGAATTGTGTTAGTGTTCATTATGCTCACTTGAAGTATTTATGTTCAGAATAGATGCTGAAAGATTTATGGATGTGAGTTAATGAGTAAACACATGAACTAATGGTCAGCTGAATGCATAAACAAATGGATGGATAAATAAGTTAATGAAGCTGGTGCCATCTCTACAGCAGCCCACACTATGTGCCAGTTGCTGCATTAATAACTTAAGTGGATATGATTGCAATCATTTCACACATCTTCCTTATGAGGTGAGAGAATTTAATTATGTCTCAATTTATAAATTAAAGAACTGAGCCCCAGTTAATTTAAGTTACTTGCAAAATGTCACTTAGCTATAAAATGGGCTTTACCCATGGATTTCTCTGACTCCAGAGGCCTTGTTTTCTATCACTTCAGTGTTTTTCCCTATGTTGAACAAGAACACATCCCCACAAACCCACACACCGACAGCAAGTGACCATGTACCCCCCAGGCACTTGGAGCATAGTTCAAAGCAGCCAATGACAGGATCCATTTTTCTTTTTTAAAAAAATTATTAGTTAGGGTATCACAAATGTGTCCTTATCCTCCCCATTGATCCCCCCCCCCCACCACTCATATTCTCATCCCCCTGTTTTCCATGTCCATTGGTTTGGCTTATATGCATGCATACAAGTCCTTTGGTTGATCTCTTCACCTTACCCCCTCCCTCCCCTCTTTCCCGCTGGGGAGTGATAGTCTGATCGCTGTCCACATAAGTTTTACTTATATTTCAAAGTAAAAGTGTATTTTTTTACTATCAAAAGAATGTGGTTTTGCTGTTGCTATTGTTATCGCCCCCTCACACCAAACAAGGTTGAGAAGCATGGGGTACACCTGACAGGTCCATTTTGATGGGTTTTCAAGGGACATGGTGGCATTTCCTGGGGATAACTGACCCCAAGGGGTGCCACACTCAAGGGTTCTGTGTATCTTAGACCCAGCCCCAAAGCCCTGAGACCTTGAGAACAACAAAATAGCGCAAAAATGGGGGAGGAAGATAGCCAGGGTGAAGTGAGGGGCAAAAAAATAGGTTGCTTTTTTGTTTATTGACTTGTTTTGGTGTTGGTAAGAGGTAACTGTGGGTTAGCTGCCAGGGGTCTCCTTCTCTCAATGCCTCATGGGTCCTTCCCTGTGGAGGGGCTCCATTTGTGTGATATTGTGACCTTTCTCCTTCTCAGGGGAGGAAAACTCTTACTGATCAGGTCAGGAGAGGATGTGGACATGTCTGACCCTGCCTCTGCTTCTCCCTGTGCTCTTCAGAACCCTGTGCCCAGAAAGCCTGGCTCTGATGTGCTTGCTACTATAAAGTGTTACAGTATGTGAGAATACCTATAGTGGCCCAGCCCTCCTGTGACTGGTGGATATATCTGTCTCATCCTTGGATTCATTTGTCCCTGGACATATGCCACTTTCTCCAAAATCAGCATTACTAAAATTAAGATAGTATTTTCACCTGCCATCTTCCTTATTTCCCAGTTGGTTCTAAACTCAAGTAAAGAAGAGGGGTACTCCAGCAGTTTAATGCAGGGCCAGAAACTCTGAGGAAGAAAGAATGGAATTGGTGGGTCAAAATAGCACATAGGGAGATGGGGGTGAACTCAAGGCGCACGGTTTTCTGTGGTCCTTGAAGTTCATTATGTAAAGTATAAACCAAAATAATGTAAAATAAAGAATGTTTAGACTTTGCAATTGGAGAAACTTATATTGGATCATGGGGCTCGACGGAACCTAAGTTTGCAATTAACCTTTACGCTTGAGACCTGGTACATGGGTTTAGAGCTTAGTATGTCATTTGGAATTCTTACCTTGGCAGATGACTGCAGCTGAATGTTGGCTCTGTTCACAGGCATGTAGCTGCCTTGAGAGAGTTCAGGGTGTACCCGTTAGGCCTAAAGCAAGACCCTTTCAGGTCTTACCTGCCTTGAGCAAATTCAACCACATCAACAGAGGCTCAGGCACCTGATGCAGACTAGAAAAGGTGACCTTTGCAAAAAATAAGCCTGACTTATAAATATATGCAAGCGTTTTCTTAAACTTTTCATAAGAGAGTATAGCCAAGACAAATATCTGTGTTTGAGGAAAGGAGAAGACCACCCTAACCAGCATATGAAACTATTACCATTTCATCTGGATCATTCGGAAGGAAGCAGGGAAAGAACAGAGGGAAAATAAACCTGAAAGGCCTGTCCCACTACTACACAAGAGGTGTGGTAGACAGAACAGCAGCAGAGCTTGGGGAGCAAGGGCATCCTTGGCTCTGAAGTTTGGCTTCAGGAATCAGCCAACAGCCACTTCCCAGCTGAATCATATGTTGAGGGTGAAGGGAATCTTCCCTGGGAGGTAGGTGTCATAGGACTATTCTATGTCCTAGCCAGAGAAACCCAGAACTGAAGATGCCCACTGATGTGGGCTAAATTGTGCTCCCCCACAAATTCACATGTTGAAGTCCCAACCCCCAGTTCATCAGTATGTGACCTTACTTGGAGATAGGCTCTTGACATGAATAATCAGATTAATCAATGAGGTCATTAAGAGGGGTCCTAATCCAATAGGACTGTTGGATTTACAAAAGGAGAAATTTGAAGATAGGCATGAGTACAGTGAGAATGCCAGGTGAACATGAAGACAGCCATCTGCAAGCCAAGGAAAGAGACCTGGAGCAGATCCTTTCCTCATAGCCTTCAGGAGGCACCAATCCTGCCAATACTTTGATTTTAGACTTTAGCCTCCAGAAACATGAGACTCATTGATAAATTTCTGTTGTTGAAGCACCCAGTTTGTAGTACATCGTTATGGCAATCCTATAAAAAATAACCCACCCCATAAGCATTTGCGAAGAGTAGACCACTGGGACAAGTCTGTACTTCATCCAGTCCTCGAGAGCTGAGAAAGAAAAATTAAGAGACTTTTGGATTTTAAAAAATTGAAGTTAAAAATTGTTTTTGGAACTTCAACAATCGCAAATTTCTGAATTCCTGAGTTTTCTAAGACGGTAGCCAAGATTCCAATGCTGCCCTGTGAGTATACTTGTGTAAAGAGATTCCCACAAATAAGTGCAGAGAGCCAAGGCTTACCTCCAGTTGAGAAAGTTCTTCCAACTGAGTTTAAGCTCCCAGGTCATGGAGCTGGCTCGTCGCTAGATTAGATTAACAACCATTGAAGAGATGCTAAAAACCAAGAATTTCTCCTCATTTTGGATGTTAATCGTTGTTGTTATTATTATTATTTTTTTACTTTACACACAAGGTGTCTTAAGGTTTCCGTAGGACAATAACAATGTTGAAGGGCTTATATTCAAGTTTGAAACATTTAATTTTGTCATTTTTCACACTGGAATATGCTTATAACACAAGCTCTTTAACAATCTCTGATAGGCTAATTTTCAGGTTTGTGGTCATAATTGGGGTCAGAAATAACAGGGAGAAAAACTTAGCCATGGGATTTTATTAAATTAATACCCTGTTCTGACTCATCTCAAAACCTTCTGGTAGGAGGAGTCTTTCCCACACCCGCCAGAGGATGCAGGAGCGTAACAAAGAGCATGGATGGGTGTTGGGAAATAGGCTCATGGACCAGTCTCACTTTTCAGACTACACAGCACGAGGAATTAGCCAGCCTGTCCAGATTACTCAGAAGGCACTATTTTAAAAGCCAGGGATGAAATTCCATTAGAAGAGACTGTCTTAAAGTGACTCTATTATTGGGAGACAATTAGATTAGACATGCTTCTCTAATCTTCTCCACAAAACAATGATAACACCCTTCACAAGAAGCCAAATTGACTCTGTCACCTTCCTGTGTGTGCAGCAGCTGTTTAAATTCACAGGCAGTTTCTAAAGGAGAGCTCTATGATACTCTGAATTGCCTGTGATCAATCAAAGGGGAGATGAGCCACATCTCTGGAGTGACTGTGCCTAAATTGAAGCACACCTCAAGAAGCGTATGAAACATCATTTAATGCCAAGTCAAGTGTCCTCACCACTCCCTGAGCCCATTTTCTCCTGGTTACAAGTGTTCCTCTCAAGGAGACATGCTCAAGTCAGCCTGAGCTCCACATGCTGACATGATAAGTTCTGTTTGCACCAGCAGACAAAGGGGAGCATGGCCATCCACTTGAAGCAAAAGGTGACTTTGAACTGTTCCTAGATCCAAATTTGGCCTTTCCTGCTCAGCTGAGCTGTCCAGGGACCCGTATGGAGTGCTCATGAAAAGCATTCTGTCCCTGCACCAGCCCACCCTCCATGGAAATAACCAAAGCTGAATCCACATGTATTTCGCCAAGATTGCTCCCAGTGCAGGTCAGCACAGAACCTGCATCTCAGAAACACCCTACGTGTGGATGATTTAGTGTCTGAGCAGTTGGTGAGGTTGAACATGCTTACAAAGAAAGATGGAGGGATTAATAAAAACCATCAGCTTCCAGTGTGGCCGATCCAATCCACTTCCCTTAGCAGAGTGAGAGCTAACATATATGGGAATGAAAGTGGCAAAAAAAAAAAAAAATTTAAAATGAGTCAGTGGAAACTTGCAACCATGTGTAATTCAACCATAACAACATAAGCAGAAAACAAATGGGACATATCTGCCAGAAACCTCGATGGTCATGCCAAGCTGATTCTGCAGCTATGGTCCAGAGCCAGTCTAATCGCCCAAAAAGAAATAAAATAATGATTTCAGTAACTCTGAATTCTGATCTCAGTTCTCTTCCAATCACTTTAACCAACTCACAGGGAAAACGTTAATAAAAAGATACAAGATCCAACAAATGCCCTTTTCAACTTTGATGAGAAAGATTGTGAAGCACTCTATCTGAAAACTTGTGAGGTTTTTTAGCTCAAAAAATATAACTTTAAAAAATTAAAAAAGAGGGAATTATAGTAATGGGTATAAATTAATTACCCATTTTAAATATTCCACAATTAATATTTGCACAAACTTCCACCTTTGCATATACTTAGAAATCTAGCATATATAATGGTAGTAGGATAATCTACATTATGATTTGCATTTTTGTTTTTTACTTAACATTATATTATTAGCATTTTTAAATGTTGTCTTCCTGGACATAATTTTCAATGTCAGCATAGCATTCCTCTACTAGATAGGATTTAATTCCCTTTTTATCATATAAAATAGTTCCTGTTTCTTCCTTTGTTGTTTTACTACAAATTTAATATAGTAAACACATAACTACTTATTAGTACATGAAATGCCCTGTTCGAATCACTTTACATGTATTAACTCATTTAAATTGAAGGGAGGGGAGGTGTGACATGGGTGTTTTTTAATCCCCAATTTAAAGATGAAGGAACTGAGGCACAGAATTCTCCCGTTTTCACATTTCACCTTTCAGTCTCTGTTATGAATCTGTCTCTGGTAAGCAGCATGTAATTGCTAAACTTTGATCTGAGAGCCTTTGACTTTTAATTGGGGGATTTAACCAGTTTACTTTTGTTATTATAATCAATTAGCTCTAAGTTTCTATTTTTTGTTTTAATTGCCCATTGATATCTCCTTTTTCTATGCTTTAATATATAATCTTTTTGTTTTGGATTTGATTGCTGATTGCTTTGCTTAAATTAATCAGTTTTTTTGAAGGCCTAGATGCAAGTAATAATTCTAATAGTTATCTTGAAGTTTTTCAGAAGCACTCCTTGACTTACATTTATCTAAATATCAAAGACAAAATTAAAATGTTCATTTTGGGTCCTCTTTATATAAGATGAATAGCTTATCACCCTTTGACTGTTCTTCATCTATTAATCTATTTGAAGTTTTACATCAAGAATATTATATTTATTCTGTGATGTGGAACCAGAATGTGCCATGAGATGAAGTTTTCAATAGTGTTTCTTTCTAACTAGGTATCTACTTAGCCCTCTTTTACTCTCTTCAGACTTCCATCCCTATCACATCTCCATCCATTTTTGCAGATACACTCATCTCCTATTTCATGGAGAAAGGAGAAATCATCAGATAGGAATGCTCACTCTTGCCTTGACTACATCAGTCTTTTTGTCTCCTGATGGTTCCTTTTATTTCTACACTCATAATAAAGTTGTGTTTTTTTTTACATTTATTTCTGCAAAAAAAATGTAAAAATGTTATCACATAAAATAACAAATTTGACACCCATTCCCAAATAAAATAACTTTAGTGAGTTTGGCACTTCTGATTTGCATTTATAAAATATCATCTTTAAAATAAAACATAAATCATTCCTCTCAAATGTGCATATTATTTGGATATTGATAAGGTTAAGAAATTTTTTTATTTTTATATTTTTCTGTGATTATGCTATGGTGGATATGTTTGCCTTAAAAGTCCTTATCTTTTTATATATGTATATTGAAATATTTATTAATAAAATTAAATGGCCTTGGATTTGTTTCTAAATAATCCAATGCTGGGGAGCAGGTGTTTTTGGAAAAGTGGATTGGAATAGGGAAGAAAAAATTGGACTTATGTTGATAATATTTGAAGCCAAGTGATGGGTATACAGGAATTCATTATTCTATTTCTCCTTCTTTTGTATATATTTGAAACTTACCATAATGAAAAGTTAAATAATCACATTAACAACATTTCAAACTATCAAACTCCTATGATTATATAAACACATATGAAACTGATTTTAACAATCACTGCCAGTCCCTTCCTATTACAACTCCTATTTTGTGTTTCTAATCATTTGGAGAACAAGTTCAGCTCTTTGGAAAATCTTCAGGAATTACTATGGGTAGTATTTTTTCAAAAAGGCTGAATGTGAGTTATTTATGAAAGCTAAGCATGAAAAGGTGTCTGATGTTCTCATTGTTTGACCTGGATACTCTGGAACTCAGGAAAATTTTGCACTGGCATCTGGCTTACTTATTCAAAGTGCTGGCAACTCGATGTAAATCTCCTTTGACTTAGAAATAACAGGGACCTGCTCTGAGGATTGCTTTGAACCGTGGCACACACTCACGATTCCTAGGTCAAGTCATGTGAGTCACAAAAGCATAAGCACTGTGGCCTCGAGTACATGGGGGAGTTATTCATATACTCTGCTTGCTGTATTAAAACAAGTTGATACATTTTCTTGTGATATTACTAAGACTTCCTTCTGCTGACTCACAAATCCTAAATCTTTAGTCGACTGGACCAATACTGAGAGTGGGACAATTTGTGAAAAGTGGCATTACCAAACTACATCTCATTCTATAAAATCTTTGAAGTTGTAGGGTTTTAATTTTTTCTCAATGTCCAAATTAGTTTGAATTTTATAAGGAAAGGTAGAAAAGTTAGAGGTGTGTGTTGGTGGTGGTGACATAAATTTAATAGGAAAACTTGTGTTGGGTCCTACTGCATTCACACATCCATTAATCCAGTCTTTTATTTAGAAAGGTTAATTGAGTGTTTAGCTCATGCTAGGCAACTTGCTTAGCTTAGGGGTTCCCTTCATACCTGCCTTCCTGGAATTTTCACCTCAGTGTTAGGGGTTTTTTGGGGGGAGGATAAAGGGCCTAAGAGGTCAGGAAGAAAGTAGGACCCAATGCTCACATGTCTGTAGTCACGAACCCAAGACCTTTCCTCACCATGACTTTCTGCTTAGGTATGGCAAATGACTTAGACCAATGGTTTTCAATAGGGGATTCATAGACTATTTATGGATCTTATGAGGGTCCAGGGAGCCAGTTAGTGATGTGAGTATTCTTCCTGCGAAACAATCTATCCATAGATTTCATCAAAGTCTCAAAATAGCTTGTGATATTAAAAGGGTTGAGATCCACTGCCTTGCCAGTCTATGTTCATAATGCATTAATGATGAAGATTCATTAGTGGTGATATATCAATTCCTCTTATCCACACTGCACGGGGGAATTCTGAGAGGCTGCTGATGCTTTCTAGTAGCAGAATACAAGGAGATCCACTTAGAATGACAAATGATTGAGCAAGATGAGGGTTTTTAATCAGTCCTTTCGTGGCATGCCTCATTTTCTTCTGAAATTTGCCATTAATTATTAGAATTAGTGATACTCATAGGATATGAGAGTGTACTTATTAAAAAATAGTGAGAGAGTTCTTTTGTTTGAAATGTTGATATTTTAAGTTTAGTGCAATAATCTCAGATGATTTTTTTTCCTCTTTTTAAGTTTAATACAGAACATCTAGGCAATATTTATTAAATTTAGTTTCTTTAACTATGATTTGGCATAATACAAAGCACTCTTGATGATATAGTAGAGGATAAATGATCTTTACAAATTGGAATGTGATGCCTTTGACTCTAAATATTTTAATGGCCACAAATGTGTTTTTACTATAAACATTAAATGCATGTTTGACACTCTACATTTTGGGTAATGTCAATACCACAAAATATGTAAACTATATTATGCAGATGTGGAAAAATCTAGCTGGTATTTAAACAATACTTTGCACCATTAACAGTTTTATGGCATGAAATGTACATATTAACTTAAAAATCTTAGTTTTGAGCCCCTAAAGTGCCTTTGAAATACCATTATATTGCTACAAATAAAACTCACAATGTATAATTGAAAATACCAGCTGCCTAGTATTTGGGCTATAACCCAAAACATGAAACAAATATCCCAAGGTCCATACAAATATAAATAAGTATTGCATAAATAAATGAGGGAGAAGGGATCATTTTCTCATGCAGAATAATTTCAAATACTTATCTGGATATTCCACCATCAAGGAAGGGAACACAACTCACCACTCAAGTGCAGGCTTAGCATAGTGACTTCCTTCCAGAGAGAACAGCACGGAAAGAGGGAAAATAAAAGAGTGACTTTACAGTAAAGAAACCTGAGCTTCTCATAAGAAAAACATCAGACAAATTCTAGGTGAGTCAAAATACATCAAAGCTATAAGTCATCAAAACCGAGGAAAGTCTGGGAAACTGTCTCAGTCAAGAGAAGACATAGTGACTGAATGTAATACGGTATCCTGAATGGGATCCCAGAAGCCAATAAAGGACATTGGGTAAACCACACTCTAATGCCTTCAGAGTCTATGACCAAATCTCATGGAAAAAACAGCATTAGATATTCTTCCCATTCATTTTCCTGGTGACAGCAACTGCTTTCAAAGCAGCGGTTCTCAACCTGTGGGTCGCGACCCCTTCGGTGGTCGAAGGAGCCTTTCACAGGGGTTGCCTAAGACCATCCTGCATATCAGATATTTACATTACGATTCATAACAGTAGCAACATTACAGTTGTGAAGTAGCAACGAAAATAATTTTATGGTTGGATCACAACATGGAACTGTATTTAAAGGGCCAGAAGGTTGAAAACCACTGTTTTAAAGGAACCTTTGGGTCATTCTCATAAGAGTTTTTAAGACCAGCATCTACTACCAACTATTAATAACTTACTTCCTGTCACTTGGCTGTAGGGTCTAAAGGTCTGACCTGAGTTTTTCCATTAGCAAAGGCTGTGAAAGATGTGCTCATAAACATGACCAATTTGGCCACTTGTCAAAATATTCTAAGTCACTCAAAGATAAATCTGCCTATCCAACATATTGATTTATTAACCTGAAATAAAATCTTGCTTTCACATAATGAAGAAGTTTGAGTTATAGGGGTCTATCGGGATATGAACTGCTCTATTCCCCAACTTACTTGGCTGAGTTCCATTTTAATTTTCTCTCCATTAACCATGGAGAGAGAGATAGAGATGACAGAGAGATAGAGACAGAAAGAGGAAGAGAGAAAGAAAATCAGGAGGCAAAGAGAGAGAAGAGGAGGGAAGAGGGAAAGTGGGATGATGACAGGAGAGAGGGTAGAGAGACAAGAAGGCATAAGCATAGAATACGAAAAACAAGCAGGGAGAGAGAAATCACTGAGCAACCTTTATCAGAGGAATTTCTTTGCCAAATTATTCAAACCAAAAAATAAATGTCCTTTCTCATAAGAATTGATCGATTTTAGCTTTAGGAATCAACTTGCTATCATTTGCACATATCACATAATTCATTTAAAAATGATCTTGCAACATCCCAGATTCAGAATTCAAATACAAGTGCTTTTTTCAAATATTCTACCAGAGTCTGACCACTTATTTAGTTTCTATTTGAAAACATTTGGCCACCCATACATAGAGGGTATATACAACTCTTTTAGGAAGGATGTGGGAGGAGAATTCTTAGCTTGACTGTGAGAAGCTTTTTAGTTTGCTAAAGTCCCATTCATTTATTTTTGCCTTTATTCCCCTTGCCTTTGGGTTCAAATTTATAAGATCTTCTCTAAGATCAAGGTCCATAAGTTTAGTTATCTATGTTTTCTTCTATGCAATTTATTGTTTTAGGATTTATATTTAGGTCTTTAGTCCATCTTGAATTAATTTTTGTACATGGGGGCAAACTGTAATCTAGTTTCATTCTTTTGCAGGTGGCTTTTCAATTTTCTCAGCACCATTTATTGAAAGACTTTCTTTTCTCCATTGTATGTTTTTGGTTCCTTTGTCAAAAATTATTTGCCAATATTCATACGGTTATATTTCTGGGCTTTTAATTCTGTTCCATTGGTCTGTGTATCTGTTTTTCTCCTAATACATGTTGTTTTGATTACCATTGCTCTGTAGTACAATTTGAAATCAGGCTCTGGTTTTGTTCTTTTTTTCATGATTTCTTTAGCTACTTGGGGTGTTTTGTGGTTCCATACAAATCTGATGAAATTTTGTTCTATTTCTTTAAGAAAATGTCTTTGAGATTTTGATGGGGATTTCATTAAATCTGCATATTATTTTGGGTAATATAGGCATTTTAACTATGGTGATTCTTCCAATCTATGAACATGAAATATTATTCCATTTAATTGTGTCTTTTTAAATCATTTCTAATAATGCTTTGTGGTCTTCAGTAAATAAGTCCTTCATATTCTTTGTTAAGTTTATTCCTAGGTATTCTATTCTTTTTGTTGCAATTTCAAAAGGAATTTTTTTTCATTTCTTTTTCTGAACTTTCATTGTTAGTATATAGGAATGCAATGGATCTTTTGTGCATTGATTTTGTATCGTGCAACTTTACTGTACTTGGTTATTGGATAAACAGGATGATATATATATATACATATATATATGTATGTATGTATGTATATGTGTATATGTATATGTATATGTATATATATGTATATATATGAGAGATATATATAGATATGGATAGAGATAGAGATAGAAAGATATAGATAGATACATACAATGGAATGCTACTAAGCCATAAGAAAATATGAAATATTGCCATTTGTAACAACATGGATGGACTTGGAAATATCATGTTAAGTGGAATAAGTCAGAAAAAGCTAAGAACCATATGATTTTACTCACATGTGGAACATAAGATGAAACTCATAGACACAGACAAATTATGGTGGTTACCAGAGGGAACAGGGCAGGTGAAATGTTAGCAAAGGGTAAAGGGGACAAAACATATGATAACAGAAGATGATTTTACTTTGGGTGGTGGGCACACAAGGCAACATATAGATCACATGTTATAGAAATGAACACTTGAAACCTATATAACCTATTTATCAATGTCACCCCAATAAGTTAAATTAAAATTAGCTTTATATATTCAAGAACTTGACTTGGTAACAGATGATAGACTATCCAGTAAAGATTCATCAGAGAGCTCATGAAATCTTTTAATTCCTATTTTTTATTTAATTTCCACCAATGAACTTGGTTATAAAACCCTGTAGTTAAACAAATTAAAAATTCTATGTAGTTAAATGGTGAGAACATGTGAGAGTTTTAAGATAAGTTCTAGAAATCTAAATTTCAAAGGTCGTCATATTATTATACCCCAGTCTTTTAAAATAAAAACACCAAATGTATTTTTCCTAGGAGTAACAATTTCTTGGATATTCTTTCCAAAATTTCAAGGATCCAACTGAAAGCCTTCACCAATGGACAACCTATCTACTTTTAAAGGGCATTCACTCTACTAGTCATCCAAGAAAAGCTAAATGTATTCACGCTTCTGGGCTTGTATGCTTTTTTAATAACCCAATTTCATGCCATACCAGGCAGACATTCTTCTAAAACCAGTTTTCTCAGCCACAAAATGGCAACATCACAATACAAAATCAACAGACCATTTTCCAATTAAAAATTTCATGGTAAGGCTGTTCCTGTGGACACATGTATGTTGTTACAGCCCAGGCTATACTGACCAAGAGCTGGATGGTTCTTTCCTTCACAACCCTTTCACATGAGAGTAAAGAAACAAGTTACAGGTGGAGAGAAATGAGAGCTGAGGCTGTGAAACTCATAGAGTGGGATCCATGACACGAAAGACTCAGTTCAAATGCGGAATTGGGAGGTGCCTTCTGGCAAACTGAGCCCTCCTATCAGAAATGGAACAAAACCAGGAAAAGCTTGTTGTTGGAAATAAGTGTAAAAATGACTTACGATAACAGTTATCATGCGGATAAGTGTTGGAAATTCTCTTATTGCCTTCTTTATATTTCTTTAAATAATCTGATGACTGTGATAGCTGTCTATAGTCAACCAAAGCATCCAAGCACATGTGTACACACATGGACCCTCACCAATACACCACTATGCGCACAGGCAACTTCTAATTCTCCAGGCTCCCCAGAAGCTCTTCAACCATCCTGCCTGGGGATGAGCCACTGCAGTAGTAAGGGAGGGAGGTGGCTTAACTGACATGATATCATGATTCTCTGGTTCCCTTGGCTTTGCTTGCCGGGAGCCAGTCCATCCTTGCTGTTTCAAGGAACCTGGCATATATGGCCTACTGTTCTTAATATATTTGCTCACCTTCTTGGCACTATGTATTTTAACCAAGGTCACCTCTCCGAGAAAGGTTGTTTCCCCAGGTAGAGATTTTCCCCTGAAGTTAGGGAGGGAATAAAACCACTTCACCAAGTGCCCC
>NW_006288615.1:850986-862271 GCF_000327345.1 Myotis davidii
AACCTTGACAGAACCTGGCTGAAGAACCCGGCTACAGAACCTGGCGACCGAACCTGGCTGGAGAACCTAAACCGAACCTGGCTGGAGAACCTAGCAAGAGAACATGGCTACAGAACGTGGCTGCAGAACCTGGAGAACCTAGCAAGAGAACATGGACACAGAACTTGGCTGGAGATTGTGGCTAGAGATCCTGGCAAGGCTGCTGATCAACTGAACGCTGTCTCCGTGTCATTCCTTCTTCGCTGACTCCGTCCACACCTTTGGGAACCCCTGAACCCACTGGGGCTGGACCCCAGCATTTGCTCCTGTCCATATTCCCTCCACAGCCACATAGCCATGTGGACATGTGGACCCCACATGCAACGGACTGATGGACTGCAGTTGGGAACACAAACTAAAGTAGCATGATGTTGGATTGGACTATTCCCTGACATGGAATGAGCACTCTGGACACTGGCTTTGATTTCAGCTCTGTTAAAGTCACAGCTGCACTTCCGGACCTTGGAAATTCAGGGGTAAATTCACAGAAATAAAGCTTTCTGCAATACCTCATCCTCCCAATCGAGTCCCAGAAAATTCCTTTTCTCTGGATATCACGAGAATTACACTCCCACTAACAACAGGAGAGGTCAAGGACCTCTCCCCGACGGTAACATGTTGACTGACAGTTTTTTGAATTACGTACATCTTAACACTTACACAACAAGAAAATAATCTATTTCTGAGATTATTTGCTACAGCAGCTTAGGTTGTATTGTAGACAAACTCCTAATTTATTCAGATATTGGATTTATTGAAATTATATTGGGTAATTTACAAAATTATTAGTAATGTTCAAAACAGAGTTGGGAAATAGTAATTAAAGGATATAGGACACAGCCAAAAATTCTACCACAGCCTGGTGAGGTCATTCCTTTCCTTTGAAAGCTTGAGTCTGTGGCAGCCAACCACAAGTGCTTCCTGAATAACCTCAGGTTGCAATCTTTCTTCTACAATTCACAGTTTAAATGCTGGGAAGCCAAGAATGACAAATGTCCCCCACAGTCTACCTTTAGACATGGAATAATCCCGTACATCTTCTTCCTCATTCTTATGCTTAAAAATAGAAAATGCCCCACTAAAATTCAGTTATCACTCATACAACTTAATATAGATTCACATTCTTCCCAAGAAGAGGATGATAAAGCTTCATGAGCCTCTACAAATTAGAGCTCAGTAGCCTCTCTACTTCTGAAGGGATGACCATTTCTTTTCTACCTATGGGGCAATTCCATGATGACATCATGTATCATGAACAAAATGGTGACATTACTTAATAGTAAACCTGGCATTAATAGGAGGAGTTGAAATAAAAAGGAAATTAGTTAAATGTACAAATATATCTTTAACACATTAAAAAAGGAAATATGAGTTGATGTTTCAATCCTCATATCTTCAGTTGTAATTAAGGCCACAACAGTAATAAAACTTTCCATCTTCTAACACCCATCCCATATCCCCATTGATTTAAAACAACACGTCTGCTGGTCAAAATGTTTGCCTGGGACAAAGCTGGATGGTTTACATTACCTCAAGGAAAGGTTGTCAATCATACTGTAATCTCTAGTAGTTGTTCTTTACCAGCACTGAAAAAACAACAACAAAAACAAATCATTAGCTACATGTCAGGTCCCAAGGGCTCTTTGGATTTGTTCTATTAAGGAGACCACATATGGAGCAGCAGCTTTAATTGGTGTCATCCCATGATTAAACTTACAATTCCTAATGGGCTCTGAATGGCCAATCCATCTTCCCCACTGGTCAAGATGGAAAGTGAAGTGGACACATGCTAACATTGCAACTTTCAAGACTTGAATTATGGGGCTGCCCTCAGCATCTATATCCTTATGCTTTTTCCCACTGAGAATGTTTATTTTTGCTCCTTTTGACACAATTTAAATCTTACATAAAAGTTGAAAGAACAGCACAAAAACTGTCTGATCCTTTCACCCAGCATTATTTTATTCTTTCTTTCCTTTTCCATGATCTCTTTTTCTTCTTTCTCCTTCTTACTATTTTCTCTCTTATTATCATTTGTTTTTTATTCATTTAAAAGGAAATTGCATACATGGTACCTCTTTAGCCCTAGATACTATAGTATACATTTTCTTTAAGTTTATAATTTTGTTAAATATCCATAACAAATTAAAACGAAGACACTAACATGAATGAGACATTGTCTAGTTTCACAGATATCACTAGATGTTGCCAATTCTGCAGTAAAGGCCTTCATAGTAAAAAGAACAAATAAAAAAAAACAAATAACAGTAGAACCAATCAGTTACTTCATAGATTATCTTCAGTTCCTGTTTGTTTGATAGCTCCTTATGGTTTGATTCAAGTTATGCTTTGTTGGCAGGAATACAATAGAAATGAGACTGCCTTTTTAGTGCCTAACATCAGGAGGTACATGCTGTTGATTAGTCCAATTACTAGCAATGTTAATTTTTTAGAATAAACAACTTTATTCCATGAGCTAAGATAGGAGGGAGGAGGATTTATATGCCTTTCGAGCCTTAATTTTCCTCAACTACAACCCCAGCTTCTTGCCCTACCGCACATTGCCATCTGTGCGGCTACACTGACCTGGTCTTGAAGTAAGGCTGCAAGGAGATTGCCCTGCTGGAAACGTTCCTCTAGAAAACTGCTTATTGGGGTATTGCTGTTACTTCCATCATATTTCTTCTGAATATTCTTGGATCAATTTTTGTTTAAAATCTCTTCCTCTTCAGGAGTCAGCTTGGCCCCCATCTTGTGGCCCAGGGCAGTGCCTAGCAGGACTGTATCACTGTCAACACGGTGTGTTGTTAATGAGCATGTTGCAGTTTTTTAACAGGGTCTTGGCGTGAGCCAGTTCACTGTTGGACGCATAGAGACAACATCACAATCCTTGCTTTGCTCCTGCAACCCTGGGAGAAGCTGCAGCATCCAGCTTTGCTCCTGCAACCCTGGGAGAAGCTGCAGCATCCAGGCCCAGCACTTATTATTGACTCCCACACACAACGTGGGACTTTGCCCCACGTTGATCTTAGTGTTGGCAGTGTGGTGTACCATCTCACATTTCTGCTTTGTGGGGTAGGGCTTTCTATTGCTCCAGGTCCTATGGTGCTTGCGCTAGTTGTCTTAAGAGATGCTTGAATGTGGGAGCTGGGGACAGAGGCTTGAGTCATGAGATGTAGGACCAGCCCTCCCAGCTCCAGAATCCCACACCAGGTGGGCAGCAAGCTCAGCTCTTCAAGATGGCTTCCCCACCAAGCACTCGGCAGTTTACAGCAGTACCAAGGTGTCATCATACACATGCAGCCCAACCTGCACCTTTTCCCACCACAGCCACGTTGCTGCCCCTTGCAGTCCCGTCGGCATCCCAACGACAATGATAATTATGACCTTGGATCACAACATATGATCTATCCTGGACAACGTTCCATGTGTGCTTTGGATGAATGTGTCTTCTGCGGCTACTGGACAGAATGTTCTGTAAAAGTCTGTTAAGTCCACCTGCTCTATCATGTATTGTAATTCCTATGTTTCCTTATTGATTTTTGTCTGGATGATCCATCTATTGTTGACAGTGGACTATTGAATCCCCTACTATTATTGTATTGTTGTCAATTTCTCTTTTCGGGTATGCCAATACTTGCTTTATATGTTCAAGTGCTCCTATGTCAGGAACATAAATATTTACAAATGTTATATACTCTTGTTGGATTGACCTTTTAATTTTATAATGACTTCCTTTGTCTGTATTACAGTCTTCAGCTTGAAGTTTATTTTGTCTGATATAAGGGTAGCTACCCCTGCTTTCTTTTAGTTTCCATTTATATGGAATATCTTTTTATAAACCTTTATTTTCAGCCTATATGTATCTTTTATTTCATTCTAAGTATATTTTCTTTTCCATTATTGAGGACATATAGCTTCCTTAAAATATTTATCTGCTAAATCTAAAATCTGAGTCATCTCGATTTTGGTCTTCCTTGGCCATTTTCCTCTTGATGATGAGTTCTATTTTCCTAGATCTTCTTATGTCAGGTAATTTTGGATTGCATCCTGGACAGTACTGCTGTTAAGGAGACTCTGGCTTGCTATTATTTGCTGATGAGCTGGTTTTCAGGTTTATATGTTTGTTTGTTTATTTGTTTGTTTTAGCAGATATCTAACTTGGTTGGACTTCAACTGCAAATTCATTCCTGGAAGCTAGCTCTAATTTCAGATAAAAACTTTTAAGCTAAGATTTTTAGAGCCTACTTCAACCATGCATGGTACATAAATCATCCTGAGATGGGGGCAGACATGAATCAAATATTCCTTCTCTGGCTCTTTTTTATTTGGAAATATATCTCCTTCTCCAGTGCCTGTTTTTCCCAGCCTGAATTAGCTGGTTTCTCTAGCCAGAAAGACTGTAATTTTTTCCACCAGTGCCCCTAGCACCTTCACCTTCCCCAAACTAAAAACAAACAAATAAACAAACACCAACAAATCAGAGAACTCACTATACAACTCTTGTTTCCAATCATGGACTCCATAAAATCTTCCTGCTTCTGTTCTCTCTCCAGCAACCACCCTTTGTATTTTTTTTCAGAGTTTGTAGTTGTTGTCTGCAGATTTTGTTTAGCTGAGTTTTCATAGTCATCACTGAGAGTAGAAATAACAAATTATACTTTTAAATACTATTTTTGTTGCATTATTGTTGTTTTCTTAAATCTCCTTTAGAATGCCAATTACACATGTTATTTCTTCTTTGCTTTTCTTTCATTTCCACCACTTTCTTTCTAATCCTTTTGATTGTTTTCTTAAATCTAATTTTTATTATTGTCTCTGTTTTCCTGTTTTTCTTAAATGCCCCTTATACTGTTTTTAATTACATTTATTCTTTCTTAAGCAACTTGTAATTTAATCTTCATTCCTGATATTACATTATCTTTTTAAGTTTTCTGAGTTTAATAGACTTTAATTTATTAGGAAAATTAGTACACAAGGATTGGACAGTTGAGCATTGGAAAAAAAGTCATGTGGTCCGATGAATCACATTTCCAGTTGGATCACGCAGATGGCGGAGTGAGAATTTGGTGGAAACAGCATGAAAGTATGCACCCCACATGCATGAGTACAACCCTTCAAGCTGGTGGAGGCAGTGTTATGGTTTGGGGCATGTTTTCCTGGCATGATTTAGGCCCTTTAATTCATGTAGAACAATGTCTGAATAGCACAACATACCTAAGTATCATTGCTGATCAAGTTCATCCTATCATGTTGATGGTGTATCCCAATGGAGATGGCTTCTTCCAACAAGACAATGTACCATGCCCCGGTGCTCATATTGTGCAGGAGTGGTTTCAAGAACATGAGGGAGACTTTACCTTGCTTAGGTGGCCCCCACAATCACCAGATCTCAATCCAATTGAGCATTTGTGGGACGAAGTTGAAAGAGCCATCAGGCAGCTGGTTCCACAGCCATCAAATCTCACAGAACTGGACAGTGCTATTCATCAGGCCTGGTGTCAGATTCCTCGCATCACCTTTCAACATCTCGTGGAGTCAGTGCCAAGAAGAATCGCTGCAGTATTGAAGGCAAAAGGTGGCCCAACAAAGTACTGATCAGGTGGTCATAATAATCTGGCCACTCAGTATAGTACTTTATCTGTATATCAAAAAATAAGTATGAGAGCTCTTATTGTTACTGAATATTTGTGCATCAATATTTAACAACTAGGAAAATAACTTTAGGATGAGCACAGAGGTGGACCTGCTGTAAAGCAGATTCTTGTCAAATTTCCACATATCACTTGACCCTTTAACCTCCAAATATAACGGAAGTTTATGGTTTTCTCTAAGACTGTGATAACCCCAACCTCTAAGTGTTCTCTTGTTCAATGGCTGCTGAAAGGGCGAGGACTACGCCCTCCATCTTGCCCCATACCTTCCATGTTGGGGCAGCCGCCATGTGCTCAGGAGGGCACCTCCTTCCCGAAAGCCCCGGCCTCTGCTGGCCATGCCCGGGATTTCTTTAAACTAACCAATGACAATCAAGGGACATGCGTGCCACAGAGATGACCACATCCTGTGTAACAAGACCCGACTTGCGCCTGGCCAATCGGCAGGGCCCACAGTCAACTCCCCTCCCCTTACTCCACCCCCCTATCCAACTCCTCGTCCCATCGGGCCTCGTTCTCTCGGCCACTTGGCTTGCCGTTGTGTCGGTGAGTGTGGTGGACAGGGAGCTCGAGCTAGCTTGAAATGGAGGACTCTTTGCTTTTGCATCGGACTCGCTGGCTCCCTGGTGGGCCCTTGGGAATCTTGAAATCTGGGCACAACAGCTGCAAGTGTCTTTAAGGAAGACTAAATGCAGATTCCTATGCATAGGGACATGATGATTTTGGGAGGTTCTTCTATATGGATTCCTAGGCACCCACTTTACTAAAGCTTTGGAACTGACTCATACCTGGGAGTTGGATAAGGAGCTATGACTATCAAGTAAATCTCAGATTGTTTTGCTTGTCTTTTTGTTTAAGTTAAACAAATCAAATAGCTGCTTAGTGAGTTACTCCTAATGTCAATCCCTGGGACTCTATGATCAGAATGCCATAATCAAAGCTCACTCTGAGACATTTAGTACCTTTTCCACTATGCTTCTAGTGATTAGGTGGCTGTTATTGTGTCTGACATTCTATATGCTTTTATAGCATTGAAAACAGAGAGCTCATTCCAATGTCATCGTATTCCACCAGCGTCATCAGCTTACGGGGAGTACAGTAGTCCCTCCTTTCCACAGTTTCAGTTACCTTTGGTCAACCTCAGTGTGAAAACATTAAATGGAAAGTTCCAGAAATAAACACTTCATAATTTTTAAATTGTGCACCATTCTGAAAGCGTGATGAAATCTCACAGTGTCCCACTCCATCCAGCCATAGGTGTGAAGCATCCCTTTGCCCAGTGTCTCCACTCTATCCACCCATTAATCACTGAGTAGTTTTCTCAGTTATCAGATCAACTGTCAAGGGATTGCAGGGCTTCCCTTCAAGTAACCTTTATTTTATTTAAAAATGGCCCCAAAGCGCTAGAGTAGCAATGCTGGCAATTTGGGTATGTTAATGGGAAGTCATAACGTGCTCCCTTTACATAAGAAGGTATGTATGTATAGAAAAAATCAACAGTATATGTAGGGCTCAGTGCTATCAGCAGTTTTAGGCATCCACAGAGGGTCTTGGAATGTATCCCCCATGTATAAGTTTGGAACTACTGTACCACTAAGATATTATTGAAATGCTAGCGCTCCCCTCACAAATGACATTTTAGGGTTTTGGGAAGGGCAACTGTTCTCTGCCTTCCTATAGACTATACATAAAGTGAGTGGTGAATGGATGGCACTAGTAAATTCACTCCATCATGTCTCCCTTGTTATACAGAAGAATTTACAGCATCTCAAGTTACATTCAAAACTTCAAGTGCTCCAGCATATTGACTCCAGAATCTCTTCTGCCTTCCAGATTTTAAAATAAACTAGTCTGATCTATATTTATATTTTTCCTATATGTTCTAACATCTTTGGAATCCATTCTCACACTTACTGCTCATATTTTTTTTCTGATACAAATTAACAAAGAACTGTAATTTTCTCTGTGTGTGAGTCTTCTTTAGACCCATAGGAAAAATACAATCTGACTCTACCTAAAGTTCTATACACAACAAGAGGTGAGAGGGGAATGGGGAAAATTGACATCTTTTTTCAAATAGGCAAGAGAGATATGATGTCTTTAAGACAAGGTGGAACAGTCTCCTTAGACAAGAAAAATGAGCTTGTTTAGGTGGCAAGGCAGGCATAGCTTGTGAAGCTTGGAGAGCAGCTCCGGTTCTTATAAATATTATCATGTGAATCACCATTCCAATTCTCAAAAGCCCATTTCTCTCAATCAATGTTCTAAAAGAGTTGAAAACATCAGATATTTAACCAATGTTGTAATTTGACAAGGCATGTAATCCTATCCATTTTTCATTTTTAGCTCATGACCTCAGCACGGCAAGTATAAAATGTATAAATCATATTGTTTTAGCAGTCATATAAGGGTTTTTTGGCTTTTAGTTTGTACCTTGAGATAAAAATATAATGAGCGGAGCCTATTATTCTTTTTTAAATAATCCAGTGCTATTAGCTGTGAACACCACCCCCCCATATTTTTTGAATAATGTATGTCCTTTATTCTATAGTAGTACTCACTCCGTGCCCTTCAATGGGGATTCCACTCTAAGTCAAACAGACAACAATTTAACAAACCATGTTGCAACTGTATCTCATAGGTCACCAGGTTCCTATCTACATATATAAAAGGCTAATATGCAAAGTGTCTCCTCGGGAGTTTGACCGGAAGACTGGAAGTTCAATCACTCGCTATAATGTGTGCTAACCACCAGGGGGTGGTGCAGAATGAAGGAAGGCCCTGGCCAGCCGCCAGAAGGCCCCAATCAGCCCTGATCACTGGCCAGGCTTAGGGACCCTACACATGCAAGAATTTCATGCACCAGGCCTCTAGTCTTTTAATATGCAGCAAGACACTAGGTTTCCATTGCCTTCAGCTCTGTGTAGGCCAGATAACAATCTAAGGTTTCCCTATAAAGAAACACAATTCACTCCCTTAATATTCACTGTATTATATATCAAAGTACTTGGTTACAAAAATAGAAATAAACATTAATTTAAGCAGAAAAGACTTTAGTTGAAAAGATATTGAGGAATGTATATGTGCACAATTTCTTTACTGTCCTAAATTCTTCACCCTTCCCTATATACACAGCCTTAGGTTTTGCAGAATTCACTTCCTGTGACATTGCAGTTCCTTCCACAAAAGGCAGTGTATATTTTCTTGCTCCTTTGATGTTGGGTTTACCCATGTGACTTGCTTTGGCCAATGACATGTTAGCAAATGCTTGCAATATGCTTGCTCAGCAGGGCCTGCTGTTGTACATTCTTGCTTTCACCATCAGATGGAAATGCCTCTAATAGCTGCTTATTCATGGGAAATGAGGAGAATGTGGCACAGACTTGGGGCTTAGATCCATGCCTCATTTAAGTCCAGCCTAAAGGAGCCAATCTCCTATCAACCTGCATTCATAGGAATTTGAAACAAATATTTATGTTAAATACCATTTTCAGTTTTTTTGGGGGGAAGATGAGGTGGGGGTGGGGGTGGGGAATTGTCATGAAGAATTATTGTGGATATAACTGTTAGACATATAATAGAATCATAAGAATGACTAGAAAATCAAGCTTGGGAATATAGACAAGAGCCAAATATGGAAATGGCTAAGATTTCACCTCAGAAATAGTCTATTTATGATGCTACTATTGATGTCATTACCACTGGAGACTGGCTACTGTCCCACCATATTCCATAATCCCCAGGAACAGACAAAGTGCACTATACTGTCATTGCTATCATAGTCCCAGAAAATAATCGTTAGTGATCTCTGTTCTCATTTACCATTTCACTCATCCATATTCAAAGCTCAGGCTGGAGCATCTAATCAGGCAACCAAGGTTATGTCTCCACTTTAATGCCTAGAAGTTGGGAGTAAAAATATCTGCCTCCCTATAACTTGTATCAATTTTGTGATTCCTGCCAAATGTAAAAGGTATTTAAATTCTGGGTAGCCAAGACATGACAAATGTTCTGACATGTCTTCTTGCCTGGAGGGAAATGCAAATGCAATGGAACCCACAGTCCTATTTTCAGTCCAGGCCATATCTAAAAACAGCAGCAATAATAGCTAAGGTGCATTAACTATGTGTCAAGCACTATTTTAAAAGCATGATATATACTTTTATTATAGATAATATATTCCTCTATAGAAATGAGAAAAATTAGGTTTAAGAAGGTTAAGTAACCTACTCAGATTCACATAGCTCATAAATGTGGTAGAGCCAAGAGACCAACCAGGCTGGTCAGATTACAGAACCCTGACTCTTAACCACTGTGGTGCACTGTTTCTCAAGTATTAAAGAATCATTTCCAGGAAATAATGAGCTCTCCATGCTTTTAAGATTAAGAGAGTTGTGATTTCATCTGCATCATCAATATCCTACCCTAAGTATTAATTCATAGCTAATAGTTTTTAATTGCCTTCATGCTATATTTTAAACCAAGTTTTTCTTGTTCTGTTCACAGAAGAAATGGTAAATAATTATTTTCCCCAAAATACCTGAAAAGCTATTACTAAGCTTTCTATATGCTTCTCTTACCTAGATTTCTTTGTCTTGAAATGGAGTATGCTATGTCTTCTATATTTTATTTCCTTTAATTATTTGGAAACTTTTGATTTTTAATGTGATTGTAGAGTAATAAATCTTAATTTTACCTAAGACTTGACTACCCATGGAAGTTTCTTGAAGTTGGTACTGTATGTGTGTGTTTGTGTATGTGACACCCTATTATTGCCGTTGCTGTTTTCAGTAGCCTCAGAGAAGCCTGACCATTAGTTAAAATTGTCTTCACTATTGATACCTTGACAATATACAGAGAAAAATGAGTCATAATAGAGAGGAGGGTGGATTTGTAGACCAGAGCCACATGGCTGAAATGCTCATGTGGCCATTAACTACCTGTGTGTCATTGGTAATACATTCAAATTATTTGAGCATTTACTCCATTGTTTACATAATAGGATTAAAAAAAGAAAGAATGCTGCATATAGCTCAGAGTTTAATGCAAGTGGGTACTCAATGCTAGCAACTATCATTGGTATTATTGTTGTTTTCTTATTGTTATGGTTGTTGCTATTGTAATGATGATGAAAATAGCTGTGGGTATTCTGGACATGCTCATTGGAGACCACTTCTTAAATTTTCTTTTCCTGAACAATGAGTATCAATAATCCTATCTAATAATAGACAAACATGGTAATTAACCATACATCCGCTATGCTTCCCATTGGCTAATCAGCAGGATATGCAAATTAATTGCCAACAAAGATGGCAGCTGGCAGCCATGCAGCTGAAGCGAACATGAGGCTTGCTTGCTCCAGTGATGGAGGAAGCCTAGGTTCCCCGCCTGCGGTGGCCCAGCTCTGAGCTCCGGATGCAACAATGTTGCAATTATAGAAGCTAAACAAACCCCAGATACCTGCTTTCAGCCAGCCGGCCTCAGAGTTGGAGCCACAACAAAGCTTCAATTACAGAAGATAAATAAATCCCAGAATTAAAAAAAAGAAAAAGAAAACAATGAGAGACTGGGAGCTTCAGTTGCAGGCTTGGC
>NW_006288615.1:862406-880375 GCF_000327345.1 Myotis davidii
GACGCTCAATGCAGGAGCTGCCCTCTGGTGGTCAGTGAGCTCCCACATGGAGGAGCTCTGCTCAGCCACAAGCCAGGCTAATGGATGCCAGTACAGCAGTGGCGGTGGGAGCCTCTCCTGCCTCCTCAGCAGCGCTAAGGATGTCCGACTGCACCTTAGGTCTGTTCCCCCTGGCAAGTGGACATCCCCCGAGGGCTGCTGGGCTGCCAGAGGGATGTCTGATTGCCATCTTAGGCCCAATCCCCCGGGGAGCAGGCTTAAGCCAACAAGTGGTCACCCCTGAGGGGTCCCAACTGTGAAGGGACACAGGCCAGGCTGAGGGAACCCCTACCCCTGAGTGCACAAATTATTCTGCACCAGGCCTCTAGTATTGATAATAAAAATATATGACCACTTTTTCAAGCAGTTAAGATTCTGCTGAAGAATAATAGTCATATTCCTGAATTTTTAAACTCATTGTCCCATGACATTATTCTTAGAGAAACTTTATGAATTGGACATTAATGTGAGCATTATTTGAGTTATCTATGCTGCAGTTCTTATGTTACCCCCAAATAACTGAGTAGGTTAAAACAACTAGCAACCTACCTGTAATTTAGTAAAAGTCAGGTCCAGGATTAAAACAATTCATGGGGACCCTTAACCCCTCCCTACGTGGGAGTCCATTTGGTGGGACTCTCCCTCTCCCTACATGGGAGTATGTACTTGTTCTTCAATAAATCTCCATGTTTGCTATAAAAAACAAACAAACAATTCATGTCATATCTCCTTACTTGCCTCACCTCCCTAATGTTTTCTGCTCTTAAAGTGGCAGCTCCATTTTGAAGGATTCCTTGTAATGTAACCATTGAAATATGGCCTATATGAGAGAGAAGTGAGTTCACAATGCTTGGGCAAGAATATTTGAGAAGAAACCAGTGAGGAAACATTTACATATGTTGGCCAGAACTATTTTCACATGTATTCTTTTCATTTTCTTCAACACCTGAAGCATGAAAAATATGGTGGCTACAGGACCTGAAGTCAATGTGTTTTCAACAACTCTATAAATTATCTTTCAGACAACCCATCACATTAAATAATGGAATTGCTAAGTAAATAAGGAGCCAGATGACTCAAAATGTGTTATACTTGAGGGAACATCATGTCATATCATGGAAATATAGAAAATCAACTTTATGGAAGGTTGGGATTTCTCCTTTTTAAGTTATTACCTTATGCTTCGACTGCCAAGTCTCAAAGAGGCAAGAAACAAATGATGTCAGTTTGAACTGAGGAATGGTTTTCCTTTGAATTTTATGACCCCTTCATCAGCTGCACAGCAGGAAGTGACATAATTTGTATTCATGGAGACAGACAGGATATCACGTATACCGGATGCCATGTTGTAGGCAGGGGAAAAAATAACCATGGCCTCATTATAACTCATAAAAGTTACTAGGTGATTTGATCCCTTTTAGAGGTAAGTAGAATATAGAGCTTTAATTCTATAAAAAGCAAAGTGTATTAGGTACCATAGTTAACTAATGTCATTATATAATACTAAAGTATTTTGACAGGATTGAGATGGGAACAAAATGAAAATTGTATTATTGAATGATAAATAAACTAATTAGCTGGAGAACTTCAGAAAGGGTCTAGGTGATTTATACTGAAGACCAAAAATAACCAAAGAGAGATTTATAAATAAAAGATTTTTGCCTAAATAACATTTTTACTTTTATTATATATTACTATATATATTCTTCTATTTTTATATAAAGTTACATACAGTAGAGAAGATGCTCTCAGACTCCATTTGTTTGTTTTCTGCTGTAATATGAGAAACAGGGCTGACTTGTGCACCAAACAAAATAAAGTTATTTTCCTCTAACACACATTCCAGTAGGCATCTGGAAAACATTTGAGGGTCACGCTCCATGATCCTCAGATGAAAGAATTGATATGAATGAGAAATGATGGTATTCCTCCAAGGAATGAAAAGATTTGAAAATTAGTTTTTATCTTTTTTTCCTAGATGCATTTTCCAGTCTTTATTGAAGGCCAAGTCAATGGTCTCAGGACTCAACAGAGCATACACATGTGAGCTGGGCTTGGACTTCTGCAATCAATCAAATAGTCACACTTAACCAGATACTTCAAAAGAGTGTTCTTGATGCTCCCCTTACTCATGACATTTTACTCGCAGTGTTTTGGTACCAGCTTTCCAGGATGCAGTTTTGGTACTTCCATTACCAACTGGAATTGCAAGACCAGATGTCAATGACCTAACAGCCCAACCTACTATGGCAAGACCTATCACTCAAGTGTTCCATTGCATATGGAGCAAAAGGACAGTGGGGTGTGTGCGAATGTACATGCCTTCCAATCATGGGACTATTTTTGTACACTCACTAAGAGAAGGTTCTCAATTCCCAGTTGTTCATGGATAAAGTTAAATTAATTTGGATGGCAAAAATTGCCCCTTTATTTTTTTCCTAACTTCTGTTTGAAATTCAATTTTATTTTCACCTTACAATATTGTTCTGGAAATTTCAGAAAATAAAGTGTTGTCTTCTATCCCATTTTATTTCCAGTCTCTTTTATATAATTTCTTTTATCTTCATTTTTAACTATATAATTTTAGCCAAACTGAAGGAATCCAGCCAATTATGCATTCAATTCTCTTTTGCATTTTCTAAAATAATTGAAATCCCAAAGATTCCATTTAAAAGGGCTTTCAGCCTGAAGGCTCCTTTTTATTAACTCAAACTAGACCATTATACTATGGAATGTTTTTTGACTAAAATATATCCAAATATTGATCAATGCCTAGTTATAGATTTGAATGCACTGGAATGTATTGTTGATGATTGTGTCACCAATGTGATGACACATGACTAAGTCGTTTGGTGGAAAAGGAGTACTGAGCACAGAATCACATGATAATTGACTAACTACATTGTACAAGAACCTGTAGAGAAAACCCTGGCCATGCATTATAGAGGAGCATATTTTAAAAGTTATTGCACAAAATATACTGAATCTACTATATATTGTTCCGAGAAGAGGCGGGTAGGATTCATCAGGCTCCCAAAGGAGCCCATAGAATAAAAAGATTAAGAATTCCTATTCTAGCCCTTGCTGGTTTGGCTCACTGGATACTGCGTCGGCCTGGGGACTGAAGGGTCCCAGGTTCGATTCCAGTCGAGGGCATGCAACCTTGGTTGCAGGCACATCCCCAGTAGGGGGTATGCAGGAGACAGCTGATTGATGCTTCTCTCCCATCGATGTTTCTAACTCTCTATCCCTCTCCCTTCCTCTCTGTAAAAATTTATAAATTTCTGTTCTAAATTACAGTGCTTTGTCCTATGCTTTTCTTTGGGGAGATAATGGAGGAGGGGCCGGTGAGGGCAAGGATAAATGTGGAGCAAAGCCAGCATCACAGGCATGTGAACAGTGCTGTAGCACATGACCCCATGCTCAAAAGAGGGCCTTGTGCTTGGAATTCACGTTCTGCAGTGACCATCTAGAAATTCTTAATAATTTTATCTCTGAATTTTGCTTTTGTAAATGAAGCCCATTGGGAGAAAGGAACATGCACCAACTCTTGAAATCCTAGCTCATTCTGGGTTCATTTTTAAAATCTATTTTCTTTCCTTTATTTATTTATTTATCTTTTTATTTTAAAATGTATTGGGGTGACATTGATTAATAATACTATATATTTCAAATGTACAATTTTATACAATTCTATACAATTCTAACAGCTTCTGTGTATTATACTGTGTGCTCACTACCCAAAGTCCAGTACCCTTTTGTCACCATATATTTGACCTCCTTTATCTTATTCATCTTCCCTCTACCCCTTACTCCTCTGATAACCACCACACAGCTGCCTGTGTCTATGAGTTTGTTTGTTCATTTGTTGCTTTCTGTTTTACATTCCACATATGAGTGAAATCATATGGTTCTTCTCATTTTTTGTCTGATTTGTTTCACTTAGCAGGATACTCTCAAGATTGATCTATATTGTCACAAATGACAGTATTTCATCTTTTCTATGGTGACAGTATTTCATCTTCTTTACCCCATCATCCATGGAAGAACACTTAGGTTTTCTCCATGTCTTGGCTACTTTGAATAATGAATGCTACAATAAACACAGAGGTACATATACCTTTACAAATAATTGCTTTCAATTTTGGGGGGTAGATACCCAGAAGTGGGCTAGCTAGGTCATATTTTAGCTCTATTATTAATTTTTTTAGGAACCTCCATACTGCTTTCCATAGTGACTGTACCAGTTTACATTCCCACCAACAGTGATTGAGGGTTCTATTTTGTCCACATCCTCTCCAACACTTGCCATTTCTTGTCTCATTGATAAGACACCTTTACAGGGTGGTTTTATTTTTTATTTAAATTTATCTTTATTGTTGAAAGTATTACAGATATCTCCTTTTATCCCCATTGACCGCTCCTAGCCCACACCCATCCCCCACACCAGGGCTTCACCACACTATTGTCTATATCCATGGGTTATGCATATAGGCATATAAATTCTTTGGTTAATTTTTTCCCACCCACTCACCCCTGCCTTCTCTCTGATATTCCAGTCTGTTCCATGCTTCTGTATCTCTGGATCTATTTTGTTCATCAGTTTATTTTGTTCCTTAGATTCCACATGTGAGTGAGATCGTGTGATACTTGTCTTTCTCTGACTAGCTTATTTCACTTAGCATAATACTCTCCAGTTCCCTCCATGCTATCTCAAAGTGTAAGAGATCCTTCTTTTTTACTGCTGCATAGTATTTTCCACTCCCTTTGCCTTCCTACCTCCATGAGACAGGTTCGTATCCATCCATTAGCCCAACCCTGTCCAGCTTTTCAAGCAATGGATATCACATTTTAAAATATTTTATTGTAGAATAATTTTATATTTGAAATATAAAACTGTGAAGATGGTACAGAGAGGTCTCATATGCCTGACATCTAGTTAATGAGTGGTGGAGTTGGCATTTAGGTGAGATAAATAATAGTGTATCATGTGTATGAAGTCCTAAGAGTCATCGTCATGTAAACTGATGAAACCATCATTTCTTCCTGGCCATGGCCTTGAAAGGATATGCTGTAGGGCATCTAGTTCTCACTGAAGTTTCTATAAGCCACCTTCCTTCTCCAGGCGATAGCACTCTCTTCCTTTACGCCTGCCTTTAGGGTTTGGTTTGATTTGGTTTTGTTTTCCATAGCCACCTTTACATGGCAACACAGAATTCCAAATATGCAGTGGCAAGGTTCCTAAAAAAGATGAAGGTTGAATTGCCTAATCTCACTTTTTTCAGAAGTGAATTTCTGAAGGGATACTGACATGCAGAAGTCATCAGTACCCCTTCAGAGAAGGAATGTGGCAGGTCACTTCAATGCTGGGGCAAAGAATGTTCCAGGCCTGAGCCCTTACAGAGAAAAGATCCAGCAGTTGCTGTCAACATCTAACCATCCCAATCATTTTTTTTCCAGCAGAAAATTCTCCTTTGCCAGCTCTCCTAAGTGCTGACACTATTATTTATTGTATTACATATAGCAATAGTGTTGGTCATCAGTCTCAAATGGTGCCTAATTGACATCTGCTCCAATTAAAAAAAAAATCAAATCAGGCCATGCCTTCAGCAGCTCCCAGGATCTGTCTCTCGCTTCAACAGTGTTTGGATGGAACAGATCCAGGGACACCCCTTCTTCCAGCCTCCAACCTCTTTTCCAGTCACCACCTTCAGAGCCACCTCAGCTATCCTCAGCCTCTGAGACCAGCCAACACTGTTTTTTGACCTTAGCTCCTTACTGCAGAACAACCATGAACTCTCAAATTTGTCAGAATTATTCACCAAGGTGAGGCTGCTGTCAACCACCTAGTCAACCCGCATCTGTGGGCTTCCCACACTTACCTCTCTCTGGGCTTCTATTTCTCCAGTGACGATGTGGCTCTGGAAGGCAAGGGCCGCTTCTTCCAGGAGTTGGCCGAGGAAAAGCATGAGGGTTCCAAGTGTCTCTTAAAGAGGTAAAACCATCACGGTGGCACGTTCTCTTCCAGGACATGCATATGTCTCCCCAAGATGAGTGGAGTGACACTCCGGATGCCATGGAAGCTACCATGTCATGGAGAAGAACCTGAACCAGGCTTCTTTGGATCTGCATGTCCTGGGTTCTGCCTGCGCAGACCTTCAGCCCAGTGATTTCCGGGAGAACCACTTCCTAGATGAGCAGGTGAAACTCATCAAGAAAATGGGCAACACCTGATTCACCTCTGCAGGCTGGCCCGCCCCCAGACTGGGCTGGGTGAGGATATCTTTGAAAGGTTCACCCTTATGCATGACTAGAAGCCGTTGGAGCCCAGAAACCTTTTAGATGCTCCTCTGAATTCCCCTTTTGTCCAGTGTCTGCCTGAGCATCTCCCTGAAACCAATAGGCAGCCTTTTAGCCACCCTGGAGCCCTTGCCCATGCATTGGACCAAATGGAAACAATAAAGCATTTTGCAGAAAAAAAAAATCAAATCCAGAGTCACCATAGTTGACAACCTCTCCTGAGCTCCTACCATTGATCAGAAGTAAGAAGCATGAACACATCTGTCCACAGAATCCTGCAACCCTGGTCTGTCCCCCTCAGACCTGCAGCCTCCCCCCATACAAGTGTCGCTGCCACATGAAGAGAATAGTGATTAACAATATGATTGAAGCTCAGCTTGGCACCCAATCTGCCTCCAGCATAGAATAGTCATTAATCATGTTCTAGCTCTAGATTTGTTGGAAGGGAAGTAAAAAGCAACTCTAAGCATATCAGCGGAAAGTATTTGGCTATGTTAACTAGCCATTTTTCACCTGTTTCTATGGTTAAATAAGGCTGCCCTCTCGCATCGTCAGAAAAATAGTCAAGAGAGCTCACAATGTGAATTTGAGCATTTCTTCTTGGGGGTTAGCTTTGAAGTTTTTCTAGCATTTCATTATTCTCCAGAGCTCTGAAATATCTCGTGTTTCTTGAAGCTGGACTGAATCTGGAATCAATTACTTTTTTTTGCTTTGGTGGAAAATCACTTAATAGCAGGTAGTATCCAAAATTAAAACCATGTTTGCTAAGTCTGAGACACTAGAGAAAAAGCGAAGGTGTATCATCAAGTGAAACTATTTCCATTAAGTACCCTTCTCAAGATCATCCAATTTTTCTTTTCCCTTTTAAATATTTCCAAAGCATTTCTTTATTTCTCTCCCATCCTACATACCTGTCTTTCTGGGGGGAGACATGGTTGAGGTCAGATGAATAATGTGATTTCTGGGAAAGAAAAGGAGACGTACAACATGGAACTCACACTTGGTAACCTTGGAGCAAGTAGGAGGAGGAGTTCCCAAAACGACTTCTTTGGGAGAATATGCTTGCTTTGCTTTTCTGTTTCCATAGGATACATGTGACCGGACCTAGAGGTCAGTGACATAAACTGAAATCACCTTAGGTTATACCTTATCCTTAGCTGGTGGGGGAATAGGACCAAACCACAAACATCATTTAGCAATAATAAAATTATTTATATTACTCTTCTTTTTTATTATTTTTTTTGCTTTGGTGGAAAAATCACTTAATATCAGATAGTATTAAAAATTAAATGTGGTTTCTGTCTTTTCAGCAGCTCAAAACACATATTCAGAATGTGAAAATAAGGTAATGCCATGAACTGTTTAATACAGAATCTGCTATATGAAAACATGTGGATTAAAGATTTGTCTCAAATTTTCTTCTTGAGAATGTCCCAAAAGTGGTAAAAAGAAAAAAAAATGAGAGAATGAGTATTAAGGTGAAATTTAAAACCCATCACTGATGAAACTAGATAAAATTGTCGGCTAAGTAAATATAAAGAGACGTGCTACCCGATTCACGGAGCTCAGGGCCTGAGAGGCATGGCTGGGCAGGGACCCTCATGACAGGAGAGCCAGAAGAGCTCTGTTCCTAAAAGCAAGTGGCAAATCCAGACTCTCTTCTTGGGCACAGCCCACAGAGTTACACAGATGGGCAGCAAGAGCTTCCCTGAACCCTTGTAGGCCCCCGTTTGAGAAGCAGTGAAAGTGGGTATGAACGAAGAATCACCTGGTAAATCAAATAAGCCCTAGGTCAGAGGTTCTCAACCTGTGGGTCGCGACCCCTTTGGCGGTCGAAGGACCCTTTCACAGAGGTCACCTAAGACCATCCTGCATATCAGATATTTGCATTACGATTCATAACAGTAGCAACATTACAGTTATGAAGTAGCAACAAAAATAATTTTATGGTTGGGTCACAACATGAGGAACTGTATTTAAAGGGCCAGAAGGTTGAGAACCACTGCTAGGCCATCTGCCAAGGAATCTGGGGGAAGATCGCTGCAGCATCTCATCTCAGTTAGGTGGGAAGCAGCAGAGTCTAGGAACTCACTTGAATTACAAGGACAATTCCCACTAGTTAATGGCATGGTCTTTGCTCCTTCCTTATTCAAATTTATGAAATAGCTGTTCAAGGTAACAGTTTCAGTCCAAGCCTGAGTAATAATAATATGATTATTCATATTATGAATCTCATGGTAACCTAAGGCTCATGCTATATTCCAGGCAACATGCTAGGCATGATGCATATGGTTAATTCTCACAACAACCCAAAGTTGGGTGCTTCTCTTATCCCCTCTTGAGAAATGAGGAAACTAGAGCACAGAGAGGTTAAATAACCAAGTGGTGTTAAGGAAGTTGCCCAGGGTTATACAACTAGACAGTCTGGCCCCAGAGTGCATGCTTTCATCAACAGATCTCCAATGGCTTGGTCTCAGGACCTCCCCATATCTTAAAAGTTATTGAGAATCCCAAATAGCTTCTGTTCTTGGGAGCTATATCTATTAATTTTACCATGTCAGAAATAAAAACCAAGGGATCTTAAAATTATTAATTTATTTAAAATTAAAAAAAATAGACCTATGAAATTTTAACATCAATAAAAAGTTTTAATGAAATATTACTATATGATTGAAACCAAACCAATACTTAGTGAGAAGAGTGGCATCAAATATCTTGTTGTCTGTCTTAATAGAAAAAAATTGGATTCTAATATCTGCTTTGACCTATGTTGAGATCTGCTATTTTGGTTGAAGTATATAAAGAAAAGCTGACCTTACACAATATGTAAATGGAAAAAGAGCGATATTTTAATATAAACCATTTCAATAACTGTGGAAATTCCTTTTTAACCAGAAAAGTTTGATAAATTGTGGTTTCTTCTTTCTTTTTTAAAAAAAAATATATTTTATTGATTTAAGAGAGTAAGGGAGAGGGAGAGATAGAAACATCAATAATGAGAGAGAATCATTGATTGGCTGCCTCCTGCACGCCCCACACTGGTGATCAAGCCCTCCCGCAACCTTGGCATGTGCTCTTGACCGGCCAATACTTTATTCACTGAGCCAAACCACCTAGGGCAGGTTGTAGTTTCTTAAAGGATAGTTGCAGTGTAGAATATAAAACCATAGCAATGACTTTTTCTTACTCTCTTACATTAAAATCCATTGTTTTATCATGTACTTTGAATAAATCCTTTACTCATATAATGTCATGTATTAGTCATCTGGTTCACTGAATAATGTGAATATTTTAAACACTGACACGTTTTATTGTACAATATTGAAAAATAATGTAAACGTCACTACTGAACTTATCAGAAGAGTTGCTAAGTTTTGAGGAAGATTTCAAGCTCAGAATGCTGAATAATTGTCTTCCAAAATTCTAACTTTTGCTTGAAAGTTTGACTCTTTTTATTGGCAACAAACATTATCACTTGTCTTCTTTGATGTGACAGGTTATTTTCAAGAAAATATTCACCAAATGTTCAAATCTCAAAAACCTTAGTTTCTCTGTCAGTTATTCTTTTATGCAAAGATGATGTTCCATGAACAAGGAGCTTTTCTTTGGACAACCATCACAATTTCATATCCCAGTGGGAGATTATTAGAGATGGAGCATTTAGAAGATAATTAGGTTTAGATGAGGTCAATAGGATGGGTCCTCATGATGAGATTAGTGCCCTTATAAGTTATACTGGGGGATAGTCTCTCTCTCTCTCTCTCTATCTGCTTTCAACCTTCTGTGCACAGAGGGAAGGTGGTCCTCTGCAAGCCAGGAAAACAGTCCTCACTAGAACATGACATGCAAGTTTTTTGGTGTCAGTTTCCCCATATGGAAAATGGGAATAAATAATTAATAGTGTTTCAAATAAGGTCCCAGTTAGTTACTATATAAAACACAGGACTGTATCTCACATATTGTCAGTGCTGTACAGTGCTGCTTACTATTAATGTTGAACTTTCATATCATACTTTGTAGTACAGGGCTTAGGCTGAGAAGTACTACCCAAAGAAACACAATTTGGGAAGAGCAGAGGGTTGGTGAAAAATAAGTAGTGGTCTTCAATTATCTATCCATTATCTAGCATGGCTCATCATTCCACATGTGGGAAATCAAAGCCCGAGATCCCAAAAAGTTAAGTGGTTTGCCCGGGGCCAACCCTCTTCTAAGGACAAGGCAGATGAGCGAATGGCTCCAGTCATACGAAGAGCAGACTTGCTGTCATGAGAAGCCAGAGTCTAGACTGACGGAAAGAATGCTGGATCCAGACCTGACCCTGTCACTGGTCCAGGAATTGTGGGCAAGTCACTGGATCTCGCTAGGTCTCCATCTGGGGAAAAAGTGCTAAACCATTTTTCTAAGGCCTTTCCTCGTTCTCAAAACTTAAAATTCTAGGCATTACTGCTCTCTTTGGGCACATGCCTATAACTAAACTGGAAACAGTTGCAATGTGGTAGAAACAGAGCTTCATAAAGTCAGAACAGAAGATTTAATGTTTCCTACATCCAGGCGTTGACCCTCCTCTGTACTCTTGCCCAATCATTCTCAGGGATATTCTCTTTGAAGTCTTTCTGGCTCTGTTGATTAAGGAATCAGTTGTTCTAATCCCCCAGACTTTGATCCCCACACAACCCAGATAGTTTCAAACAGATGAAATCTCTGTTCCACAGTCACAGACCATGCTTGAACGCAGCCAGCAAAGCCACTGCAGCTTAGTGAAACTAGCGGTGAACCTCAGGAAAGTGGTCCAAGTCCACAGCCGTCACTACTGTAAAGCCAAGTCATTAATTCATCCTGAAAGTATTCATGGGATCCATCTAAAAGGCAGGCATGTGGTAGGTACTTAGGAAACTTACAATCTAACAGAGGATCAATAGTCATTGTCTGCAGAGTCCGCCAATAAAAGCACAATTACAGCTACGATAAGTGCTAGGTAGAAAATACTCATGCAAAGTACAGGGTGGGACTTTTGACCATTCCTTTAATGGTTGAAGACGTATTATCTATGGCATAGGGATTGGGCTTAAGACTGAGAGACTGAGGACAGGAAGTTGGCATTGCTCCTGGCAGAGAGGACAATGTGGCCAGAGGCCACTGATGTGAGCATGTGAGGAACCAGAAGATGAGCAGGACACTGAAGCACTGAGAACAGCAGGAGTGTAATCAGCTCATCTGGGTTTACTTCAGGATAACTTGAAGAGACTGTTTTCCCAGTTATATTAAGACTCAAGTCTCCCTTGATCCCGCTTCCTGCATTTCATTCAGCAAGTGGAAACAGCAGCACGGTCTTGGTTCAGACTCTCTGCATAGAGCAGTTGCCAGAAAATTTAACCAAAAGCAATCCATAGTCGTTCTCTCCAAATGCTCTTCCATTTCCTACTAAAAAACTACGTTGATGATGCAGTTCCCATCATCATTAACCGAGGAGAACACAATCATACTGAAATGCTTTTTCACAAATTGTTTTTCCCCCAGATGGTATGTTTTCCAGTAGAAATGGATTTGTATATTACCTGATGTTAGTGAATATCTCATACCATATTGTGTCTTCTGGGAAGAATTTTCACCAAGGAAACCAACAGTGTGTTTGTACTTGCTTTCAGAAATTAAAGAGCAGCAGAAGTAATTCTTAAATTTACATGTTCATTAACAAACATGAGAAAAACTTGTGAAGGAACAATTATTCCCTAATTAAATCAACATGAGAAGGCCATTCTTAAAACAATATATTGAGATTACTATTTTCCTTCTTCTCACTTATAAACACGTTTCCTTAGATGACAAAATGAAGTTATAGAAGGGAATGTCACAAAATAAAGACAGATGTGATATCTCCCCCTGGAATAACAACCTGGTTGTAAATATTAATATCCTTTTTAAAAGTTGGGAAACCAAAGATACATTACTAAAAAGGATATGATAGCAAAGAACTGGAGGGCATTCTCAGGCTGATATGTACAAAAATGCTGAGGGCAGGTAGATATAACAGGTCCTGAAAATAGTAGGGTTTTAAAAACATTAGAACAACCAAAGGACTTGTCTGCAGGCATATAAGCATAGCCAATGGACACAGAAAGTAGGGGGTAAGGGAATGGGCTAGGGGGTGGGAGCTGCCTCAGAGAGGTCAATGGGGGGTGGGGAAGGAGACATATATAATACTTTCAACAGTAAAGAATTCAAATTTTAAAAATAAGCAGCAACTATCCTTTAAGAAACTTTATTACATTTACTACATTGTCCCATGCACCAAAAGGTTGGAGGTTTGATTCTTAGTCTTGTGGGCCTGATCCCCAGTAGGGGGTGTGCAGGAGGCAGACAATTGTTGTTTCTCTCTCTCTTTCTCTGTCTCTCTCTTTCGCTCTTCCTTCATCTCTCTCTAAAAACCTAAAAACAAATAAAAATAAAAAAATAACACACACACAGAAAAAAACGTTAACACTACCCAAACTATTAAGGCTCATTAATTTTTCAGAGAAAATGAGAGTTTCCGCAGTCCTCTGATGGTAGCCCATAATGGAGAAAAAGACAATTTATATAAAAAAAGGAAACTTGAATAATAATATAACTAAGTCTGACCTTTAAAAGAAAATATTGAATAATCACTCTGGAAAATAATTTTTAGTAATAAATTCTCCCAGCTGCACAGAAGTTCTTTGGTTGTTGGCCAGTCGAATACTGATATGGGCTTTTCCTAACAGAGTGGCATTGAAGATGCTATTTAAATGCTGCAGAAAGATGTGCCTCCACAGTGAGGCAGCGGAATCCAATTCTTCAGCACAGCAGAGAGAACACACAAGACAAAGTGAGACACAACCACAGGACCTGGCTCTGTAAACACAGCAATGTACCACAATTCCTGCTTTATTGGCAAATCCCAACTTCTGGCCTTCAAAGACTTCTTCTGTTTGTGATGTGGGGAGTTTAGATGGATCACACTGAGATGCCTGGAAAACACCAATTCCCAATGAAAAGAACAAGGGGCTCCATGAGAAGACTTGTGGGCAATGGCTCAGACCAGAGTTGGCCCAGCCTGGGAAACTTGGACTTAGGACTTGGCCAATGTTGTCACACACAGAATGGGCCCTGCTGCCTGCTTTGAACTTCCTTATTTCTTTAGTTCTCAAACTGCTTGTCTCACAATCTCATTTCTCTCACTGAAACCAGTGATTACCAGACACCAACACAATAAAAGGAAACAATTACAATGAAGAAATGAAAGATGAGAAAGGGGGAATTTTATCTCTTTGCAATGCATGTGTATTTAGGAACCATGTTAATTTTATTTCACAAGGAAATTGGAGAAATTTAAATGAAAATATACCTCAAAGAACTGTCTGCCCTGTCCTTGACAACCACAGCCCTGGCTGGCCAAGAAAAGCCACGCCCAAACAAGGAGGGCTTCCCACAGGGCAAGCAGAAAATGTGTTGAATTTGGAATTGAATCATTTGAAGTGATGCCCTAATTTGCCCCTCTGAGCCAGGAGCCCTGAAGGGTAACTCAGTATTACTACCCATCCTGTCATTATGGGTCGAAATGTATCCCTCTCAAATTCATATGTTGAGGTTCTCATCCCCAGAGTGGGACCTTATTTGGAAGGAGGGCCATCGTAGATGTAATTAGTTAAGATAAGGTCCTAATCCAATATGACTGATATTGAGAAGGCTAAAAAAGGCTAATGCAAATGTAATCCTGATATTTTGGGGGCTAGCAATTGGAATTCATGCCAGAAAGCTCAGTGTGCATTCTTGATGACCTATAATAAGGTCATTGCCTCCCTCCCAGAAACTGGTCTTGCAAGGCCTGTCAGGCCATAAAAACTGTGAACAATGCATTGCCCTGGGGGGGGGGGAGGGAAGGTTGTCATCACTGGCCTCCAGACAGATCATCGACACCTGGGGGCCTTCCTGTAAGCCCAGAAAGGGTGCAGAACCATATCTGCAAGACAAGGTTATAAAAAGCGAAGTGCATGTTACTTCACTCTGATTTGGAAATTATTCCCGGAGTCCAATAGTGTTAATAAATGGGTTCCTCCCTTTCTCTAGGAAGCATGTTTGATATTTCTTTGCTCTTCTGTAACAATATCATTATAAAAGGGGGAATTTTGGATACAGATAGACACAAACACACACACAAGAGAAGGCCTTGTGAAATGGAGACAGACAGCAAGGTGATGGAGTCGTAGCCAAGAAACACCAAAGATTGACAGCAAACCACAGGGAAGTAGGAAGAGGCTTCAAACAGATTTCCCTCACAGTTTCAGAAGGACCCAACCTTGCCAACACCTTGATCTCAGCCTTCTAGCTTCCAGAACCGTGCGGTCCCAGTTGTGTAAACCACCCAGTCTGTGGTGCTTTGTTACAGCAGCCCTAGCAAACTGATACACTTGCATACCAGGTGGAGTTAATGTTCTCTGTTTTGCTCATTACACAAGCCTTTACAAGTCCCTCTGATGTGTCAGCCACTAGATTGGCTCCATGGATGCGGGTAGGATCAGGCCATGCTTGTCATCTCATGGACTGTGTCGTCTCCTACAATAGTCAGATGTGGCTATTGAGCACTTGATGTGCTATAGAGACTGAAATAGATACTAGATATCCAAGACTATACAAGAAAGTACAACATCTCCTTAATGCATATATTGATGTGTTGAAATGATATTTTAGGTGTTTGGGTTAAATAAAGTATATCATTAACAATCATTTCTTCTGTTTCTTTTTAATTTTTTAGTTTGGATACTAGAAAATTTGAAGATACACAGGTGGCTGGTGGTATAGCTCTATAAGGCAGCATTGCTCTCAGAGCTCTCAGACCAGGGGGTGGTCGACTTAGAAGCAAGTGTAAAGGCAGTAATGGAGATGCCTTCACAAGTCTGCAGAATCCTGGAGGCAGGAGATGAATCAACCAAGAGCGGGGCATTACTTGGCATAGGAGCAGGGAAGACTAGGCACGGGCAATCCTGCAGGTTCCTGGGAAGGAATGGAGACAGTGAAAATTCAATAATGGCGGCTTTAACTGAACTCATGCAAGGTGCCAGCCCTGGACCAAGTGCTTTCCAGTCACTCACTTGTGTAATTCTCACTGTGGCTCTGAGTCAACACCTTTTCTTCTCATTTTACAGATGAGGAAACTGAGGACTGACATGGTAAGTTCTTTGCCCAGGACAATGCAGAATAAGGGTTTAAACCTAAGCCTGGAATAGTCAGTGAGAACCAGCTTGCAAGGAAGCATGTATATCATACTAACATATAAAATTAAGGAGAGCAGGAAGGGGAGGGAGAGGACAATAATTAGTTTTTCTTGCACACAATAAGGAAGCCATGCAAAGACTTTAAGCAAGAGTCTGACATAATTGAGTGAGCAAAGAGTTCACTCCAGTCCAGAGTCACTTTTTATGGAAATTTGGGACCAACCAAAACCAAAGCTCATCTCAGATATGAACCATAGTGGTTCTGATTCCAGTTTTGCACAGAAAACAAAATCTAATAATAAACTTCATTTGGTTCATGTGGATGCTATTATGGGTGTAAAGATACTTTAATTGGAGGCGTAGGATAGAATTAGACCTTTAATTCAGTCTTTTGCCAAATATCTTATTGCCTTTCTCCACTTTAATTGCAACAGCTTTTCATAGAATTTAGTACTGCACTGTTAGAAATTAGTACAGTAAAACCTAATTAATTTAGATAAAGCTAATTAGGAACTTGTGGTTTTGGCCTTGAAAAGCTCAAGTTTTATGAGTATTTAAATAAGCAAATAAATAGGATGAATGATGTTATTGGAAGTGTTTGCCTACTAGGGAAAACACTTCTGCATATTAAAATAACAATTTACTATACATACTGTAATTTCAGTATAAGTGGAAGCTGGTACAATTGAAATTGGGGCTCTGATATGCTGGTTTCAAGACATTCTTCTTTATTTATTTTAAAATGGTTCTTCAATAAGCAACAGATGGTTAATGCAATTCTTGGAGTCAGAGCCCTTGAGAGTAATAAATTTATTTTTAAAATACATATCATTTACATACATCTTTCCCTTTAGTTAGTATAAATGTTTGGTCTTATTCATCAAACACTCCTGCAAATAATTGAAGTGGTTAACTCTTCCTGTTTCTCATAGAAACATAGCTATTAAAGTAATTAAAATTATTTTTCTGATCATCTAGCTTTACTGTTTCCATTTACTACTGTTTTTATTATTATTATTATTATTATTATTATTATTAATCAAGACACTAAGTTATTGTGGCTCACCTTAAGAAGTTCCGTGACTCTTCCAGATTATATAATGGATCAGTTATGGCCACTTATATTTAGTGGTCTCCTTTGTATTTAAAGTTCTACATTGTATATAATTTTTCAGTAAGCTTAGGTTTTTATATAGTTTTGTTCTGGTGATTGTTATCAGCTGACACCTCTTCAGAAAAAGTACCCAAAGTTCTTGCATTGAATAATGTGTCACATAAAATTACTCCAAAAGCCAAATCTTGGCAACTATAAAGACAATTTCTTGAAGATCTATATGAATATGACAATTATTGGGATCTTCGCCTTAACTCCAGTTCAACCTAGGGTTTATCTAGGAAAAGAAAAGAATGCACATTTTTTGAAATGTAAGCTATGAAGAATTAAATTGTCACCATGCCCATCTGACTGAAAAATAATAACAAATAAGAGCAAGTTAGGGTAATCTGCAGTATTCAACAATCTTGTTAAATTTTGCATCATGAGTCAAAATACATGATCTTTAGCTCTTCTTCCCTGCTAAAATAAAAGAAAAAAAGTCTGCCCTAGCTGGTGTGGCTCAATTGGTTGGCCATCATCTCATGCACTGAAAGGTTGCCGATTCAATTCCTGGTCAGGGCACATGCCTTGGTTTCAAGCTCAATTCCCAGTGGGTGACCTGTGGAGGCAGTCACTCTCACATTGCTGTTTCTCTTTCCTTCTCCCTTCCTCTCTCTCTCTAAAAAAAAAAAAAAAAATCAATAACAATTAAATTAAAATCAGAGAAAGTCTGCAATGATCACCATGCAAATGATTAAATAAAGTAGGAAAGTGGGGAGAGGAAGAGAAAAGGAACAGTGAAAAACAAAAGCAGAAGAGAGGACAAAAAATGTTTTCTAAGGTACACATTTTGGGAAAAGACAGTTAAATTCATATGCTTCATAGAGTCAGAAAATACAAATGCCCTCCCCCATCACTCTGTCTTCTCTTTCAGTGACAAAAATAAATAAACACACACATGATAAGAATTCTGTAATCCTCTAAATGCAGGTGTCTTAAAGCACATTATCTGTCTACTTCCTTGGGATAATATGTGTTCTGTTGCCATCATGTAGCTAACATTGAGCATTAGTTTTCTATCCATAAGCTGCCACCAACTCTTTCTGGAATTAGGTGAGTGATGATGTTTTTCTCCAGTAAAAAGCCATTTGCTCACCTTTAAAGAAAGTGGGCAGGAAAAAAAAAAAAAAGAAAGTGGGCAGGAAAGTCTTTCTGGGTTCCCGGATTCTGGGCTACAACGTGCAAATCAAAGGCTCACATAGTGATTTTTATTTCTGCCTGTCTGTCCCTCCATCCATCCAGCT
>NW_006288615.1:880459-881032 GCF_000327345.1 Myotis davidii
CTGGGCGCGTAACGTGAAAGAAGGGTCAAAATCCCCATCTTCAACACCCCAGAGGCTTAAACAAGTATTTACATAATTATACAAATAAATATGTAATTAAGAACTGCAATAATTGACAGGAAGGGAAATTACAGGATGCTATAGAATCCTGCAATGAAAGGATTTGATTCTGAGTTTTCACATGTCCTGAAAAAAGAAAAGAAAAAGAAAACATGCATCCTGGTGTTTTAGGGGTGGAGAGAGTATTTCGTCTGTTAACCTCAGTCGATAAAATACGCAAAATCTCATACGATATTAATTGTGCTGAAATCAAACTTCTTGGGCCTTTTTTTGCTTTTAAAACTCTATTGCCATAAAAAAGACTTCAAAAATGAAGAGCAAACGATGTTTATTTATCGTGGTTTAGTATGTTAATTTAAAATAAGCTAGAGTGTTTTAAGAGGAATGGAAATAAAAAAATCAAAAGTGGTGGATCTTGCTTAAACAGAGCCACAGCCCTGGACCAGAAAGAATTCAGTGGGTTCCAGTTACCTTCCATCACATCCTAGCTGTGCCGTCTTGGCCAATTCTGGA
>NW_006288615.1:881054-911695 GCF_000327345.1 Myotis davidii
GCCTCTATGTTCATCTATAAGGTAACTGTCATAGTCACCTGCAGGGTCCTTCCGAGGGGCATCTGAGTGAATGTGCACAAAAGTGCCTTGTGACAGTCAGTACAGAAAGGAAAGTACAGAAAGGAGAGAACCGTCGAAAAACATTAACACCAGGGTGAACTATCCCTCCCTGGGGAATTAGTATTGGCTCCCCCAAAAGACTTCATTAGCTATTTGAAAGATGCCGTTGTGTATTTTGCCTTAAATTGCTTACTAATCATCTCAAACAAAGGTTCCTGCCAATATTATCAGAGTCAATTCCTTAGTACATCACACCACACATAGTACCCTGAAAAAACAAACAAAAAATCAACAAATAGCAAATACTTTCTGCAATAACTAACCATATGTGCACTTGGGATTCAACTTGTATGGATAGAAGGAAATTGCATTGTTTTGAAATATATACTGTCTGGGTTTGTTATTGCTTCCCCCCCCCCCCCCCCCCCCCACACCCCACTATTAGAAGCATATTCAAAGATGACAGAGTAAACCTGAAATTGAAAAGAGTTCAACTTGAGAGAAAATGCCATTTTAATCAGAGGAGTTAGATAGTTATTCTCAACTTGAGGTCATGCCTCAGGAGGCACCATATCTTCACTGCAGAGGCCCCTACATTTGTGAGTGATTCACAAAGGGCGTTGCTCAAGACACACAGACTCCAGGACACCTGCCTGGCCAGAAAAATGGGACATTCCCGGAAATCACAGCCTGGAGGAGACATTTTTAATGAGTCATGTCAAGAGGAATCACTCCCTGTTTACCTTCCGGGATTTCACTGCGGGACTCCAAAGATGTAGGTGAGATTTTACAAATTCCAATCATCTGCCAAATGTTCCCGAAGGCTCTCCTCTGAAATCGGTTGAGCGCCCTAAATAACTGTTCTTTTTGAACATTACCATCTCAGTTAAGGGACAGCGATCAAATATAAACCGAGTGTTAGAAAATAAAACACAGCCACGGCTGGTGTTGCTCAGCTGATTAGGCATCATCCCATCACTGGAAGGTTCCTGGTTCAATTCCAGGTCAGGGCACATGCCAAGGTTGTGGGTTCAATCCACAGTAGGGGGTGTGCAGGAGGCAGGCAGACAATCCATGTCTTCATGTTTCTCTCTCCCTCTCCCTTCCTTTCTCTATACAAATCTTTAAAAAAAAATAAAAGAGAGAAAACAATTTTTTAAACACAATCAAGGAATGGGTTATTTATGACCAAGTTTGAATATGTGCTTAGATAGAATGCCCTATTTACTTAGTTTCCTCTATTTTTACATAAATAGGAAAGACATAAAGTAGGAAACGCCTCAGCTTTATTAATGCAAACATATTTTATTAAAGAATGAATGCATTTATGCTAAAGAATAGTTTACATGTGTTGGAAAGCAGCAAGCATATCTCCAAGGGGGGGCGGGTTCTCCTCAATATGACTCCATGCTAATTCTACATGCCTTAAACCCAGACCCACACATGGGGGTACATACACAACACAGGTGCATATAGGGACACACAGATACAAAGACCAAAACACCAACACTGTTGCTCTCCAGATGCTATTAACTCTCATTTAAGGCTTCTTTCTATAAGGTCCCCCAGTGCCCCTACCATCACCAGGATTAAAAACCAACTTTAATCAATGAGCATTACCTGGGAAACTAGCCCTCTGCTCTCAGCCTTAAATGTTTGTATTTTAACAAGTCCTCTCAATTTCATACAATGATGACCCTTGGCATTTTATGACATTGAAAGATCCAAGAAACTGAGAAATCTCAGCTTTAGTGAGAACTTCTCATTAGAAACAGTGAATGCACTGGCGATCCTGACTCTGAGATGTTCTCGATTTGAAGGTCGCGGGGTCAGATTTCTCTTTAGATTAAGTTGAACGTAGACAAGCCAAGTTTAGAGAACTCACTGGAGTGCAAGGTTGAGTGATGGCGGCGAGGCTTCCTTGGTGACACCAAGTCAGATGTGAAGCTTGCCTGGAAGGACTCGTTAGACAGGACCATAAGTTGCCACAAATGGGGGTTGAAAGAAAGGACGGCCTGCATGGAGTTTGTTCACTTGCTGATAACTCATTCCCTTTTTTCCAAGGTTTCTGTTGTGGTGGTGGTTGTTTTAAACTCCTAGCTGGCTTGATGGTTGATTTCATCTGTTTGGGGATTTTCTTCCCGTTGGGTGTCCTGCAGTGTATGTTGAGAATCCACCCCGCTGTGGGGATGTTGGCATGGGTTAGAAGGGGAACAAGGGTGGATGGGGCAGGAGGAGGGAAGGGTCATTAGTAGTTGCAAGGATTCTAAGAAAATAGATGAAGTGAATACAATAAGAGGGCACTACTTGATATATTTATGCAAATAAAAGCATTATCTTTAACTGTGAATTAACTGCCAACTATCAGACGGTTAGTTGTAAAGCTCAATGAAGGCTGTGCTGATTGGCTTACTGAGGAGAGGCTCTGAAACATGGGAGAGGAGTCTCAGGCTCGAATCCACCTAACTTTTCCTTTAGCCCTGCGACTTCCGCACCAGAATCAGTACTCACCCCCTGCCCCCTTGACTAATGATCCGATAAGTGCATCTAACATTCTTGTTGGGTTTCATAAGGCAAACTGGAATTGTCCATCACATAACAGCCTCAGTGTCTTTGCCTGAGAATGGTGAAAATCAGCATGGAGCTCTCCTACAGGGAGGCACTGGGGAATGAGCAAAGAAAAAGAGAGAGTCTAGAGCTTTCCTCCCCATCCACACTCCCACCCTCCTCACAGTCACAGCAGCAGCAGGTTTCAATGTAACGTAATTACTTTAATAATACATTTCTTTAGATTTAGAGTTGCTCTTCTGAATTTAAAAAGCTTGGTCGGCCAATAGTTTGGCAGTCTTTCATCTGAAATTGGAATCATTGCATATTCATATGGTCTGGAATTCCTGGACCAAGGCTGCCTTTTCTGAAGCCCCCTAAATTCCTTCAGCCGTCATCGGATTCTAATCCCTGGGAGACCTCCTCAGAGGAGCTGTTCCTGTGGATCCGGCCATCACTCTTCATACTGTGGAAAGTCTTCTTAAAAGCCTCCATCATGGCGTGGGCCAGCTTCTTGGCCTCCAGCTTGCTCTCACACTCAACAGCATGACAGTCCATCTGGTAGGACAGGTCGTCGTTGATCTCCCTGTAGACCCAGGCGAAGATGTTGGGGCTCACGTTGTGGTCGGCAGTGCAGTAAGCGATGCGAGCCACTTGGAAGGTATCCATGTGGACCGTAGCCTCCCCTTTGTGGTCAAGGTGATGGAGACACACTTGGAATGGTCGGATTTCCAGAAGGACATTGGCTGGAAAGATATCTTCTCGGGCTAGTGTGTGCTTCTTCCAGAGCTCAATGACTGGCTTTTCTGTGCAGCCTGAAAAAAACTGCATGCCTGTGGTAGGGACTTTACCCAGATAGGTAACCTGCAGAGGAAATAGAGGAAGAAAAAGGGAGAGGTCAATAGTAAAGTCTTTGTGCTAGTTGTTCATTTCAATGTTCTCATTCATGGTGTCACATGGGAAGGTGGAAAGACATTTTTCTTGCTCCCTAAATGTCATAACTGCCATCAGAATTTTTACCTTTCTCCCTAACAAGTGGCCCACATGGCAAAAATATTGAAATTCTTTAAATATTAGAGTTGGAGTTTAAAAATCTAGTTCTAGAGAACTACTCTCCCTCTCCCTACCCCCCTTTAAAACTCATATTAGAGTAATGATGGTATTTTATATAATTTGTCATTTCTTTACAATCATACAGGCACTTGAAGTTTATTTTCAACCAAACACAAGCAGAATTTAATGATATAAAGGAGTCATAGGATGGTGCATCTGAAAAACAAAATCCTTATTAAACATCTTCTAGTCTGGTTCTCTTTCCATATCTGTCAATGTTCACTTTCCCTTGAGCTTCTTGCTTCTAGCAAATGCCAAGGACACAGGGAAAAAATGTTCTGTTTAAATTATGGCCTAAAACATGATTGGTTTCTTTCCAAGGTAATTTTTGAAAATATAGCAATACAGTTGTTTTTCAACCTAAACAGTTTTGGAATAGATGGGCACCATCTGGTTATAGTGATAATAAATGAAAGATCTACAGATGGTTGGAGACTGAGAATGCTTGCTTATCAAATAGCTAGATGGGCAGTACAAAAACAAAAGAAAATAATTCCAAGTGATTCAAATAGCGACTTCTTAAAAACGTGTCTAAGAATACCAATAAGGGATTTTTTTTATTCTTTCATTATTTTATTCATCAAAATAGGTAGAACTGCTATCATTATGGAAATGCATAACACTGAAGATATAATTTAAGAAATAATACAAAATAGTATATGATTTGGTGCAAAATTAGTGACACAGATATAAATACTATGGATTTGAGGAAGAAAAGACCAGAAAAAACAGGTCCATAGAAATGGTGAGAAAGGATGTTTTGTCACAGTGATTCCAAATCAATATTGACATTTAGTGAAAGTATAAAGGGCCACGTACAAAAATTTTAGCACACAGAAGTTAAGTAGTTACAACTTCTTGTGCTTTTTCTCTTAAACAAGAGTTAATTGGATACCCCCTTTAAAAACATAGCGCCTTAGTAAAGAGGCATAAAAGCTGCACATTCTAGAAATATTCAGAACTTATTGATAATAATAAAATCATAATATGCTAATTAGATTGGACAGCTGAACGACCATCCGGACATCCTTCAGGATGACCTTCCAGATGAAGCCAGGGTGGCTGCGAGGGCTGAGGCAAGCCACCAAGGCTGAGAGGGCCAAGCCCCTTGCACGAATTTTGTGCATTGGGCCTCTAGTTATACATAATGGCAATATGCCAGGTGGGCATGCGAGAGGGGTAAAGTGAAGATGGGGTGGCCCAAAAATCAATGGAGAGCGAATGGATATGTGTTCAGAGGCAGGCAGAGTCAAGATTTAATCCTAGCTCCACGGTTCACCAAGTGGATGGATCATTCTGGACACCACTAGCTCTTTGCACATGCACGGACATCATTACAATCTAAGGAAGACCATGTAAAGGGCGGCAAGGAGTGCTACATAGTACCCTGAACATTCAGGGGAAGGAAGCGTGGTTCCCTGCTGGCAGAAGGCCTCAGAGAGAAGAGTCATTGGATTTCAAGGCATCAGGACCTCAAAATCCAGATAGGAGCCCAGCAAGCCAAGGTGGTGTGAGAAGGAGGGAGCAGAAAGGCAAGCAAGGGCTGCAGTGGGAAAAGCCCCAGGTGGGCAAAGGGGCTGCTTTGGCCTGACCACACATTAATTAGGTTGTGGCATAAGCCAGAGTAGGGACTTCTTTCCTCTTGATGGAATGCCACTAAAAATCGACAGCCCGAGGAAGGCCTGGATTTGATCAAGGTTGAAAACTTGGAAGACCTGATGATGCCATGAAGAAAGATGGATGGGGAGGGCTGACTAAGAGCAGAATGCTCAGGCAAGATGTTGTAGCAACAACCCAGCCCGGAGGCAAAGGAGAACTGAATCACGAGTGTCGGTAGTGGGGGAGGAGTGAGGAGACACATGGCCAAGATATTTCAGAGGTAAAACTGACAGTATACTGTAGGGGGAAAATAACTCAGATACTGCAAATGCTCAAGCTCCCCAAAGAGGGCAGCTGGTTGAACAGCTCTGTGTCTCTCTGGATTGGAGTCAGATAATAAAGATGGCTTTGTGAGCAAATGCACAACACAAGGTTCTTCAATACCATTTACTAAAAACGTACCTTCTATATGTGGCACTTTGTGATATCTTTATTATTTTTAACAGCTTTATTTTTTACTGACTTGAAAATTCACATCATATAAAAGTTAACCATTTTAAAGCATATGATTCAGTAGCATTTAGTAGTCAAAATGTTGTACAACTATCTGCTCTAACTGGCTCCAAGATATTTTCATCACCCCCAAAGGCGGCATAGTGCCCATTAAACAATCTTTCTCCATTATCCCATCTCCCAAGGCCCTGGCAACCACCAATCTGCTTTCTATCTCTATGGATTCCCTGTTCTTCCTATTTCATATAAGTGGAATCATACAATATGTGGCCTTTCCTGTTGACTTCTTTCACTTGGAATAATGTGTTCAGCATTCATCCAAGTTGTACCACCTCACTCTTTACTTCTGGAAGTTTAAACGCAAGTGTTGGGAAAATAAGTTTCAGTGCTTGGAGTAAAAGCATATTCTCTTTTACGCTCCACTGAAACTAGGAATAACTTTATATTTCCACTGAAACTAGGAATAACTTTATATTTCATACTAAAATTCTTCTGATGGAGGAAAACTCCTTTGATTTGCCAATAGGATCACACCTTTATCCCACTTCCCACACACAAGTTTTAAAAATTACAGTGTCTTCTATTGCAATGTAACCAAAGGATGAGCTTTAAAACAATATTAGAAGTGGTAAATGACTCACTCCAACAGGAAGCGATTTCATAGTGGTAAAATTTTGACAACAAAGACAAAATATAATCCTCCCTTATAAATATTTATTACTTAAAAACTAAAGATTTTAAGGGACATAAAGTTTTATTGTTTAAGTGTGCTTTAGAGAAGAGTAGAGCGGGGATTAGTAGCTCAAGAAGTTTATTAGGCAATAATGAAAGCTACAAATAATATGCAGACATTTATAAAAGCAATTTTGAAACACTGAGGTACAACATAATACATAGCTGTAATCTCTTGATATTAAACTTATTATGGAAGTGTCTTTATTCAGTGGTCCCCTTTCACCATGATCATCTGACTAGCTCTCTACATATTAAACCATAAGGTCCTAAGCCCCTACTAACATACATCCTCAACCAAATCAAGCCACACAGCAGACACTGAAGAGTAGTAACAAATATTTGTGTCACACTTAAAGGAAGAAGCACATGATATATATATATGTTCACTGTCGTTCAGGATCTAATATTATTATCACTAACCCATTTTAAAAGACAAGAACCTTAAGTGAGGTGGTAGTACTGGGAGACATAACTTATACTTCCGAGTGTTGGGATTTCAGGAATATTTTGATTATTTGTGAAGAAAATGGCTTAGAAAAGACAGCCTGAAAAGATATGTGTTGAATTCCTGGACCATTTTGCTATCAGATGAGAGGCATTTACAACTGATTTCACTTTCAGCCAGTTATTCATTTTTCCCATCTTTGTACTATCAGAGAAATTTTGGATTTATATGAGCATCCAAATACAGTGGGTCTTTCCATAGAATGAACAACATTTTTTTGTCTGGTGCTTTTGCCAATGACACTCTTCTTCATGACAATATAGGCGTAGGCAGTTCTCTAAAAATGCATTCTGTTTTATCACTGCAGAAAGTAAGAAGCAAAAACCCTAGAAAATTGTCAGGTAAAATGGTGCACAAATAATAAAATAATACATGTATATGATATACTATTATGTTATTATATAATTTATTTATAATAGATCATCTATTTTCTAAAACTCAAAAAACATAGAATATACTTAACATGAAATCAAAGAAAATAAGTTAATCTCAAGAACTCCAGACTCTTGGAATTTTCCCACAAGTTTTCTGTGCAAAGAGGAGCCTAAATATGTTCTTAGCACTGATCCTGAATATTCCATTAGCTTCATTTTGCAGAGTGTTACCAAGCCTGCAGATGGAGGAAAGCTGTAAGCGGATCATGCGATGACTCTGCTCCACGGGGATACTGACAAGGGCCAACAATCACACCAAGTGTTCCCGGGAACCACAACTGATGTCTGCTCTCAGTTTGTAATGAAGACCACAGAGGTTGTGGTGGACAGACAAGTCCTTCCTACCAGCACAGAATTAGCAAAAATGCCCCAAAGTACCAGCAATTGGCCAGTTCCCTAGTGACAGCAGCTCCTGCTGCTTGAATGTACAGGGCTCCCCTCCCCTCAGGCCTTGCAAGGCTCTTGGATGAGTCTTCTCTTGATTCAAAGGAGCTAACCCTGCCCAAAGCTTTCTAAACAGTCCCAGTAATGAACTGGTTCCTGCAGGATCTGCTCAACACAGAGCAGGAGTCAGGGGGTAGAACTTACGCTGCTGGGTGAACCTTAGGAAGTCAATGAAACTCTTGTTTGTTGCTTTGTGGAGCGGATAACATTGTCTAAAATCCCATGAGGTTATGTAAATACAATGACATAAAATCAATAAGATGACACTTCTTGAAGACATATGGGAAAAGAATGATCTGTCTAGATTTTCCCTAGACATGGAATAAAAATAATGATCTAAATAGTTTCCTTAAAAATGAAATGCGAAATGATAAAATGATGTCCCAACATAGCTTCCCCTCAGAAGGATCCCTGACTTAACCTGTGCACTTCCCCTTGTCAGTCAATTACTTGCTATCTGCCTGCCTGCCCATTTCCTAAATCTCCCACTACTAGTAAATTCTCCAGAGTCTGGCATTAATCTATGTAGCTGCCTGTAAGTCACTGAAGAAAAAAGTGAATATATATATATATAGTTTAGAAGGAAGATAGTGTATGGCTCTGCTTTTCAAGGGAAATAGAGTAAAAACTTTTTTAGAATTAGTTGTCTCAAAATACCAATGATTTGCTCTTGCTGTGCATGCAGCCATGCCCTCTGTGGATAAGGGACCACAGAGTACATGTGTCTCACTGCAGAGAAACCGTAAAATGTAGGTGTTATTCCTGTACCCTCCTATGCCATTGCTGTTTCAGGGACTGACTCTAAAGGTATTGATAGATCACTTCTGGCCACAGTATTCCTGTGGGGGACTCCCTTGCACACCCTTCTGTGGGTGCTTCCTCCTTGTGAGTAAGAACACAGGACTCAGTATTCAAAGCTGCTTCGGGAGGACCCACCACCAACACAGCTGTGCACCCACCGATGTCAGGTCTGGTTAGTGAGGATCTTGTTGTCCTGCTCGCCTATGAAAGAGGTGAATGTCTGCTAGATGAATAAGTCCCTCTTAGCCTCATCCTTAAGAACTGCAATCTTCCCTAGCCACAAAGTAGACAAGAAAAAACGAGTCAAGAAATTGGTCACTAAATATGTCCAAAGGGGTAGACAGATTTGTTTTTTTGGCTGTCACCTCCCAGGGTGCTGGAACAAGGGGACTTGGAAGATGACAAGAAGACTCTTTAGGAGTAAAAATCAGGTGGGAATATACAATAAATACAAGCATCTTTTCTCTGGTTGCAGAAACAGATATTGGGCAAGAAATGTATTAAGAGAATGAATCATTCTGAGAGAAATCAACAGAGCAAAAAAATGAAAGTTTTCCCCCATGTGTCATTCAATGGCATAAACCAATGCCCCAGACGCAGACAATGTGTGAATGCACTAAAGCCAGGCCCAACTAAAGACATTTTTTTAGAATATTCACAGCATGTGGAAATACATAGAAGCCATGGAACCCTCAGGCGCGCCAGAGTGTCTGCAGCATTAACAGTGTCAGGTCAGGGAAGACCAGTGTCCTCCGAACCTCTCCTTTCCACCCATGAGTTTTCTGACACCCCAGCCAGCTCTCCATTCATGAGTTACCATTCCCTGCTCATGTGTGGCAAACAAACCCTAGTTGCCTAAATGCATCCTTCAAGCTGAGTGGCCACCATTCCAATCCTTCCTCTGGGTGGCCGGTCCATATTTCATTCTAACCTGAAGAACCCTTGTTTAGGATCTTGACTAGCCTCACCCTAAAAAGGGCAGTCAGATGGAGTGGATCATGATAAGGTCCCCTAAACAAGAATGTGAGGTAAGATGGATGATCACAGAAGACCCCAAGCACCTAGTTTCCTGGGGATCTTCCACCTTCCAGGCTGGATCAACCCGGCTTCAAAACCTCACGAGCCCGGCTTTGGTTTGGTTTACTGTGGGTTTCTCTGGGATGACATGACAAGAACAAAGACTCCACTGAGGTCTTTCTTAGGATATGAAAGGTCTTGGTGTTCTTTCATTGTCTGTAGGAGACTTCCTTTCCCCATCTGACATAAAGTCACATTATATGAACACAGGATGGAGACACCTTAACTGGGTATCCTAATAGTCTTTGGGCTACAAGACAAAACATGAGAGGGAAAAAAAGAGTTTCTCTTAACCTGGGGTCAAATACTAGAGTCAAGGTCTTTGCTCCCACATTAATTCCCACCTGCACATTTCAGAGGAAGAGGAAAAGACAAAACCCTAAGATTTATGGTCCCAGCTTGAATACACTCCTTTGCCCACCACAGAGAAGCACAAATTCACTAACACTTTGACACGTGGAGGTGGACCCATATGTCAGGCACATAATCCACAATGCAAACACAAGCACAATGCTAATCAGGACCTTGAACCTGTATTACATGCTTTAGACCATGAAGAAGGTATTAAAGGATAAATGTTGGTTACAGTGAAATCCATGAAGTTATTGTGAGAAATATAAAAGTGATAAGCTTTGGGCTTAAAAATTAAATTTCTTTATCTGTACATTCATGTCATAAGTGTTTGTTGAGCACCTACTAGGAATCATGTATCTTAGTGAACAAAATGGACAAACTCCCTGCTGTCTTGGGGCTTACATTCCAAGTACACTAAGCATGCTTAGCACTAAGTTCACAGAACTCAAGATTCCAAGAGCAAGGCTGGCCTTAGGGAGAAGAGCACACAAGCCTCCCTGAGTACTTTCAATGAATCCAGAAAACTTCTCTTGGGTGCAAAAAGGTCTTAATTCTTATACGGCATAAGTAGGACAAAAGTACCCCCAGTTTGGAGTTCACCCCTTGGATCAAGCTGTGTTCAAGGAAGGTTCATTCGTCTTGATACTCACTGTAGTTTGGCTTTCTGAGATGCCGCTGCAGTAAAAAGTCAGGCAGGTGAGGGCTTTAGAAGAGTGCCAAGGGAGAGGGGAAGGCAGGTGAGAGCAAGGAAGACATGGAGGTAAGAGATGAAGGCAGACTTGTCTCCCAAAAAAAATGGACTGGCAGCAAGAACACCATTGGTGACTTTACATTTGCCCTGACTGGACAGTTAAGGTAATAGACACCTGCGTTTTCACTCTTAGGATGTTTCCATCTTCTCTTCATTGTAATCTTATAGCAAAATTATAAGTTGTTTCAGGCTGCCCGCATCTATTCTACCTTTCTGTGGTATCTTCCTTCTTTATTTTGGAGACCTAACTAGCAAATTTTCTCAGGATTTAAACTCAAAGTACTGATATTTATTATATTTAATTGATTGTTGATGATTCAAAGGTATATCAGCATTATGGGCTTTTTAGAGCTAAACGGTGACATTCATGCCAACCTAACACCTTGTCTGTGATGCAGAGAAGATGATTCTAATATCCAAGGAGATAAGGACATTTGCCCCAAAGAGCAAGACATGGAACACAGGTCCTCCACCCCAAGGCCAAGAACCTTTCCACTACTCCAATTCTTTCCCTGAAGGTTACACAGACCCCTTATTTTTCATTTTTATACCATCTGCTTTCTCTTTGGTCATTTCTCCAAGCAAACACCTGAGATCGAGTCCTGGTGAGGGACATGAAAAGGTGTCAGACACTCTACTGGGTCTTGTTAAACACTCTGAAAAGGGTTTGGAGTCAAACCTTTAAAGAGTCCTTAACCCGAGATGTGTTTGCATTGCCCAGATTTAAATTCTGATGCTTGCATCAATAATTGAAAGGAGATAAGAATGCATACTTAATATTCAGATATCACATTCCTCAAGAACTTTGAAATGGTGTTTTACAAAGCAAACAATCCCCACTTCAAAGAATAACTCTGAAGAGCAAATATCAAACATGTGCTCAGTTGGCCCCAACTCTGCTCTTGTGGGTCAATTATCAACAGGCCAGACAACATATGATGCAGAATTGCTGTGGGCACCAAATGCCATGCTGGGCAGGGCTTTGCACATTCCTCAACAAAGGCAGCTGAGAGCCTGGAAGGTCGGCATGAGAGGCCTGGCCCCTGCTCAGAGCACACCTGGGCAGATAGCTCTGGGTTCCTACCCTTCAGCCCCCCAGGCTTCTGTGGGTCATTTACAGGAAGCTCAGATGATTCTCAAACAAAACTAGGTGTTGTTGTTTTTTCTCCAAAGTGAGTCATGGGAGCCATTCTAGGGTCTATTTTTTGGCAGATCTCCCTGACACTCATCCGTGTAAGAGTGGATCCAACTGTCCTGTGGCCAGACTGGGATGAGGACCAATCGTTACTGTTCCCTATAAGGCTACCCTTCAAAGTCTTCTGCTGAATATCTGCTTGGCCTGGCTTGGTTGGCTGACCAAGAGGCAGTAAGTGAGCCGACTGTCTGGGGAGAACCTGCCTCAAACTTTAACAGCATACTTTTGTTAACCCCAAAAAAGATGGTGATGACCCAGAAAGGCTTACAGACTTATTCTTAATGCTTTTTTAATAGTAGCAATAATGTTGGCAGTAGAATGCAGATTTTCTAAAGTCCATATTTTCTGGGACATTTTTACACATATGCCTTTGTTTAGTGATTTGTTTTAAATTCCAGTAACTTTCCTACAGTCACAGATATTGAGAATACTTTTTTATTGTTTAGCAGTTCTTTCCAAGTATTTTCTTGGGTTATGTTTATTGAATCTGTGAAAATATTAATAGAAATATAACTGGGGAATATGTTTTCTTTCTATTATGTAAATGTATACCATGAAGGAAAATAATTACTAAGACCCAATGCCGAGGGATAATTAAGGACTGTTTTTGCACTCTAACCGAGATGAAGGTTGCTTCAACTGTGAAATACAGCGTATGTCTCACAATTAGGTGTTTAAGTGACAGATTTATTTCTGTTACTCATACTGTAACTTAGTTCCAATGATGCAGAGTGATTGGAAATGTTGTGTCCCATTTGTGCTTATCAAAGCAGTCCCCATGTGCAATTTGTCCTGTCAAATGGCTCTTAGATGTGTGAAGACAGAAGTGATTTATCTGAAAGGCACCGAAGTATGCTCCTGAAGACAAAGTCACTTAATAAAAATGACACCGCAATGAAACACACATTCCCTCATCTGGCCCCTTCTGGTGAGCTTGCCCAATGGACAAACCTGGCACCGTTCCACTCAGTGGCAAAGAACAATTTATTTCTCGACAAGTCTAATTTCTCCTCTTCTGCTTTCTAAACAGTAGAGTGTACTGGAAAGGGATAAAAATTCAGCAGATCTTTCTGGGCCCTAAAATGTTCACAACAAGAATATTTTCTCAATGATAAATTGCTATCAAACACACTGCTTGAGAGTTATCCTGACAAATGGATTCACGGGGCAAGCAATGTGGCAGGTGAGAAATGTTACCAATTTTTGTCTTTGTAGCACTTTATCAATTCATTTTTCTTAGTGCACATCTCATTAGGAGTGGACCAGTGAAGGCACTAAACATTTAAAAAGAATAATGTTGACACAACATTTGTTTGAAGTTAATAAAATAAACACAATAGTCTATTGGCTACAAGTCTACAGCTCTTAACAGAAGGCCAATAGAAATTTGAAAAGAAAGGTAATATGGAGGTTAACTAAACATGGTATTACCAAGCATTCCAAAGAAATGAAAACTTATGTTCCAACAAAAACCTACAGTAGCTTTATTTGTACTCATCAAAAACTGGAATTAGTTCAGATGTCTTCAACAGGTGAACAGTTAAGTAAACTGAGGTACTAGTATATCCATTCCATGGAATATTACTCAGCAATAAAAGGAATAAACTATTGACACACCAAACAACTTGGATGAATCTCCAAGGAATTCTGCTGAGTAAAAAATAAACAACAATAATAAAAAAGATCTAAATTGTTACATACTATTTTACTCCATTTATGCATCATTTTTGAAATGACAATATTTTGGAAATGGAGAACAAATCAGTGGTTGCCAGGGATTAGGGATGGGAGAGAGGTGGGAGTAGTTATAAAAGGGCAACAGGAGGGGTCAATGTTGTGAAAAACATTTGTAGTATCTGAGTGTTGACTAGATGTGAAAACATGAATTTACACATGTGAAAACTGTATAGAACTAAGTAAAAACATAAAAAACAAACAAGTAAAACTGGATAAGCTTAATAACATTGCGGGAGTGCATACATGTGATATCCTATATAATAAAAGGCCAATATACAAATTGTCCCCTTGACCGGGAGTTCAACCAGAAAACAAGGCCAGCTGGCCAACCACCTGCAGCCCCTCCCCCGGCCAGCCCCACCCCTGATCGACCCCCCCTTACCCCAATTGGAGCGGGCTGGCCAGACCACATCCATGCACAAATTCGTGCCCCAAGTCTCTAGTTATACTATATTTTGCAAAGTGTTATCATTGGAGAAAACAGTGTAAAGTATATATGGGATCTCTCTGCATTATTTCTTAACTACTACATGTGAGTCAATCATCTCAATAAAATTTTAATTAAAAAAGTCATCTCATCTCTCATTCAGCATTACTTTTCTTTTTTTAAACATATTTTTATTGATTTCAGAGGAGAAGGGAGAGGGAGAGAGAGATAGAAACATCAATGATGAGAGAGAATCATTGATTGGCTGCCTCTTGCATGCCCCACACTGGGGATCGAGCCCACAACCCAGGCATGTGCCCTTGGCCGGAACTGAACCCTGGACCCTTCAGTCCGAAGTCTGACACTCTACTCACTGAGCCAAACCGGCTAGGGCAGCATTATTTTTCTTAAAAAATACCTTTTATTTGTAATTATTTATCAAATTTTAAACATATTTAAACATATTCTAATCAATGGGTATGCATACTAATTATAAAGACAATTCAAACAATTAAACTCAAAGATATATGGTCACAGAAAATAATTTTTGAAAATTTCAATAATTCATATTGTTTTCTTGCACAGGAAATATGATACGGTGGAATGTAAATGATTAAGCAACAGTTCTGAAATCTGTTCTCTCCCTTCACTGGGGAGAGGGGAGGTGACCCAGAAAAGAAAGAAATGACCTGGTCTAATCTCTGTGTTAACTTGACCATCTGCTGTTTGCTGGCAGGCAAGTCCTGACCTACAGAATGCCTTTTGCAGGATGTACCTGCTTGCCTAGAATTTCTGATGGCCAGCAAATCTGAAATCTGTGGAGTTATGGAACATGGCTTCCAGGAAACTGTCTCATACTCTGTGTAACTAAGTATAAAATAAAGATGTTAAAGATTGAAAGGGCTCTTTTCTGCATAACTAACATAAGTACATACAGTATTAGGCATCTTCTGTTAATGTGGGTGCTAGACCATTTATGATGCTGTGAGAAAGAACTGAAAGAACCACACAGAGGGTCCCAGATGTCACCATGTTTTGTTTGTGCCTTCTGATTATTTGTGTTCCCAAAATTATTAGTGAAGTTTGGTACTAGAATGAGATTTCCGATCTGAATATCTAATTATTTGTGTAATCTCTGAGAGTAATCAAGAGAAGACTTTCCAGCATATACTTACATATATTAGGATGACATTGGAGGGGACGGAAGAGTTATTAGAGACCAGATAGGAAAAGAAAACTCATAAAATGATTGTTAAAGAAGAGCTTGTTCATGATGTTTTTAAAAGAGATCCAGTTTGGTTTTTAGATTATATAGACTGTATTAAAAAGATCCATGTAGCAATTTTATTTAAAATACAGTATTTACAATATGATAGAGATTATATCCTTTGCAACTACTTTTTTTATCTTTAGTGTTGAGAGTATTACAGCTATCCTCCCCTTCTGAAATGTATGATGGAAATATCTTCTGAACAGTTAAAACTGTGATCAAGTAGAATACTGATATATTTTATAGAAAACTAAATGAAACTCATAGACTATGTCTTACCTGACTGATTTTTACTTAAAAGTTCTACTTATAATTAGAGAAATGAAAAATAGCCTGGCTGGCATGGCTCAGTGGTTGAGTGTCAACCCATGAACCTAGAGGGCACATGCTCTGGGTAGTAGGGCATACAGGAGACAGCCGATCAATGATTCTCTCTCATCATTTATATTTCTATCTCTCTCTCTCTCCCTCTCCATTCCTCTCTGAAATTAATAAAAACATTTTTAAAAGAAAAAGAAAGTGCATTGAGATACCTATCAGATAGATGAAAATATAAAAACGTGTTACATATTATGTTGCCAAGGGTATGGAGAAACAGAAACTCTCACATATTGCTGGTTGGATTGCAAACTGATACTCCCCCACCCCACCCCCAAGGGATTTGGCAACATATAACAACACTACACCTGCCTTTTGACCCAGCAATGCCTTGTATGGGAATTTACCCTGAAAATACCCTCCATTAATGTGAAAATATACAATCATAAGTTTAATCCATTATACATGTTTTGTAATTATAAGATATACAAAAAATCTAAATGCTCATACAAAAGTAAGCAGTTGAATAAATTATAGTACATCCATCTAATGTACTATTACAGCTATATACAAAGGAATGAGAAAGAGCTTTTGTACTTATATGGAGTGAATGACAGGTATATTATGTGAAAAGAAGCAAAGTGAACACTATCCATTTTATATAAGCAAAAAGGGGAAGTAAAAACATACATTTTATGTCTGTTCATTTCTGAGAAAAGAAACACAAAAAGGAAAACCAGAGATTCGTTACCAACAATGAATGGTTGAGAGTAGGGTTGAAAAGAAGGGGGAGAGATGATGTAGAAGGAATACAGAAGTGACATTTCTCCAAGTACATCTTTTGTGTAGTTATGACTTAGAATCATACCAACCATATAATGTAATCAAGAGATATGGGGAGAAAAAATCCAAATGGAAAAAAAACAAAAAATGAATAAAGCTAACCAAATGCAAATAAACAACACAACTTCAGTGAAGAGAGGAAAAACATATCCAAGAAACATTTTAACAGAGTATTGTGACTATTTGCCCTCAGGTTAAAGACAGAAAGGACTCTAAACCAATATTGAGATTTGTTAGTAAGCTTGTTTTCCAAAGTGGTATCTATTTGCAATTCTGAGCCTACTCCATGTGTATTAAAGGATTAAGCTAAAAATAACAATATTGCAAATATTGAGAACCGGGTTCCTCATCATCAGAGAAGGGCATTGCAAATATGAAAAGGAGAAAGTCTAGAAAAAAACCCTGTGGCTTCAGACTGAAATTGGAGTAAGCCAAACAAATTATGGTTTTCAACATATGTAGACAGGTAGATATTGACACTGATATAGAGGTGTGTATTTGTATAAATGCATTCATCACTCACAAACACATTTCTTAGGCGTGCCTACTGAGGGACACTGTAAGCAGTGACGTGTCACTATAACAGGCATATCTGAAGCCCAAATCCAGTGTTCTAAATATCAGTCTACATAGCAAGGAACCAGCCCACCCTCCTTGGAGAAACATCATGCTGTAACAGAAAGTAGCAAAGTATTCAAAGAATGACAAAAACTTGTCCAGAGGAGAGTCAACTTAAAGGAGTTCTTATTGGCCAAACTGGGGGACAATGTGACAGAGAGTCAGCTTAAAGGAGTTCCTATTGGCCAAAATGGGGGACAACTTGACCATCAAAATAAATAATAATAATGATTAAAACCAACAATAGAAGAAAAAAGCCATGAGTTAATATTGATATAAATAGTTTAAAAACAAATTAATGGAAGGAAAAGTTCTTATAGCAGAATGCAAATCTATAAAGTCACAAAGAGATGATGAGATTAGAAAATCAGCATTTGACAACTACCACAGTAATTGTTGTTTCAGGCAAGAAGAGGTTCCAATGAATGCTAAGACTGGGAACTACAGGTTTGATGAGAAACTGGATATTTATATAACTTCAAAGTACCTCCCCCACAAGATACCTATTAATTACAAATGGGAAGTAATATCTTCAGTGGAGAATCCTAGTAGACACCATTACAGCCAAGTAATAAAGTAGTGTACACTGTGAGGACATACAGACACTTCTGTGACCTCCCTGCCGATCACCTGAACCTAATCATGGAAATGTTGGACACACCCAAATGGAGGTGTGTCCAACATTACCAAAATATAAGAGACAAAAAGACAGAGAAATAACAAGGATCTGCTCCAGATTAAGACTATGAATAAGGTCTGTGGCTTAGATACTACTATTACATAAATGTTAACTTTTTATGGTAATATGGTAATATAAGAGAATATCCTAGTTTGTAAGAACTATACTCCAATATATAGAGGCATAATGTCTTATCGAGAGAGAGAAAAAGAGAAAAAGAGAGAGAGAGAGAGAAAGAAAGAGAGAGAGAGAGAGAATGAATAAATAATCAACTAAATACTTGGGGAATATAGGTGAAAGGCACACATGGAAATATTTTATAAGAACTTTTCAACATTTTTGTAGCTGAAATTATTTCATACCAGTAAGTTAAAAAGATCAATTAATACATTTGCCCCTGGTTCAATGCTATTTAAAATAAAAACATTTCTATGAGTATATTTAGTTGACTAAACAATGTTTATATATTGAAGACTAAATTTAGTTTTAAGATACATCCAACCAAGGGCTTGTTTGTGAACAAAGTCCACCCCCTCAAGATGACTGGATCAATTTATTTTAGTGCCTTGTGACACATTCTAGTCTAAGTGTCCTGGTGCACCTATATGCAATAATTGAAGTGGACATATGACAGGTTAAATTATTTTCCATAAGCAAGCAGCAGCTCTTCTGAAATAATACCACTGGCAATCAAATCTATAATCACTCAAGAGCTTTAAATGTCACATTTACTTTCTGCTTCCAAATAAAAAACAAGGAATGATGTGAAAGTAATTTTTAATGCGTTTTTATATTCTTAGTTAAAAGTCATCTTGGAACCATATCGTTTTTGTTTTCTAACTACTGAGCTCTGCCCAAGGAAATATTGTGACTATTTGATCGTGTTGTTACTATTTTAGTATTTATCTCCATACCAGAATTATCACATTGGGAAAAAAAATCCTACAGCATTCTCCTTCTAGATTTAAGAAAGGAGAGTGATGTCAAATATTTAGAAACACAGAAGTACTTAAAATATAGAAGCTTACGTATTATGGCTTTGAAAGATGTCTGGTTAAAGTCACTACTGATTAATGTATTCTTCAAAGGAGAAAAAATGAAAGTTACTTTCTTTTTGAATGTTGGGAAAATAAGAATAAGGAGTAAAGCAGACTCATAGGATAGTTCTGAGATGAATGACCACTTGAGTGAGAACATTGAGTAAGAGTGCACTTTCACTGGAGTAAGTTTCAAATGTTGATGGATTAAGAAAAAGCAAGAAGCTCTTCTGTTATTTTTCAAGAAGCACCTGCTCTGCAGTCAAGAGAGTCTTATTCTCAGCCCCTGTAGGTTGCTACTAGCAGGTGTGCAATCACTGTCCAGGAGACATTGAGAATGCTTCCCTCTGATTTGCCCAGTAAAGAGCCATGGAAGTCATCACCCCAGGTAAGCAGAAAATGCAAGGTGGAGACCTGTGAACAGCATCAGACGGGAAGTCTGTGTGGTCATTTCATGTTACCTGACTGAGCCATGGAGTGTCCAGATACTTACTTCAAAATTATTCTGGGCATGCCTGTGAGGGTGTTTCTGGATAAAATAGACATATGAATCCTTAGACTGAACAAAGCAGATTGCCCTGGCCAATATGGGTGGGCCCCATCCAATTGAAGGCCTGAATACAATAAAAGGTGGAATAAAGGAGGATTTTTCTGTCTGAATGTCTTTAAGCTGGGACATTGGTTTTCACAGCAGATGTCTCGAGCCCACACTGAGACACCTGCCCTGCCTTCCCAGCACTCTCCCTCATGGATTAGCTCTTCTCATCCATCTCCTACCACCTTCTCTGTCAGTTACAGTCTCTGTGTTTCATGTCAAAAGCAGTAAACCTGTCATTTAACGTGCCTTAAATTTGTGCAATCCCAGAATTTGCAAATAAGGCTCCTTCTGTGACCAGAAGGCCCGCCTAGAGTGTGCACAGCCCAAATCAAACTCGAAGTTGTCCATCTCCACCCATTCTTCTTGACCTGGTGGCAATTCAAAGCAGTGGCAAAAGGAGAAAAAAGGCTCTTGGAGCTCCTCACTGATTCCATCAAAGAACCCACCCACCCTACCAGGAATCATATTGCAGCAAGACAATATTTCCTACTGTAGCCACAGCTACACGTTTCCTTGTTGGGACTCAAGAAAGGGGAAATGGGATCATGGGAACTCAGGGATGTAATTCCACATAAATAAAAATCACTTATTCTCCTGTGAAAGTCTCAGAAAATTCTTTTTCTAGGGATATCACAAGAACTCCACTCCTATGAGCAACAGGTGGAGATGAAGTCCTCCTCTGACCCCTGAACAATATAAGGTATTGTTATTTTGCTGGAATTTGGCAATCCCCACATGATCAGAGAAATTCAATGCAAACTCTATATATTGCATTTTTCTACTGTACATCTGATTTTCACTTTAATCAAATTTTCAAAGGGATTAGCAATGCAAAAAAAGAAAAGAGGCACTGCCCATAGTAAAGTCTTAGACGTAGAACTATGAACTGTGAAAGCAATGAATATGCACATTTTTTCGATTTTGATGTATATTTTAAAATTGCCTTTTAAAAACATCTTGCCAATTTTTATTCCCAATAGCTACTTATGAGACTCTTTCCACATACCAGACATTTTCAATGATAGCCATCATCATTTCTAACATCTTTCCAAAGTTGACAGATGAAAAATGCTACCCTGTTATTTTTTATTGCTAGTAAGATTAAATTATTTCATTTGCTTAATAGGAATCTTTATTTCTTCCTTGGTAAGTGACCTGTTGAATTACTCTGCCCCTTTTTTGTTTCTGCAGAGGGCTGTTCATCTTCTTTCCAATACCTGTCTATCTCTCACTTGGTTTTACATCTCACTCCATCATGTCCAGAACAATGATACCTAATACAAGTGATGATGGCAATCCTGGTCTGTAGCCTGAATTTATTGGAAATGCAGCACAAATCCAGAATATCAGAAACACACCTGTGAGCATATATAAGCAGCCAAATGCATTTCACCAACTTATGAGTTACCTAGTGATCAATTATCAGTAGCTCAGATAACCAATAACCAAGAACTTAGGATACAAGAGGCATGTTTTCATTTCTTTCCCAAGTTTGACAACTTAGAAACCCTGAGATTAATTTTCTAGCACTCAGAAGATCATAAGAAATGTTCTGACTGTATTCAGGCTGTTTTAAAATGCAACGAGAGAGGGAAATCAGAAAAAGTCATCTATATCTCTGGGAATAATTTGAATTAGAATCATGATATTGACCAGTCTTTTCTCAGAACACTTAATTCTCTAACAATCAACTTAGTTTATCATGATTTTAGAAAAAATATATGCACTCACATGTATACATACATATACATATAAGTATGTATATACACACATTCATATCTACATGAACATATTTAACCTTGTGCAGTCAAAACTCTATAAATATTGATTGTGGAAGAGAAAAAATATAAAAGAATGCCAAAGCAATAAATAATTTGGCTATAGAACTTCTTCCAAATGACAGCTCCAATTCTTCAAGTTATCTTTCTGTGAATCTCAACAGAAGTGTGTTTTCTGAAGTATTCGGAGATCGTGAAAATGTAGCCAACCATACAAGAGGCACTGCAGCCATGTCTGTGAAATCCTGTTACAGCACAAGGCCATCTCCCTTATATGTTACAGTGCAAAAAGAGGGCCATGACTGATGAAAACCCTAGTACCTTCTCCAGCTGTAAAATTATAGCCTCTCAGCAGAGTCCTGAAACTCCACCAGTTCTAAACTAGAAACTCAAGGGCCCGGGATTGCTAGGGTAGCAAATTCATGATGCTCAGGTGAGACAGACTGTGTACATCAGGAGTTTTTAAGCTATGCTGAACTGAGTCATGGGTCCTTAACAATATTCCCTTTTTCAAAAAAAATCTGTCTTTCCAAATGTTTACATGATAAGTATACTCTCAGTTCACAGCCAAATAAAGGTGGATTTGGAAAAGTCCCAGGAAACTGTGGCCACTCTACATAAATGCTGCATGTATACTGGTGTGTATTATACAGTATACAGATTCACCTAGACTAACCATGGGGTTATGTCCTGATAAAACCATCATAAGCTGAAAATATCTTAAGTCTAAAATGCATTTAATACACCTTTACCTGCCAAACATCATAGGTTCACCTAGCCTACCTTAAATGTGCCTAGAACACAATATCCAAAAAAATCCCAGCAACACAGTACACTGTAGAGTACTGGCTGTAACTCTGTAGCTCACTGTAACTGCCCATCATCATGAGAAAATATCACTACTCAGGAAAAGATCAAAATTCAAAATTCGAAATACAGTTTCTACTGAACACACATCACTTTCACATCATTGTAAAGTCAAAAAATCATAGTCAAGTCAATGCAAGTCAGGTACTTGTATAAGATTCTTTCAGAGACATACCTATGCTGCCTTTAGCCTCCTAGCCATCCAGTGTCTCATCTCCAACTAGCAGTGAAGCCGGATATAAGTCACATAGGCCCACTGATGAACAAGCTATGGCATCATACCTAGCGTGGCACTGGAATCGGTGTCATAATGTCAATCACTGCTCTTCAAAGGAAACTTCTTTGAGAATCTCCTAAGATCTGCTATGAAGAAAATAATCATTTGTTATCCACATAGATTAGAACCTGCCAGGCCTGTGATGCCTATAACATAAGAGAAAAGCTTGAACAGAAATTGGCAGAAGGACCAATTGGAAAAAAGTGATCTGACTCTAGTATTTCTTAATTTCTAACTGTCTTTCAGGGTTCTCCACATGCACTTTCAACCATCAGGAGCATGCTTTAATCTCCAGCTCCGCTGGGTGACAGAGAAATATGAGCTGAGTCCCACAAGGGCCCCAAATGTTCCTGGCTTAGGATCCTGCTGCTCATCATATCTGGAGGATCCTGGTTAGTTCCCGCCCTCCACTTCCTACCCCCAAAAGATAGTTTTGCTAAAGTGATTTGACAATATTATAATGTCAAATAGTCAGGAACAGGAATAAGCACAATTTTTATAGGGAAGCACCTGTGGATCCCAAGGTCACCACTGCTGAGAAGAAAGTACAGGCAGAAGTCATCTTCCCGAGGCTACTGGAACTGCACACAGAAGTGCACAGGCATGTAAAGGTGCCCATGTTTGAGTGTCCCTGTCAGAGAACTTTTAGGCATGTTTATAAGGCTGGAGATGGGGAAATACTCTCCGGTTGTGTTTTCTGTTTTACAGATAGTTTTATTTTAACCAGTATGGTTAGCAATAAGTTTCCACTTTTAGTCTGCACTCCTCTAAAGAGTGAATTAACTACTTCTACTTGCGCCCAAGGCACTTCCTAACTAATTGCTGTTTTAGTTCGAGTTTGGCTCAGAGTTCCTCTTTTTCAACAAATGGAGATCGATAAAGTGCTTGCTGCTTCGAAGACAAATTTGTGTGTTGGGCCATTTTCTCCCCCAGAAGCCATCATAGCTGAAATACATTTACTTGGTTATCCGTTGTCTAATTTGACCTATGGGAAATGCTCATGTCAAGCAGGAAGAAAAAATATTGGCTTGAAAACAACTTGAAGGCTACCCAGCATCTAGTTGACACAAGGGAGAAAGGTATCCAATAATAATTCCAACAGCTGGTGGCATTTGGATATTGATAGTGGGTGAAGAATAAGAAATCACAGAATTTTACTTTAAGCCATCTGAAAAGTTTCCTTTATAGTAGGAACTGTATTCAACAAAAGTATCTAGTACTAAAATATATCATCGTCTTGAAATATTTCTATTCTTTTATGTGTGCCAAGTATAATTTTTGTAAAAACTTTATATCAATAAGCAAATGATTTCAAGTGATATTTTCACCAACTATGATAGGGAGGAATAAAAGCTTGTGCCACAAAAATCTAATGGAACATTCATTAGTAAACATAAATATAATATGACTCCTTCTAGGTAGAATACAGATTCCTACCAATTAAAACATCTGTAGGCATATAAGAAAGTATAAATGTGCAATACACATGTGCCACATTTTGGCTCAAATTATATTAACTTCTCTTTTTCTTGACTGGACATTTGTCATAAAACTGGGATTCTTGTCTGAGTTTCTGTATCCATGAGGGGAAAAAAATCAGGATTTTCAAAAACTGTAAACCCAGAAACTATAAATACAGCACGTTGATCAGAGAATGAAAAATAAGCATTTGTTTGTTCAATTTTAAACATTTTCAGAGCATCTGAAATATGCCAGAGGTTGTTATAGGCATAGAGAGACACAAATGAATAAAATAGACAAAAATCTATGCTTTCTTAAAGGAAGAGGAAACTCTTCCTTCTCATTTGTTGTGGAGCAAACCAGACCTGGTGACATCTGCCACTACCAGGGGCTACAGCAGCCTGAGTGAAAGGTCTCCACAGCGAGCCCAGACAGGAAGGACAGCCTCCACTGCGCCCCCTCTTCCCGCATGCAGTCCAAGCACTTCATTTTGTATCAAGGTGAACTTCTTACCTTACAAATTGGAGTATCACATTTGGACACAATATAAAATGTAATTTTGTGGATTATTTACCTTGAGCAGTTGCTCTGATAATGAAATATCAAGTGACTGCTCCCAAGAAATACATTCTTTCTAAGGTTAATAAACCCAACCAAAAAGTCCAGGCAGACCCATGATACAGGTTTCAGGATCTTCTCTAGGGGAAGGTTTAAGGATAAAGATTCACAAAAAGTCCTTTGTCTTATCTCCCACCATTTATTTAATTCTTATTTTAATCATACAAATGAATGGTAACCAAGGATGGGAAAATCAAAACTTATATGCATATACACATAGCCCATGGACACAGGCAATACTGTGGTGAGGGCCTGGGGTGCAGCAGGGTTTGGGTGGAGGGGGGCAAATAGGGAGAAAATGGGAGACATCTGTAATTCTGTCAACAATTAAAAATAGATTTAAAAAAGAATCAATAACATTTTTAAAAAGAAGTATATTATATATGGTTTAATATGCTCACATTGTGGCCATAGGTAACTGAAATACCCTCTTTTGTTAAGCATTTATATGCTCACAATGATGCTAGGCAGGGTATAATCAACAAAAGAAAAGAGTTTGCAATCAAGTTTGAATTGGCAAACACAAAGTGATTCTAAACAATGAAAGGTAGCAGATGATTAAGTAATGGTTGTTTGGTACCATCCATATACCCAACAGGAGGTCAGAAGAGGCTAAGTTTAACAAGGTTGAAAACTAGCCATGAACAGGGGTTGAATAGGTTAAAAAGGAGAGATCCCATATAAGGCTGAGAAATTACACATGTGGAGGACAGGAGGTAACCTGACTAAGGCAGGGTGTGGGTTTTAGAGAAAAGTGGCAAGCAATAACAGGTGTGGAAAAGATTACAAAGAACTCAATGAATGGTAAGGATTCATTCTAGACAGAATCAGTGACAGGAAGCCAAGGAGAATTGGGTGCGGGTGAGTCAAATGATGAAAGCAGTAATTATGGACATACAATCTGGTAGAGATGGACAGAAATAAACCAGAAAAGGCTTACTGTACTGTGTACTGTATATAATTCTGAGTGATAGGGCATTTCTACTCATAGATACTGTTTCTTATTCTCAAATGGAATCTTATGGCTATTCTCAGAGACACTTTTCAAATCTCCTAGATCAAGATTAGCCCAAGAATATTGTAAAACTATGAAAGCTACAGAGAAACACCACTCTACGGGAGACTGTCACACTCATGGTCCCAACTAACATCCAAACCCTTTGCCATGTAGGTCTCCAATATTGCGGACTAACCAGCCACCAAGTTTTGGGTGATTTGTTATGCAGCCATATTGTGGCCATAGGTAACTGAAATACTCTGTCATTTGTTAAGCATTCTACCTACCTGTCTTTGACCTCCGAACATATCTTTCTGAGAAGAAAGACTTATTTGGATGATTAATTGGCCTCTCTTTAGGAAAATGGACTCCACAATGCTAAATGTAGCACATGAATAAGGCCTTAGAATAATATAATATACATGAATCTTTTAAAAAAATAAACATCTATCCTTGACTACAGCCCAGAATTAAATTATTTTCATCTGATTCGCTTCTTTTTTTCCCCTTTCCTAGAAAAATCAACCTGTTATCTGATAGTCACAACTTGTTCACATTGCTTCCTGCTAAAATCAATTCCAGGGTAATAAATTGCACTGCCAGCATGATTAAAATGAACTCACATCAGTGTCCCTAGTGGTCCATTCTCTCATACACTCTAATATTAGAGAACCTTATTTCTGGGATGTTCATCACCTGAAGGGAACAAAGGAGAGGTGGAATTGCCTGCTCCCCCTGACAAAGGAGGAGCTGTTCCTCCCTTAGTAGGAAAAAGAGACAGAGCTGTCCTTTCAGCTGATGGAGGCCAGTTATACTGGACACAGTATTTTTCCAAGATACTTTTTCCCACATAGAAAGTCATATACACAACTTTAACCTCACAGACAGAGATGATTATTTTTGCTGCCCTCAAGATGTGCTCAATACCACGGTGGCAACACCAGAACCAGGCAAACACCAACAAGCCAGAGGAGCACACAAGTTAATAAAAACACTCATTTTTCATCTTTGGTTCTGTCTAGTGCCCCTTCCTCCTACAAACAAGCTGGTGCTTTTCACTTCATCTAAATAAAGCTAAATACTGAAAACAAAATTAAGCCTGAATGAGAAAATGCCCGACACCATGATAGCTAAAATTATCTATGAAAAAATCAGAATCTAACAAGTAAAATACTTACATATTATATTAGAACTATCACCAATGAATGAGAGTCAGTTAAAATAGTATTATAGATTTGGTCAGTTGATGGAATTGGTCAGCCTTAAAAACTATCTATGGGCCCTGAATTTTCCAGAGGGAGGTTGCGAAGTCACACATAGAATAATGACCTTCTCAAGATTATCACTGCACAGAGAAGGATCATAGCTTTCTCTAAGAGCTGGGTAGGAGCAGAAGACATTTTAAATTAGTATTCAAAATGCATTAGAAATGGGACAGCGATATTTTGCTGACCTAAATGTTTACAAAAGAATTAAAAGGCAATTAGAAATTCAAAGCCTTCCTCCCTTTTGAGGCAGATACAATTAGCAAGGTCAATTACACCTTGGTGAATGGCTATGTGTCCCCATGGTAGAGTTGCCAGAATAAAAATCAATTCCCATGAGCTTGCAAGAACTGCCTCTCTGCATGGACACCTGAATACTGGAAAACCACTTCCCAAATATCTCCATTACATCATCCCCGGATGAATGCACAATAGACTATTGTTGAATGTCTCTTTATGAAATCAAAAACACAGTCAGCATCTTTGCCCCTGCCTTTAATGTGTTCTATTTCTCTAGTGGAAATTACCACATTCTGAAAAGAAGAAAAATAAATGGGTTCACAGCAGAAACTCTCCAATGCTTTATCCTTTCTTTATCTGTTTTAATTTCTGGCTGTGGCTAGTCGTTCTTCTAGCAGATAAGTAGTATGATTACTAATTACAGCTCAGGTGTGTGGTAGTGTGGAGAACAGGGATCTCTTCCGGTTAAATGACTGTTCACATTTAGGAATGATGTGTACTGGGATGAGGCCTATCAGATAGATGCTGCTGCCAACATGCATTCCAGAACATTTTTAGGGGGTTCTCTCCAGTGCCTATGTGAGAACTACAGTTCTCTGTTAGCCACCTCTTTTTCTAACCTTAGAGTCATTGTATTTTCAAAGATGCTTGGGAAGCCCTAACTGGTTTGGCTCAGTGGATAGAACGTCAGCCTGTGAACTGAAGGGTCACAGGTTCAATTCCAGTCAAGGGCATATACCTTGGTTGCGGGCACATCCGCATTAGGGGGTGTGCCGGAGGCAGCTAAATTGATGTTTCTCTCTCATCAATGTTTCTAACTCTCTATTCCTCTCCCTTTCTCTCTGTAAAAAAAAATCAATAAAATTATTTAAAAAAAGATGCTTGGGAAAAAAATGCCAACTCAAAAGATGTGTCTTTTATCTTATCCATTAAGCTAATTAAATTAAAGTAGGTTTAAAAATGGGGGGGATTTATAAGGGCAGAGACTAACTCTGTTTTTCCTGTCATTGATGGGATCGTGTCTATAAGACATATCTGTCAACCATGAAATATGCTATAAAGGAAAAAAAACTGTTAGTACTGCTTCAAAAATCTATGAAAAGTGATACAGTCAAAAACAAACACAGCACAAAAAGTGTGATAATACTTTAAAATAGGAGAAAATACATGTGAAATTCCCTGTAGGGTAATAATGCTAATGTCTTTCTTCAGTGTCAGTATAATTTTTAAATATAAACTTGAGTTATTTCAAGCTTCCTTAGCTCAAAACAAAACAAAGGTAACTTAGAACAGGGTTATTCCTCTCCTTGAGGCTAAACTGTGCATTTCTATAGGAGAAGATACAAAGGGAGAAATGGGTAAGAAATGAGGAAATGAATAAGAAACAGAACAGAACTAATGAAAATGGTGGGGCTGTGTGTGTGTGGTTGTGTGTGTTTGGTTAAGTTGGTTAAAGCTGTATTATTGGTTTTCAAATTAAAATGAAAACATTTAAGAGAGGATTAGGTCTCATAGTGACTTGAATTCATGTAATAAATATTCAAACACCTAGACCAACAGGAAATGTATTTCTTAGCTCTCACTCCTTATGATACATGAAACTAACATTTACTGAATACCCAGTTTGTTCTGGGCACCAGGTTAGGTGTTTTCACAATTGAGCACACATGCAAATTTCAGGATCATTATCACCTTCATTTAACAAAGGAGGAAACTGGGCCTCAGAGTTGTCAATTGATTTGTCCTGTCCACAGTCTAAGGCTTGACCCAAGCATTTTTAATCTATTTTCAGTGTGCTTTATACCCAACCATGCTATTTTACTTAAGAAATGAACACTAAATAAAATCAAACGGTCCTAGCTAACAAGTTTACTATGTCCTCTAGGACACTTGACTAACAAGTTTACAATGGCTTCACTTCATATGAGTATTCCAGCAAATATAATTCAATAAACCGACTGCAAAATCTGTTGAATGACATGCTAGTCTCACCTTGTAACATCCCCAAAAGTGAAACTTCCATCATTTAACAGATACTTGCTTAGTGAATACCAAGCACCAAGCATTTTCTCAAGTGCTAGGGATGTAACAGGATGCAGAGTGTCTTGTTTCAAGGCGCTTACAGCCCAGTGGATGATACAGACACATACATACACTTATAATCAGTATGATAGGTGCTGTGCTCCAGAAGAAACTGGGCACGATGGGGCTCAGAGGAGGCTCCAAACCCAAACTGAGGGAAACAGGGGTCATCCCAGAGGAAGAGATCAAAAAATCGGTGTGCAAGTGACGTGACAAGGTTTACAATCTATCCTACACTCAGTGGTGCAGCCACTCGAGAGTTTCAAGCAGGCAAATAACACTCACAGTTCTTTTTATCTGAGAAGTATCCTCCTGATTGCAGTGGAGTGAATGGATCCAGAGACTGGCAGCAGGCAGGCAAGGTAAGAGGCTATTGCAATAGTTAGAGTAGAAGAGAGCGGTGATGAGAATTAGGGAGGTGAGGATGAGAAGTTGGTGGGAAGTAAAATCAAGCTGGCTAATGATTGACTGGATGTTGTGGATCATGGCAGTAATTACACAGGGTGAGATGTCCTCTAGGACGCTTGACTAAATGTGAGGTACTACCTCTCACAAAAGAAAGAACAACTTAAGAGGGGAAATGATGAATTCAGTTTTGGATAAGCTGTCTTTCTGTAACTAACAGAGAATATAAAGAGAGAACAGGGAGATGGTTTGTGCTTCATATAAATAACTAGAGGCCAGATGCATGAAAATTCATGCAAGAGTAGGCCTTCCACCCCCAGCTGCATCCACCAGCTTCCCTCTGACACCCGGGACCCGGGCTGCTTCCCTCTGGCCCCAGCTTGGTCAGGAAAAACATCTGGAATGATGCCCAGTCTAATTAGCATATTACCCTTTTATTATTATAGATAATGCTTTTTGCCCAGCCTGTGTGGCACAGTGGTTGAACATCAATATATGAAGCAGGAGGTCATGGTTTGATTCCTGACCAGGGCATGTGCCCAGGTTGTGGGCTTGATCCCCAGTAGGGGGCATGCAGGAGGCAGCTGATCAATGATTCTCTCTCATCATTGATATTTCTAACCCTCTCTCCCTCCCCCTTCTTCTCTGAAATCAATAAAAAATTTAAATGACTATGCTTTTCAAGAAACTCTTTTGAATGTCAGTAAGCATTGCACTTTCAACTTTCTCAAAACATGAATAATCAATTGTCTCAGGATTAATTATTTAAATCTGTAAACTCTATAATTTTTGACCAAAAAAAGTTGCCTTTTAAAAGGGATGAGGGTGGGGAGGGTGAAGCTAACTTTTTGGTGTTTTTAAACAGCTGCATTGCAAATGCCCATGATCTTTAATGGCTTAAAGTTATTTAGACTATGGCCATTCTCTCTTTGATGAAGAGAAATTTTATTTATTTAATCTATTTTTTCTTTCTCTCAAGTATATATATATATATAT
>NW_006288615.1:911768-947158 GCF_000327345.1 Myotis davidii
TTCTTTATTGTTGAAAGTATTACATATGTCTCCTTTTCCCCCTATTGATCTCTCCCAGTCTACCTCCATCCCCCAGCACAGGCCTTCACCCCCTTATTGTGTGTGTCCATTGATTATACTTATATGAATGCATACAAGTCCTTTGGTTGATCTCTTACCCCCCTACCCCCCCACACACACACTCTCCTGCTTTCCCTCTGAAATACAGCTACTATGGAAAACAATATGGAGTTTCCTCAAACAATTAAAAATAGAATTTCTATTTGACCCCACTTCTAGAAATATATCCCAAGAAATCAGAAACAGCAGTCGAAAAGAATATATGCACCCTTATGTTCATAGCAGCACAATCTACAATAGCTAAGATTTGGAAACAGCCTAAGTGCCCATCATCAGGTGAGTGGATTAAAAAACTGTGAAACATCTACACAATGGAATACTACACAGCTGTAAAAAGAAGGAACTCTTCTCATTTGCGATAGCATGGATGGACCTGGAGAACATTATGCTAAGCGAAATAAGCAGTTGAAAAAAGATAAGTATCACATGATCTCACCCACTTATGGAATATTAGAGGCCTGGTGCACAAAATTCATGCACTGGGGGGTGGGATTCCCTCAGCCCAGCCTCCCCCTCAGTCTGGAAGGCCTTAGTGGATGTTCTACTGACGGCCACAGTCTGGCAGCAGAGGCTTGGAGCAGGCGCCCTGTGTGTGTGTGTGTGTGTGTGTGTGTGTGTCTGCTGGGGGCCTGTCCCCAGCCACACCATGGAAGCTTGGAGCAGGTGCCCCTCTTTGTTGATCTCTCAGGCTCCTGGCCTCTACTGCATGTTGTACTCTCCCTTGAGCTGTGGCCAGGGTGGGGTGCTGCCTGCAGGCCACCCTTTCCTGCTCACGGATCGCCATGGTGACCCAAGATCAGGCCTTGCTGGGTGCTGCCTACAGGCCGCACTTTCCTGCTCACCAATCGCTGGATCACCAGGGCACCTGGGATTAGGACCTGCTGGGTGCTGCCTGTGGGCGCACTTTCCTACTTTCTAATCGCCATGGGGTCCCAGCTGGGGGCGGGGCTTAGGAAGTACAGGGCTTAGGCAGCACATGGGGGTCCCATATGGGGGCGTGGCTTAGGCGGCACAGGGGGTCCTGGCTGGGGGCGGGGCTTAGGTGGCGCAATTGCACTGCCTAAGCCCCGCTGCCCAGGACTGCACACAGGGCCCGGATGGTGGCTCGTGCTGTCCCGCGGTGCCTGCACTATGCAAACTAGCCACCATCTTTGTTGGCGGCTAATTTGCATATTGCATTGATTAGCCTATGGGAGGCATAGCGAAAGTATGGTCAATTACCATCTTTGTCTATTATTAGATAGGATAATGAACAACATAAACTGATGAACAAAAATAGATCCAGAGACATAGAAGCATCGAACAGACCATCAAACCTGATGAAGAGAAATTTTAGAAAGCAATGGGACATAATGATACTAGAATCTTCTAGACTAATTTTTTATTTCTTGGATTAAACATGTAACTAAAAAGAAATAAAGTCTACTTTACTTGGATGCTGATTGCAAAGAGAGCCCATAAAATAATGTAAAGCCAGCATAATGGAAAATGTGTAGGAGTCCTGGAATGCATGGCAATTCCATGTAGTGAGCAGATGGTGACCATGAAAACTGAAAGGCAATGAGCCTAGAGTAGCCTTTTAAGTGAGCTGGGCTCTAGAGACCCATAACCACATGCCAATCACTGGCCCCTTACTGAGAGTTTGTTTTTTACTTTAACAGCTTGCACTGTTGGTGCTGGAAGGAAAGACCTTGGCTGAGTGGTATGTACCTGGGACTTTCAGAAATTATTTTCAATGAAAACTACTCATTTGAGTGCCCTGAAGGGAGATTTTCTGACAGCCAGCAAGAATCCAGGATTCTAGAGTTCCCTTCCTGTGACAAATATTGTTAAGTTACATGACAAGTAATATTGGTGACTATTTTTCTCACTTTTGTGACTAATTTTGATATTGTACAGAGAGTCCCTAAAAATAAGAAATGGTTGGCATTGTCATGAGCTGCTGGTATCTGCCATCATTATGAATATTAACTCCGTATATGTTACAATTTCTTAAATCCTTCCCCACTTTACACACACATACACTTGCAGTGCACACAAACACACAGCATAGCAATTTCTAAATTTAAAAAAATGAAAACCATAAGGAGACTTTTCCAAGGTTTATTGAGGTCATAACATCCTCTTGAGTAATGATTCTTTTCACTATATTTCTTTTTAAACGAAAGCTACAAATGAACCTTTTGTGATTTAAAAATGAAAAACAAAGTGAAAGTTAGAAAAAATCAGAGAATCGTGTAAAGGCATGAACCTGGATGTTAAATTCAGCAGCTGCCTTCTTGACCACTTCATATCTTCCAACACGTTTCCAAGAATTCCGCTCCCCTGGTCACATGTGTTCACCAGTGGTTGATGAAAGTAATCTGTGTGCTTGACAGTAAGCTATTAATTCAAGTATAGGCCCCAACTATAATATTTCATAAGTACAGAAACAGCATAATTTTCATTTTTTCATGTAACCCAAGAAAATCCATGATTCACAAGCAAACTTACTACTTCTAACTCCATTGCAGCTGAAGGAAAACAAGCATATAAAACTGTTTTAAGACACACAACACACACAACACACACACACACACACACACACTCACACACACAATCCTATCTAATAAATAGGGAATATGTTAATTGACCCTCACGCTGTTGCAAAGATGGTGGTGCCCACAGCCAATAAGGAGGGAATATGCTAATTCTGCCCCACCCTCAACAATGGCAGTGCCCACAGCCACAAGATAGCCAGCAGGGGAAGGCAGTTGGGAGGAACTGGGCCAGCAGAAGAGGGCAGCTGGGGGTGACTAGGCTGGCAGGGGAGGGCAGTTAGGGGGGTCCCTCCCCTGCAAATTCCAGCTTGTTTAACCTCCCCAATAAACCAACACTCAGCTTCCCACAAGTGAGACACAGACCCGCCACCACCCCAGAGCGACACCCCACCAAATTGCAGCCAACGCTGCCAAGACTCCGTTGGGGGCAACTAGGCTGGCAGGGGATCAATTAAGCGTCGATCAGACTGGCAGGGGAGTGGTTCAGGAGTGATCAGGCTGGCAGGCTGAAGAGTTAGGGGCAATCAGACAGGCAGGCAGGCAAGAAGCTGGGAGCCAGCAGTCCTGAATTGTGAGGATTGGGCCTAAACTGGCAGTTGGACATCCCCCAAGGGGTCCCATATTGGAGAGGGTATAGACTGGACTGAGGTATACCCTCCCCCCCCCCAGTGCATGAATTTTGTACACTGGGTCTCTAGTTTAAAAATAAACAGCACCACAGACCTGGCCCCAATAAACCAACACTCAGCTTCCCACAAGTGAGACACAGACCCGCCACCACCCCAGAGCGACACCCCACCAAATTGCAGCCAACACTGCCAAGGCCCCATGGTGCAAAATTCAGCCCTCAGTCCAGCCCAGCCTGGAAACAGTCACTGTGGGCACTGGGTAATGACATAACGTAGCATCGCCTGGTTTCCTCTCACTAGCAACTAGCCTCCTTGGAGTTTCTTCAGCCAGGAACCCCACTTGCTTTACAGCCAGGTCAAACATTTTACACTTTAACCAAATGTCTATGAAGTGTTTTCCTGTGCCTCATCTCATTTGATCCTCACAGAAGTCCTGGTGTAGGTAGACAGGAGGCTCAGTAGAATCCTACTTTATTTTCATTAGCCAGAAAACAGAGATTTAGAAAGTTTAGAACAGTGGTTCTCAACCTTGGCTACACATTAGAATCACCTGGGAATCATTTTTAAATCCTGATTTCTGGGCCTCATCCTCCGGAAATTCGGTTTCTTTGTTACTAATGTTGTGGCCTCACCCCATAACAACATGTGAATTTAATTGACACTTCTATTATAGAGAAGCAAACAGCGATACGAAAATATTTCTTCTAATTAATTTCCTTTAAATGTGCATGAATTCATGCACCAGGACAATAGTAAATAAATAAATGCCCCACATTATCGTAAGTAAATTATCAAAATGAGCACAATAGGAGCTGGCATATGGTAAAATCCAAGATTCTGTTCATTCATTCATTCATCAAATGCCTGATTATGCCACACACTATCTAGGTGATCAAAGCACAAAAATCAAACAGGCCCTGCCTTAGGAGACCTTGTGATCTCTCAGGAAGACTGGTGAATTCTAATTCCATCTGCCATGTGTTGTGTAACAGCAGGGAACTGTTTCCATGGGACTGGAGAAGTCAAAGGAAGCCACTTGGAGCAGGTAACACCTGAGCTGGAATTTGAAGGATACACAGAGGCTAACCAATGATTTAGAACTGTCACTTCTTGAAAATCATTCTTGATTTTACATGTAGAAGAATGCTCTAGCTCTGCCAGTGTGGCTCAGTTGGTTGGACAGTGGTACTACACCAAAAGGTGGCAGGTTTGATCCCCAGTTGGTACATGTACAGTTGGGGCAACCTATTGATGTTTCTCTTCTCTTCTCTTCTCTCCCCTCCCCTCCCCTCCCCTCCCCTCTCCTTTCTTTCCCCCTCCTCTTTTGCTCTTTTCACTCGATCTAAAATCAAAATAAAAATTTTAAAAATGCTCTAAAACATTGGAAAAATACACATGGCCTTGCTATCCTTGAAGTCAAGGCACTGTGACTGCTTCATTGTGCTGAGTTCTTTTTACAAAGTGGGATGATACTTGGGCTCAATTTCAACACACCCAGAATTTCCTGCCCCTGATCTCCTGGTCCTTCAGAAACAATTTGAAAAAGAATTAGTTTCCATTTGGGGGCTGCATGTATACTAAGGACTCCTTCTTGAATATTAAATGATAATCCCTTCTCCACTAAGTCATCAACTGGCTAAATATCAAGCATGGTTTGCCTGACCCACACGTATTAGGCCCATTAATACCCACAAACCTCTCTATACATGTTCCACTAATTCCATATGAAAGGATTGTGAAGAATAAATAATGGCCCATTATAGGAAGCCCTGTTTTATTTCTAAACATCATTTCTCAATGAATAGAAACATTTCCTCTACCCTCCTCACAAAAGTAATCTAATTTATCTAACAGCCACAATATTGAAAATTTTCATTTGATATTTTCAAATGGCCAGGATCACTCTTGATAGCTTTGAGTCTCCATGCATTATACACAAATATACACAAATAATGGTTACATTATTCTCTGGTCTGTGGGATTTGCATTTTCAAAAGCATAATAAGACTAAGTACATCAATATAGCACTAGGAACATCAGAAATCAAATGATGCAACTATTTCATTATGAATCGGGCATTTTTCAATACTTTTTAAAAATCTTTATTGTTAAAAGTATTACATATGTCACTTTTTCCCCCATTGATCCCTTCTACACTGCGTCCATCCCCCACCACAGGCCTTCACCACCCTATTGTCTGTGTCCATGAGTTATACATATGTGCGTACAACCAAAGGGTTGACCTCTTTCCACCCACCCTCCCCTTCCTCCCTTCTGAGGTATGACAGTCTGTTCCACATTTCTATGTCTCTGGATCTATTTCATTAGATTCCACCTATGAGTGAGATTATGTGATACTTATCTTTCTCTAATTCAATACTTTTTAAAAGTTTATAAACAATAACTGGCTAAGAAAAAATAATATATAAATGGAAATAGGAGTCTTAAAAGTCTTACAAGTTTTGAAAGTACTCCAATACTTTTTAGAAGCTCCTTATTTTCCCAGAAATAAATTACTATTATAAGTTTAGTATCCGAATGTCTATTAACTTTGTACAAGCCCATAAATGTGGGTTCCAGCGTAGAGACAGACTTTCAGGTTCAATGCTGTCTCACAGGGGCTTCCCTTTAAAGTTGCTACATTGAAAACGCATATTCTCATGCATTTTGAAGTTGGGCTTCTGCTATTTCTAAGCTAATGCAATCGCCAAACTTAATGTCAGCTTTGCACACACCTCCAACCCAGAGACAGGAGTTAAATCAGGTGGGAAAGATCATGACAGGGTGCAAAAAGATGTGCTGGGAAAATAAGGAGCTTTAAAAGGCCATTGGAGTACTTTCAAACCTGTAACCCAAGCTTAAAAGCTCTCTCCACCATTGCAGCACTATATTATGGGCAGCAGTGCTCAGCAGGTTACTTAGATCAAATTATAGGGCCTAAAGTGAGGTTATCATCACAGACTGAGTAATTGCTGCCATCTTTAAGCTAGTGTTTGACTAAATAACTATAGGCAGCTTAAAAGACAATTTCTCACAAAAACTAAGCTTTATCCCAAAATGGGAGGGTTAGATTGGGGTGTACTGCACAGCCCTCCTCTACATCGCTGGGGTTTGGGGTAAGCACGTGTCCTCACATCACCTATGTTCTCTTGTCTTGAACAGAGCCACCACCATACCCTCACGGGAGGCAGAGGATGTGTCCTGTCCTAACGTGCCAACATCCCATAGGAAGTCCAGTCATCACAGGTACAAGAGAACCAGAATCCCACCTTTTAAAGAAATCAGCAAACACTAAGGCAGATCCAAACAAACCTCTGCTGGGTGTAAGCACAATTCAAGTTACCATTACTTGTCCCAAGTTGGTGAATAGATTTTTTTTATCATTTAAGGCAATTTTGAAGGAAGCCATACATTTGTTCAAAAAGGGGTCTGCAGACCACCTACAATCCAAAGTCAGGAAGGATGCTTAGTTAAACATGCAGATTCAGAAGATCTGACTTTGGGTGGTGTGCACACAATGCAATACAGATGATGTATCATAGAATTGTACCCTTGAAACCTATATAATCTTATTAACCAATGCCACCCCAATAAATTTAATTTAAATAAATAAATAATTATTATAACAGCAAAAAAACACCCCCAAACACGTGGCTTCACTAACCCACAAAAACATGGCTTCGTTAACCCACACCAGACCTCCTGAAGCAGAGCTTCTTTGAGTAAAGCCCAGGAACCTGAATTTTTCATACGCTTCCAAGATGAGTCTGCAGTAAATTTTGAGAAGCACTATTCTTTCCTCAGCACCTGATCCCATCTTAATAGTCCCAGTTGTGGCTTCTGCTTCTGAAAATTTTCCGAATCGTCTCCCTGATCCTCAACCACCTTCCCACTGTCGAATCCCACGTCATCTTCCCATTCACTCTCCTGGACCACTTGGTTGCCCACTGCAAAACTCTCTGTTTCTTGTTTTGACAGATGACACCATCCTTCTGTTACTTCCCACCCCTCAGAACCTTCTGCCTTTGATTTCGACTTGTCCTTCCACTGTGCGTGGTCTCTGTGGCTGCATCAGACTTTTTCTTCACCCTCTTTCCCATTTTTCTTTGTCACCTAAAACTTCTTAATCAAGGAATTCATCCACTTCTGACTTTCTAGAACAGTGATTCTCAACCTTCCTAATGTCGCGACCCTTTAATACAGTTCCTCATGTTGTGGTGACCCCCAACCATAAAATTATTTTTGTTGCTACTTCATAACTGTAATTTTGCTACTGTTATGAATCATAATGTAAATATCTGATATGCAGGATGTATTTGGGAGACCCCTGTGAAAGGGTCGTTCAACCCCCAAAGGAGTCGCGACCCACAGGTTGAGAACTGCTGTTTTACAAAGCAGTATTCTTACTTGACCCAGAGTACCATGCTGAGTGCAACCAGGTACCCAAGAGCCTTAGATCTTGCTCTTGAAGATAAAGTTAGATCAGGAGATGTAACAGGCAACATAAAGACCACATAGATAGTATAAGACCAGAACAAACACAATGCTATGATTTTCAGAGGAAAGCAGCTATAGATCCAACTAGCCCAAGTCATATGGCATGATATGAAATGTGGTAATACAAAACTTAAGATTTACCAGGGAGGTAAAACTTGAAAACCTATCTTATTGGCTGGTTGCCAAATTAAATGTACATTGATGTCAGGTCATAACAAATTGTTACTCTTCTTCCCCAAGCTCTTTGCAAAGAAAAAAAAAATACTTTGCAGAGAAAAATTGGCAAAAATGCTGATGTAAGTGGAGTTTAATAAAAATGCTTTATAACAATGTTTTATAACATTGATTAAACAAAACAAGCAGTGCTAAGTTTCCAAGGTAAAATTGTTTGTAATATCAAGTACCTGTGGGGATATCTTTTGAAAATATAAAAGGATAAAAATTGAAAATAACAAAGAGGAGTTTACTTAATGGACCTAGTTCTATTATTCAAGTTTTTGTAAATCAGAAGCAAAAAGAAAGTTATAAACCAAAGCCCAGTTGTGAGGGACAACAGCACTGGCCCTAGGATCCATTTCAGCCCCAGACAAGCATCTGGGGAACATTTCTTGTCTGTCATGACTGCTATAAGGTTTGTTTTATTCAAAATATTTATTCATTGTCCCAATTTTCCCCTATTTAACAGGACTGTTTAAGGATTAAAGGATGTGTTGTTTTTTTCAATAAAAATAAACATATCTTCAAATGAACAAAAGATTGGGAAGCTCTAAAAAGGTTTCCTGAAAGCATGTCCTTTTAGTCCCTTTCCTTCCATCGTCACCTGACTTCCATCAAGTTATCTTCTTGGGTTCCATCTTGGTTTTTATCATACGTTCACCAAGTTATCTGTTCAGGCACAGTTACTTCAGAATCACTTCTGAAACTCAGGTGTGTGCAGGAAGGCTGAGTGCCAGGTGGTTCCTGTCCTACCCTGAAGTTCAATAACTTGGACTTTTAGCATCTCAAGCTGTTTCATTTGAGGAAATGAACAGTGGTGTGGAAGGAAATAAGACGAGACAAATCTTTCTCTGTGTTCTTTCAAGAATCTATAAATCCTGAAGTTGAAAGAACAGCGCCCTGGATCACGTGACTGAATCTCACACTTTTTCCCCAAATGTACTATCAGGCAAGAAAAAAGGACTTTTAAGCAGAAACAGAATTAGGTGCTCTGCAGCAGAGCAGTGAGGTCGAAGCCACAGGAAGCAGAGAGAAAGAAGGTGGATGAGGAGCAGTCAGCACAAAAGTTGTGAGGTGGGTCCAAGCATGAGGCTTGTGGAGGACTCTGCGGGCCAGAGGGAGTGAGAGAGCAGAGATCCAGGTGGCTGTGTAGCCTGAGGACAAGCGAGAGCAAGACAGGACCAGTCATGCCCAGCCTACATGACTCAGTGGTTGAGTGTTGACCTATGAACCAGGAGGTCAAGGTTTGATTCCTGATCAGGACACATGCCCAGGTTGGGGCGTGGTCCCCAGTGTGGGGTGTGCAGGAGGCAGTCAATCAATTATCTTGTCCCATCATTGATGTTTCTATCTCTCTCCCTCTCCCTTCCTCTCTGTAATCAAATACATACTCATATAATCCTGCTTTTGCCTATTCTTGCAGCTTCATCTTCACCCTGGCTCTCGGGTCCTAACATAGTATGTACATTACCTGATCCCACCACACTCTTACACACATTGTGTATTCTCATTCTGGCTCTCCCATTCTCCATCCTACCTTTGTGAGTCACTCTGTGGATGCCCTCTCATCCTGACACTGTCCAGACATCACCTCCTCCAAGGTGCCTGCCCAGCCTTCCCCAAACCCACCAGGTGCAATCAGGTGCTTTGACCTCTGTGTGCATAACTCAAACATGCAGAATTATGTAATTCATGTCATCTTCCAGCACCCAGGATCTTCTCAAGGCCAAAATCATATTCTATTCACTTTTCATCTTTCAGCCATGATCATGGTACAGGAATACAGCAGGGACTCCATATTTACTAAATGAACTTTTGATGGTTACATTCAGGTAAGTTTACCAATGTTTTATGCGTGTTGTCCCCTGGCAGACCTATACAAACCCCAAAGCTATCGAAAGAGGCAAGACCTGGTTACTATGCTTGAGAAGCTTTATGTCTTGCAGGGAAGAACAAATATGCAAAGGCAGAATAATGATGCAACATAATATGTACAATGCTAACAAATATAACAGATTCAGAACAGTACATGAGAAAAAATGTTGAGACAGAACCTGACTATAGTAGAAGCTTTAATCTAAGAAACAGGGAGAAGTAAATTTGGCCAGGAGGCTTTGTGCTGATTTAGCAGCCAGCAGAGCCCCTGAAGAGCCTGGGAGGGGAACAGCACGCTGATGCAAATGGGATTTTAGCAAGAACCATTTGGCAGCAGCGGGAGGAAACCACTGGAGCAGGGAGAAGGTGCAACGTGAGATTCCCTAAGCTTCTTTGTCCTGAATTACAAAATAAGACTCTACTTTGTGAAGCCACCTCAGTTCCTGCTACTAACAGTGTTTCTGTCATCAAGGGAAGGCATGCTGCAGGAAGTTCAATGCTGGACAGACAAAAGGTTGGTGGTGTCGGCAGAAGGTGGTACATGTCAGCTAAAAGCTGGAGGATTTGCCAATAGCTCGGGAAAAATACCTTGGATTCTCAAAGCCAGAAGAGACAGGTGAGAGCAAAGTGTGTCAGAAGCCCTTTCAGTCTGTGGTTTCATCTGGCTTTTTGGAGACACTGTGTAATCTCAGCAGTACTTAAGGCAAAGGAGGAAAACACAAAATTAGAAGCTTAGCCTAACAGAAAATGTGCATGAAACCTCAGTATTCTTTAAGGCATTTCAAAATTATATTCCTGCCACCGAGTCAATACCAGTAGTTCCTGAAATGTCAGTATGGATCCCTGAGCAACTGCTCATGTCTGCAATTCAGAGTCTCTTTTGGACTATGCAAGCAAAGACCACGAAGCTGAAATGAGGACTGTTATGTCGAAGAGGAAGAAACAATTCACATCACTGTAAGTTAAAAGAAAAACTTTCTATGCACAGTTAATCTGGTATTCATTGCCCCTTGCCTCCTGTAATAAGCAAAATTCTAACTCGGAGATGGACCCCCTGACCTAATTTCCTGTTGCAACTCTAGTGATTCTGTGACATTACAGGACAAAAGGAGTTTTTCCAGTGTCATTAAGGTTACTTATCAGTTGACCTTAAAAAAAGGGAAATTCTCCAGGTGGGTCTAATCACATAAGCCCTTTAGTAGAGAATGTTCTCCCACTGTGGAAGAGCAAATAGAGAGCTTTGAAGCATGAAAAGAATTCCAATGTTGTTGCTGGTTTGAAGACAGAGGGATGTACGTAATCTCCAGGAGCTGAAGGTGACCCCTGGTTGATAGCCAGAGAGGAAACAAGGACCACAGTCCTACAACCCAAAGAAACTGAACTCTGCCAAAACTTGAATGACCCTGAAGTGGATTTGTGTTTATTTGTTGTAGCAGAAATAGAAAACTAATAGGCCCTCTAAAAATATTATTAAATTGGTGCATATTAACGGATGTGCATGAAGGTCTTTTAACTGAACAAATACATTTATCCCTATGAGATTTCATAAAGCAGGTAAATGATACAGAAAACAAAACCCTTGAGGTAAGAAAAGAAAAGTGCATTGAGGATAGCAAAGTTGGAAAAGGCACACAGGAGAAAATGTGGTCCCATAGGCACAATCTTTGCCCTGCTATTCAGAAAACCCATTCTTTCCCACAGTCCAATTTAATTCCTTATTTTCTGATAATATGGGCTCCATCCATTCCATCATTCATTCATGCAACATGCATTTGAGTGACTACTTTAAACCAAACAATACTGTGATCATATCCACACTGAGTGCAAGGTCATGGAAGCTTACTTTGCTAAGTTGCAATTCATCACTGTTCGTGCTGGGGAAAGAAAAATGAAATTCAATGTTACCAGCAAATAGGATGTTAAATCAGATAAAGAAAAAGAGTTTCGGAGTCTGCCCAAAGACTGAATCAATGTTGGCATACACACTAGCGTGAATGCAGAGAACTTGAGGCAATCAAAATTGAAATGAAGGGTAAATGTTTATTATTTAAAATCATTCAAAATATGTAGGTGTTTTGTCATCCCTTGATGGCTGTCAGAAATGATTCTGCTATGAAAAGATCTCTTGGTCCAACAAAAGTGGAACTGACCCAGGGAGGATATTGGGATCCAAAGATTATCTGTTCAGAGCCAATATGGTTCTTCCAAACAGAATCACTGCCTATAAGCCCAAGCAAGCTGTCAAAGATTTTTCAATTGCAACACTCTCTGTCACGTGCATTAGCTCAAAAAGGCCAGCATCACATGGGACCTGACACAAGGGCAACCCTCATGGCAAAAAGATGTGAAGGGTTGGCTGGATATTGAAAAAGAAGTTCAACGGCCGCCAGATTTCTACATTCTTCATGTTACTCTAGCCAGGGAGTGAAGTTCAGTAACCTACCACATGCTGTCTGTATAATAGGAAACATTTACTTCAGTGAATGATTATAAACAGAAGGCTCTTGAAACAGCTCACTGCCAATCAGACCCTTTAAATATTTACATTCTGCTGACTGACACAGACCCAGTGTTTATTACTGTGGTTGCTCCAAGCAAGCTCCAAGCTAGGTCTACACACAATGAGGGCATTTGGTCATGCCACTGGCGATCTCAGGATTGAGAGGGTACAAAGTCAGACTGAAAGCCAAAGAGTACCCCTCTTCCTGCTATTGGTCACCTCTTGTGTTATTTATCTTCATCATTATTTATTAAATGTCCACACAGCCATGATTGCATACAAAATGAAAATGTTCTCTTCGCATATCTGTATGGGACATTTTCACTGTTCATCATGCCAATGAGTGTGTGTGTGTGGGAAATATCTTCTTTCTAACTGATAATGGTGTTGACAGTTCTCTCTTTTGCCTCCAGGTTAACCTGAAATGATGGAGTTGGCAATAATGATTTCACTCAGCTGGTAGGTTACAGTCATATGAATTGGGACTGTCTCATCCTTGCCTGCCACGATAAATGATTTCTTTTCCTTGCTCCAAATATAATTATGTTCCTGATTAATAGCAAATGTGGAGACGCCGACTCTGAAGCAAGGCGAAGGCAACCAATTCTCAACCGCCACATCTGTTTTATAACCTTTTTTTTTTTTAAAAAAAAAAAAATGGGGGGGGGGGTTCTCCTAACTCAGAGAAGAGATGGCAAATCTTTCAACAACAAAGGGTAAGATGGGGACCAGGCGGCAGACTCTGACGTAACATAATGAAACGTTGCGTGTTAGATGAAATGCAAAGCATTAAGTTTCAAGCTGCCTTGAGAAAAACACATATTCTCTCTCTGGTGCATTAATGCTGCATAATTCACAGCTAGCAAGCAGTTCATCCCCTCTTAGGATGAAGCCCAAGAAAAATATTGCTGTATTTTCCTTAGTGGTTCAAAGGAGATTGTTCATGCCAGTAGGAAATCAAGTCACCTCTTTCTAAAAAGATGTTTTCTTCTTCCCCTTTCCTCATTATTTTTGGATTCGAAACATCTCTCTCTCTCTCTAAAGAATTTAAGACAAAGCTCCCTAACTAGTAAAATGAATTAAAATAATGCACCGTATTTTCTCTATAGATAAACTATGATAATTTCAGCTATTTTATGTTAAAGACACAGATGGCTTAAAAGATAATGCAATAAGCCTATTGCATACATATCTCTCTCATGCTCACCCTATGTATCTCTGTGAGAAACAAAGAATAAGTATTGTCTTGATGCAAATGAAGAGACCTTAATCACACAATTTTGATGTGACTTCTTTAGTCTTTCAGGAAGTTCAGGAAAGATCTTATGAATTGAGTCTAGATTTCTCTGATCTCCAAGGAAGCATAAATATTTATAGTCAGGAAAGCTACCTCATTCATCTCTGCATTTGTGCCATTAAGCCTGTGCCTTGTACTTTTAAGAGGTACTCAATTGAAATTTGTTAGGTTGAATTAAACGAAGAGAGAGCTGATGGGCCTACCAATCATGGCATTCAAATTCTGAAACATTTAGAAGCTTTAGGATTATGTGACTGACTATTGTGGAAACATCAGCCAAATGGTAAAATTTCCATGAACAACCATTGCTTAAAATATATGTTTGTGATGTTTTGATAACACATGACCTGTGACATAAATGGAAACACAAATTTCACCAATCAACATGCTCCTGAGTCATTCAGTGAGTCTAGATACATTATTTGTCAGACCACAGAATTCCTTCCATATAATTCAGTTGATCTGAATTATACCAAATCGTAGTAATCCAAATGATACTATCAATTGAGTATATTTGAAAATACTAGGGGCATGCAGAGGCCTTCAAATATAGCTTCAGAAAAAATAAATGAAAGGGAAAATTGCCTGTTATTTCTAATACATACAGTTATATTCAGATCAACATCCTGCATAATAAAAGGCTAATATGCAAATAGACCTAATGGCAGAATTACTGGTTGCTATGATGCACACTGACCACCAGGGGGCAGACGTTCAATGCAGGAGCTGCCCCCTGGTGGTCAGTGTACTCCCACAGGGGGATCACCACTCAGCCAGAAGCCCTGAGCCAGGCTCACAGCTGGTGAACACAGCAGCAGTGGCAGACTTCTCCCGGGGGTTCCCAGACTGCGAGAGGATGCAGTCCAAGCTAAGGGACCCCACCCCTCTGTGCAAGAATTTCATGCACCAGGCCTCACGTTTAAAATAATAGCTAATGTTCTATAGCCACTACAATTCATATACTTTTTTGAGCTGCTTAATTATATTTAAATTCAGGACCTATTTAAAAATACAGTGGACGTGAGATAAACAATATATCTTTTTTTAATATAATTAATTTAGATAATTTCTTATTTGTATTTTCTATTAACTTTTGTTTCTATTATTTTTTTAAATATATTTTATTGATTTTTTACAGAGAGGAAGGGAGAGAGATAGAGAGTTAGAAACATCGATGAGAGAGAAACATCGACCAGCTGCCTCCTGCACATCCCCACTGGGGAAGTACCCGCAACCCAGGTACATGGCCTTGACCGGAATCGAACCCGGGACCTTTCAGTCCGCAGGCCGACGCTCTATCCACTGAGCCAAACCGGTTTCGGCTTGTTTCTATTATTTTTAAAGATTTTGTAAAATAAAACAAAGAGAGAATTTAAATGACAGAAACTTCTATTTCACCTACATAAAACAACTAAACTGAAACCTTACTGGAAGTGAGATGTAAGTCTCTACTAAGATTTTGTTGTATCAACCTTGAATAGACTGGGCTCCTTTAGAAAGAAAATGCAATAATCAAACCATTGTAATAACCTTGACCTCTGGACTTGCATTTCCCTCACATGAGCAATGCTACCATCACACTAATTAGGTAAAAACATAAAGTCTTCCCCAATGCTTTACACTAGGGAACTCTTCTTGCAGATTTTATTTTATGAAATCTTTAAAGTACTAGGGGGAACATTAATTAACAGCAGCAATGCTAAACATACATGGAATACATAATTAATTACCAAATAGGATGCATTTAATACTTGAAATACTAAAAAGCCAATTCTCTGTAATTTGTCTAGCAAAGGAGCTTTTGCTTCTGAAGAAAGGCAATATAGATTGGAGACTGCAGTGGTGATTTCTGTTTTGCCAGCTGGAAAATGTCAGTTATCAGCAACTAAAAGGTATATTTCTGTGTGGGTTGAAGTGAAACACTCCATGTGGATAAATGGGGGCAGAGGGTAGAAAGAAGGAAAATAAATGAGAGCAATGAGAGCGAGGAAGACTGAAATTGAGATTGATTGTGGCCTGTGGTACTCTAAGTAAGTAAAATGCCAATTTGGTAGAAACAATTTTGCACCCCAAATATGTAACATACACGAGTAATTCCCACTGCTATTTCCTGGTCAGAGGTCATTACTTAATTTATCCCAGTTAAATCTGATTTCAGCTGTAATTACTGTGCAAAGCTTAAACTCAATGCAGACCTCTCCGTTCAAATCTCCCTACAATGAAGACAATGACCCCCAAAACTAGTAATATTTTTATGCAGTCCCCACTCAGAACACCTGAATGTTAGCTTACTTCTAATGTGTTCCTCATTGCTATTCATGTCTAGTCACATAAGTTGATTAACTGAGAAATAAAAGCACAGGATCTGTAATAAATGCTCAAGACAAACCTCAAATCTGTGGAATACTGCCTAATTTAATTACATTCATTTTAATCAACTTTTATTGAATACTTGAATACATTCAAAGCACTGGTCAGGCTCCAATAAGGTCTTATCACTCCCTACCCTCTCATGACACCTGGAAGGGTAGTAGAGATCACTGTCCAGCTGCTTTTGGCTGGATGTCCTTGTCTCCACCTCATGGGAGGAGAGTGGTTTAAAGGGGCAATTATAGGGTCAGTGGCTTGCCACTTCCTCCTTCCTTAATCAATGTTCTTGAACTCAAGAGTACACATAGCCTCCCAAATCCTATTTCGCCAGCCATTCCAGCAATTTTTAAGTACTCAATTCCCTGCATTAAATCATTTTCCAAGCAAAACAGAGAAAGACTCATAGATAGAGAGCAGGCAGACAGCTCTTGGGTTGTTGGTGGTGGAGGAATTGAGCAAAAAAGGAAAAAAAAAAAAGAGAGAACTCATGGACACAGACAACAGTGTGGTGATTGTGGGGGAGGGGAGAGAGCAGTAGAAGAAGGCATAGGGGAGATAAACAGTGATGGAAAAAGTAAAATAGAAAACAAACAAATAAGCAATCATTGAGGGAAAAATCCTTTTCCACTTAAAATACTTAATGTGTTTTTTTCTGCAATTAATTCTAATTAATATATGAGTGCTATATTTCAGTGAACTAGGGTTGAAATGGAAGCCAGCCAAGAAATGAGAGCAAAAAGTCAGTTGATGTTTTGTCCTCATTCATTTACTCATGCATGCATTTATTCCATGATTCATCCATGCAAATATGTACCAAGCATGTACTATGTGCCAGGCACTGTGTTACTGCCAAATAGCTTTGACTTTTTAAGAAACCAGGATGGTGATGGGAGTAAAAACAATTTGAGCATCCATTCATGTTAAACCCTTTTGCTAAGGCCTCTCTGTTGGGTACCAGGTCTGAAAGCTCTGATAATTGGTTGATGTGTCTTCATCTCTGTATCTGTTATCTATTCTCTTGGTTACCTACTACAGTTTCTCCTGTGCAACACTTTACACAAAAGAAAACCTTGTGTAGGACTTTCAAAGAGATTTTTCTTTTCTACATTGATTATCCATAAATAATTCCTTATACTACATATCTAATAACACAAAAATAAACATTCCCATTTAGACACAATTAACATGATATTGTTACTCATTAGGGATATAACAGACTCTTCACTCTAGAAAATAATTAAGCTATTTTCTAAAAACAAATGTATAAATTCACATAATGATTACTAGCAAGAAGGACATGCAATTTCCTTTTAAGATAATTTATTCAAAGTTAGAGTCACAAAACCCACTCTGGTAAAAAAGCTGATGTACTCCAGCCAGTTTGGCTCAGTGGATGGAGCATTGGCCTACAGACTGAGGGGTCCAGGGTTCAGTTCTGGTCAGGGGCACATGCTCAGTCCCCAGTATAGGGTGGGGCATGCAGGAGGCATTCAATCGGTGATTCCCTCTCATCATTGATGTTTCTATCTCTCCTTCTCTCACCCTTTCTCTCTGAAATCAATAACAATATCTTTTTAAAAAAGCTGATGTGTTATTACATTTTCAGAAAATATCAACAAACTCTAAATAATTTATCAGACAGTCACATTAATCGGACAACTAGTGAGTGGCAATGAACCCATTTGCATTTGTCATTGGCACCTGTGAGTAACAAGCATCTGCTGCCCAGGAATTACCCTTATCCTACTACTTACTCTGCCCTTCATGAATCTTTTACTCCCAGTACAGACCAATACTGAAGATGCATAACTTCATATTGCATGTGCACCTCGCTTTGAAAGCCCCATGCCCGTCAAACCTCTTCTTGAAACTAATTCCAACTGTTCGGGGCCATACTGACCTCTTTTTGTTGTGAATGCCTATTGCATTCATAGACAGTTCTAACATGTTTACCAACAAGTTCTCTCTTACTTTTTTCAGGTTTGGGTTTATAATCCTCAAACTAATGTATTAATATTTAAGCACTTGTTTAGCACCTAGTCACCCACCTAAGGGCCTCCACTGCAAGCCAATGGCCCAAGAAGGAAAGATGATACCATGACTAAAAAGGTGTACAGTCTAGTAAGGGAGTCAAACAGCCCAGCCCAGGGCATCTGTCTAAAACAAGTGGAAAACAAGAATGAAAAGGCTTAGGCAATTCAATTCACCATCCAATCCTTATGTTTTCATATTGCTAAGAGGGAAAACATTAATGAAACTAGTTAAAAAGAGAGCCATGCCTTCTCTCTCTACTTCCTGTGAACAAACGCCACACTCCCAGTGGTCCAAACTGGGATGACCCAAGAGTCCTGTCCATTGAGTAACATTTCAGCCTTTCTCTTTTCTCCCGGCGCCGACTGGAGCGCCTGAGCTCACAGGCACTTTTAGCCCATGCTTCTGGAACTAACATGGCCCCCAACAGTGCTCTTGGAGATTGCTTAGAGTCATGCCTAAATATGTCCTTAAAAAAAATAAAAACCGAAGACATTGCTCATGACACCATTTCATTTTAAGTAACAAGTTTTAGGGTCTATATATCTTTCTGAAACCTTTTCTCCCTTGTTAAACTCAGTGAGAATAGTCAAGTCCTGTTTAAACTTTTTTCACTCTCTTATAACCTTGTTTTTGTTCCAATCTCAGTGCCCAACTCCATATCAAGGTTAAAAATTATGCCCAGGGAACACACTGCAGGTCCTCTCCTCATATCAGCCCCCTTCTCATGATTTGTAATATTCTCTCTCCCCCCCAATCCTCCTTTCTAAATCCTTTTTCTCCCTCTGCTTTACTGATATCTCTTCTCCTTCCTTCCCTGAATTAGCTTGTTTTTGCCATGTAATACAAATATCAGAACCACAGTGAATTATAACAAGAAACATTTCTTACCCATTTGCTCATTGGGGTTCAGTAGGATCAATGAATCTCAATTGAACTCAGTCATGTATCTTTATATTAACACACACACACACACACACACACACACACACACACACTCAGAAAAGAAAGTGAGAAAGATTTTCTTAAATCTAAAAGTGATTATTGGCTACTCCCTTGACCATTATGATCACTGGTCTGGGGATGGTCCCTGAATCCACATTTCTCAGAGCTAATCCAACTCTCATCTGGCCAATCCCACTAATTGGCTTCGCAAGCCTATCAAAAAAGCTGACTCTAATTGAATTGATTTCCAACTCAAGTTCGGGATCCCAGTTTTCCTGTTTCTATGATTGGCACCATCATTGGCCTAGTCACCTCAGCATGGTCAAAGGAAAGCATGTGGGTTTGGAGTAATGGGTCCTATATGTAGCTAAGTATCTACAGTTACTAGCTGTGTGTCCAATAGCCAGACTTTCAGCCTCTTTCAGTCGCAATTACTTTATCTGTAACATTTCCTTTCTCAAGGTTGACATAAGCATTACATGCATTGAAATGTATGAAATTCAGTAAATATTAGTTCCTTCCCATATATAAAACTTGGGCTTACCTTTGGTCCGATTAATTACCAACCTTGAAAAAAATCAAGAGCTATCACTCTTGAAGTCTTCTCATATTTTCATTACACCACATTCTGGGCACTGACTACACCTTAAAAGAACCACTTGTTCTGATAAACTTTGGGGTTATTTAATTGTATCTGCTCCATATGATTGCTGTGATGTAACATAAAATGGCACAAGAGTGAAGAGCCTGGTATGAAGTAAACACTCAATAAATGTGAGCTTCTATTCTGGTTTACTCACATTATCATTATTTGTTGGTATTATGCATGAAAAGGCGCCTACAAAGTTATTTTTTGCCTCAAACTTTTTCAAGTATTATCCTTTGAAGATTTTAGTTGGGTCATTATTGACTACAGACCAGGTGCTATGTCATACATTATGTTACATGTATTATCTGATCAAAATCCCAGGACATGCTGATGGAAGATAGAATCCTACAGATGAAGTCAGTAACAACTGAGGAATTAAGTAACAAGGCAAAGCCACAAGGCCAGTGAGTCACAGACTGTGCTTCCCTTCCCTTTGCTGCTTCAAAGAACAGGGGAGCTACACATCCTATGCTGCCCTAATCCGTAAACTATCCAACACAGGAGACCCTGGCTTCCTCTCTTAGAAGCCCATAAATAAATAAAAAAACATTTAGGAAGATTAAGGAGTTAAAGATTTGGTATATTACCACTATCTTGTATTTTTTGCATCTCAAGGCCAAGGTGAGAGAAACATGGTTGACACAAAGAGATGAAACTTTCAATTCTCTAATGACAGAATTTAAAGTCTCACTGAGGATTACATATCATGGTAGGTAAGTCTCCCTCAAATTCTAACATTTAGGGAAAATTGTCCATTTTGCAATTTAGTACAAAGGCTTTATGTCTTCATTTTTATTGCATAAATTTGGAGGGATTTCCCATTAACAAGTTCCTTTTAAATGCATGTTCCTTCAGAAATCCAATTATAGTGCCATTATTGAGGAGTGAGTTAGAAAGTGAAAAGAATCTTGCATAAAATTAACACACCAGTGGTTTTCCTTGCATTGATAAGCAAATTTCTTTTCATATCAGAAACCACTCATTTAGAGATGCTCATTATAGACATTAGAGTCTGTCAGTACATCACACACTGCACACACAGGATGTACCCAGCGTTTTCCCAATTCCAGATAGACCCATCAGTCTTTCACCAAAGGCGCCAGACTAAAAAACCCTTCTTCAGGTTATAAGCATAGTCATAAAACGCCTTTGATTTATCATCATGAAGTTACCACTAACCTTTAAAAATGTGATAATTACAGGCTCTTTCGGATCTACTTGTGTCTACTGGATTTGATTTCCAAGTTTTGAATTTGAGAAGAATAAGACATCTTGCATTGGTACAATGCAAGAGAAAATAAATCATAATAGCTTCATATTATATGTGACTTTTAACACAAGAGAAATCTGGAAGTATGCCAAATGATGTGGAGAATACATAAGTAATAGATAAGGATATGTCTATAAGTAAAGTCTATTAGTTTCTTTATAAGCTAACGTGTCTAATTATCTATAAGCAAAATAGCCATATGAGTATTAGAATTTGTTTTACAAGTTTAAGCAGACAGTCATTTAGAGGCTGGATGAAAGGGAATATTGTGCTTTTACTAATATATTCTTTTATATTCTCATTTTATTAAGTAAAGGGGTATGGCACTTTTTGGACATGTCAGCATTAGTCTACATAATTTGTTTGAGAGGCAATATCCCTGCTAAATGAAGTGAAGATAATTTGTCATCTTCATTTAAAAGAAAGGCTCTTTACTCAGCAATAGTCCCTTACCATATCAACAGTAAAGACATCTTAACCCACCCACTTAAGGTCCATGTCATGGGGCAATTTCACTAAAAGTTGACCACATGACATAAAGAAGGGAGCTTTGCAGTTACACATCTGACTCAAACTGCATTACAGTTCTTGACTTAAGCTTTGGAATTCTTTCTCTCTCTCTCTCCTAGTGGTTCAGCTAGGAGATAAGGATGCATGTGAGGCTCTGTAAAGAGCATCAAATGGGTGATATCAAAAGCACTGATGTTCTTTGTGCTCAAAGCTTTCAGAAATTCAAGTTTAGGTTATATCTCCATGGGGGGAAAATATCATGCATACGTTTGGTCAGAAAAGAAAATAATTTCTGAACCGTGTCTTTTAACCCCTCACTAAGGATCCCTGTAATGAGCCCTTGTACTAATAACCCCACAGTTGGATTTCAAGAAGAGGGTCCTACTTACAAGAAAACATTCAGATGTGCTGTGAAAAATAAACACGTCAAGAATGGAGAACTAAGTAAGAACATATGAAACACACCATAAATCTCCAGCACTGGGGACTCAGCTGTGAAAATAGCTTTGTTCTAATTGACCTGTGTTTGATTAAAAAATAAAACATCTCTACAAAAACAGCCATGTTTGAAGTCTACCACTGCTACAAGATAAAATGAACCCTTTAAGGACCTTTTAAGATAGAAATACATGAAGTATTTATGAAAACAAAGTTCTGTTGACCGCATGTGTGAAATCTCACTGGATGGTAGACTTACTGGGGAGATCACTTTGTAAATTATATAAATGTCTAACCACTATGCTGTATACCTGAAACTAACATAAAATAATACCAAATGTCAACTGTAATTGACAAATTAAAAATGTTTAAATTTTTTAAAAAGTGCCTTATTGAAGACCTCAAGTTAAAGAAGTTTGACTACTGGAGAACACTGCAGAAGTAACAAGAGCCCCTGTCTTATGTATCACCCAATGTTCTGTTACAAATGAGAATACTGGGCTTCAAATTCATTGAAGACTGGATATAAATTAGGGTCTAAACATTTTGACTAAAAGCCCTAATTATGCTAACATAGCTGTCTCAGGTTGCCTTTGCAGTTATGGGAGAAATATATGCCTTTAATTAGAAGTTGCTAAATTTTTCTCTTTCCCAATTACCTTCACCTAGAGCATGAGAATCAGATACTGTATGAACACTACAAAGTTTCTGCCTAAAAGAATTCATTTGGTTGACAATATCAAATACAGTTCTGAAAAAACCAAGTAGCATCTTAAAGTGGGAAACATCATTAGGGATGGTTTCCAATGAATAGTTAGAGTGACTTGGGCTATATCAAGTCAACCTATAGAAGCACCTTCTAATTAACATTTTCCCCTATTAGTAGTATGTATGAATTCTTCTTTCCTTTTTTAACCTAACAAGCCTACAGCTTTCCTCTTTATTCTTATGAACGGGATTTGCAATGAAACCACAATGGTCTGATTCTACAAAAAAAAAGAAGCAATGGGAAGCCCTCACAAGATCTGCATTCGATAGGCTAAAACTTTGCACCAAGTTGGATGGAAAGTAAGGTTTCTCTGAATCGTTCTGAAATGAGAGCTAGGAATTCTATGAAGTCAAGCTCTTGTCATATCGCCAGGGCTTCTTGGGTCTCTTAAAACAGACATGAGTTTTGGGCCCAACAGAAGTTTTGCTCAATGCAAAACCATCCTTCAGGGTCCCTGAAGCATGAACCCATGTTGTATGACATCCAAAGATTGCTCCTGTTGGGGCTGGGATCAGATCACTCTCACAGGCCAACAGCTAACAATGGCTGGGCTCGGTACAAGACACTGGGATTCTAATCTCAGCTCAGTCCTTCAGAACAAGGAATAGTGGACAACATTCTCTTCTGGCCCATCCCCTCACTTATAAAATGATAGGCATAGACAGCATTCCAGCTCAATGTGTTTCACCAACCAGTGCCTCTGTAAAAAGTAAAAAATAAAAAGAGGGTATCATGGGTAAATTAATTAAAACTGTTGTAAAGGGGAACTATTTCTTCATGGCAAGACTCCTCAGCTCCCTGAAGTAAAAATTTCTGTCCAATGTTCTCAAATATAAGCCATAGTAAAGCATTCTTCAGTAGTTTCCACATGTTCAAGTTTTAAGTGGCCACTGTGCGTCCCAAATATTCTATTTTTTTTTCAGACAACACATTTCCGTTGTGGTTAAACACGTAGTAAATGTTCTTTTCTGAAAATGGTGGGGAAGAAATTGGGATAATAAAATACCCTGAATAAAATGTAATATGCAAGAGAGAAGCTCCGTCTCCATTCACTGTCAGCCACCTTGATCTCATAACTCTTCCTCTTCTGAGATCAAGTTCACTTGCCCTCTCCAAAGCTCCTCTCCTTCACTCTGCCTGAGACAGCAGCTCTCCCGCGATCTGAACCACAGGTCTCTGATTCAAAGCGAGTCAGGAGTTAGAGACTATTTTCGTTGGCAGCCAGGGGCAATTTGCTCTCACCGAGCTCATGCTTTTTTCCAGTTTTCTTTATTCCTTTCCCCCAGTTGAATCTCATCATCATATTTTGGCTTTCTGCTCCACTGCACTTCTCTGAGGCTAAATGGATGCTGAGGACCTTCTCTCTTTCTGCCAGAACAAACAGCTAGAGGACCAGGTCTTGCCCAGCACACGGCGTTGCTCTGGGGAAGTGGGTACACGCCCACCTTTTAGCAACCAGAAATCGTTCAACCTTGGACACAATTTAAAAGATCAACCTCTCCCACCCTCACCCACATGCCAAATTTTGCACGACATAATCATTAAGTTTGAAAATAGCTGAGGAATTCTTAGAATATGTGTCTACAAGAGAAAAATATTTTAATTTTAATTCAAAGGGGAGGAGGAGGAGGAGGTGAGGGTAGAAACAGAACGGACTCCCACTTTTTTCCCTGCTTTCCTAAGCAGATGTGGTTTCCACTAACCACTTTACATGGTCAGGTTTGCACCCACTGGCTTTGATGCAGACCATTGTGAGGCAGGAAATCAATACCAGAAGGCAGGGTACCAATAGCTTAACTTACTGCAGGATCCTGAGAATATGGAAGTGAATATGTACAAAGAAAGAGACCCAGAAGTGGGAGAGCTCACTTGGTTAGAAACTTGGAAGAAGCATATTAATGTAACATGCACTCTCCTTGAACATGACTGTCTAATGTGAGCTAAAATCCAGCCTGAGAGCAAGCGGTGTAGAGAGGCAGACCATTTGACCAGAACTTGACATTTTGAGTTTCTTTCTAGAAGAAATTCAAGAAATCCTTTCATTGCCTAAAAGATCAAATTGAAAGAAGTATAAAATGGTTGGAGGAAAGACTTTATTGATCTCATTCACATTTTAAAATATATAATGATCCCCTTTCTTCTCTATGAAAGTTTTTCTTCTTATACTGTAAGACTAGAACATCATACCCTCATATTTATTTTACACTCTAAACTTAACTTCAATGGCATTGTAATAGTAAGATCATCTATGCTAACAGTTTAATTAAATGCTTATATGTGCTGGTTTACAATTTAAAACAGGTTCTGTTTAAAACATCGAACATTTTGAATAAAAGGAATTAGAAAACTACAAAGGAAATGATGACTCCCTAATGATTCAGCACATTTTTTCAGAGGATAAAAACCAGGCTTCTCCATATAACAACAATGCAACTCAGATTAAACTTATAACTTCTGGTACAGGCAACAATCTAATAATAAGAGAGAGAGAGAGAGAGAGAGAGAGAGAGAGAGAGATTCTCTCCTCTTCTATCAACTACTTCTATAGAATTTAGAGAACTCACTCTCCATTGCACATTCATAAAGAGGTAGAGCCAAGATCCTCTAACTTCCCAAGATGGTTTAATCCACTAAAAGCCCTCAGACTTAGATAAAATCTACCCCAGACCTGCTTTGGCCATAGGCAACTATGAAAATTAGAGGCATAGTTGAGGTCCCTCTCCCAGAAATGATCAGTAACAAAAGTTCCAAGTCAGAGTCCTCCCCCACTCTTAGGCCTGACGTCATAAAATAAGGTCTGGCATCTAGACAGCCCTTCTTTCTATTAAATAGACCACTGCACTATCTATATTCCTCATAGAGCACAGCTGTCTGTTCTTGCTGAATAAATCCTCAAGTACTATGTTACCCAAAAGATAGTCTTGTTTTGCACAATCCAACCGATTGGTGAAATTGATGAACAAGGGCTTCCTTCCCACATAGAATCTTGGGAAGATGGAGAAAAGGTCTCCACGTTGCTGTGAACACAGGATACTGGACCTGGGATAAAAACCATCACTATGCAGTATCAGCACAGGGTAGCAAATAAAAATGGAGTTTCTACTTCTAAAAGGACTTTCATGCTTCCAAAAAACAACTTTGCCTCCACCCAGAGAATGCAAAAAGCCAATGCAAGTATGTGTCCTAACTGAGCTCTGCAGGATACAACCATGCCCTGGGTGATCAACAACAATAATTCAACAATAGATCAACAGTAACAGTTACTAACAGCTAATATATTAGATCTAACTATGGCCCAAACACCATGCAGAATGTTTTCATGTATTATTCCATTTAAAACCATGATGACACTATGAGGGCAGTCCTATGATCATGTCCATTTTATAATTCAAGGAACAGAGTCCCAGGGAAGCTAGAGTTTGCCTAAGGTCACAAAGATAGTACTTTACAAAGGCAAGAAACCCAGTCCCTGTGATGTCAGATCACCTGCTTCAAATGCCTCCTCTTAGTCTCAAACTGGGTTCACCTAAGACCTCAGGGTTTGTAGGCAGAATAATGGTCTCCCAACAGATATTCACATCTTACTCTCTGGGACCTTTAACACACCTCTACCATATTATGTAACATTCACAGCTTCTGGGTTCACAGGTTGCTAACCATGCAACCCCGAAACAGGGAAATTCTCCTGGGTGATCCAGGTGGGCCAGAGGTAACCATAAGGATCCTTCAGTGTATAGGAGGAAAACAGAAAAGTGAGTGTCAGAGTGATGTGCTTTGAGAAGGACCTGATGGGCCATACAACAAGGGGTGCAGGTGCCCGTACAAGCTGGAAAAGGCAAGGAAGTGGGTTCTCACCTAGATCCTCCAGAAATGGACACAGCCATGCTGACACCCCCACTTCAGCTCACTGAGAACCATTCAGACCTATAGAACTCTACTATAAGAATGTGTTATTTTAAGCCATTAAGTTTTCAGTAATTTGACACAGCAGCAGTAGGGAAATAATATAGAGCCCGAGTCTCAGTAATTGGGGTCTTGAAATAAGAAGCCGATTAAGTGGAAGTACCACGTGGGCCCACCAGTAAGGAGGAAGGTAAGATCTTAATGGAGACAGTTCCTTCCCAAACTAGCTCAGAGCTTGCACCTTTCTGCAGGGAAGAGAAACCGAATATGCGTATGAAAAGCTGCCCTGCATTGTTTCCAGTGCTGACTGTAACCAGGCAGACTGAGAGCTCAGTCATTCTCATCAAACCCCTCTGCCATCCAAATGGAATCCACAGGAAAAGAACCTGCTGGATATTGTTATAGATAGAGCATCTGTCCTGGGAGGCCCCTACCTGACAACCAGAGTCAAAACTGATGCTCAGAATGGGCAAAACCGGGCACAGAGAACCCTGGAAGGACAGAGGCCAGCAAAACGGATTTCCATCTGCCAGGCAGCATGTGATACAGAATGGCTTCCCATGAAGCCTTCAGAAAGGGAAAGGAGAATGTCATCTCTCAGGGACTGGAGCCTCAGGGTTCCTCGCTGTTTTATCAGAGATTTTATCCAGTCTCTCAGGACCAAGGAACCCGAGGAAGAGGAAGTAACCCACGTGTTTAAACGTCAGTTCTGACAGCCAGGTGGGATAAACCTTGTTCATCAGACAGCAGATATTAACAGAGCTTAACCCTTAAAACTCCTCACATTAAGGCAGCATGTGCCCCAGAGATGGTAGATTTCGATATGATAACAACAACTCAAGGTGTGGGAGAGACTTCTGGTATCTACCAATATCCAGTCCCCTCTTGGATCTATACATTCTGCTGGATGACAGTCGCTAGGAACCAGTAGCCAGGTGGGGTCATGTGACTGGCACTTGCCAATGGAATGAGGACAGAGCTACTGCAGGTCACCTTGAGGAGGAGGCACATGGTCCATACTTTATCTTCCTTTGTCTGTGGGCCAGATGCAAAGGATGCAGGGGAGAAAGCCAAGGCCCCAGGGCAGGGTGAGTAGAATAACCAGATGGCAAGAGCTAAGATTCTGAATCCTGGAGAAGAGCCCCTCATTCATTGCAAGTCCACACTGGACTTTGCTGGGTACAAAAAAAAACACAAAAAAAATAACAAGGTAGGTTCAATATGTTAATTAATTGGCGTTTCAAGGCCACTGGTTACAGAAATAGCCTGGACTTACATGCTAGATTTTACAAACCAAGAAACTTCTCCAAGATTGATGGTGCAGCCGTTGCCAAAAGCCTTTCCTGCTCTTGGCTGTTCAAAGAAAGCAAGATGGTCTCCTGTATGAGACTGATGTTTCTTAGCAGGCTTTTTATCTCTGCGTTCAAGGAACTCTACCTTAACAGACCTATTTATCTTTTCTACAAGACTCTGAGTTTCTGGAGGCAGCTACCTAACTTATCCCTTCACTTCTTCCTCTGAAGCAATGTTACCAAATGAGTTGGATTCAATCAATGACAAATGAATTAATGAATTTGTATCTCCTGCCACAGGTTCTTGTTTATTTGGTTCAGCCTGTATTATAGACAACCTTTCAATGAAATTGCCTCTGAATGATCCCTGCACATAAAGGCTATTAAGTAGACTGACAAAGCAACACTATAAATGTAAGTGTTTGCAAGAAATGTTTCATGTGAGTAGATATGCTATAATACTACTAAGAATAGATGAAGACTTGATATCCTGGTAGAATATGTAGAGGGTTGTGAAGCTATGAATAGCCAACTACATGTTTTAGCTGATGTTTTAAAATAAATTGGACTCAAATTAGTCTGAATTTATATGGTTATTATTGATGGTGTCATTCACTGGGGATTGAACATACACTATCTTATGGCAGATCCCCTGTTTCTTTGGACCCATAGTAAATTATTAATCACCACTGCAAGGTTCTGACTTACAGATACCCAATACAGGCAGTGCTCACTCTGAAATGTCCTGCTGAGATTCTCAGGTTCTCATCTTGTCACTACTGCTTCTAGATCTGAAGCCTGGAAGAAGTGACTTCCCCTTCTGAGTTGAATTTCTAACCTCTAAAATGGTTATCATACTAGTATTTAACTCATAGGGATGGAATAAAATGAGATAATCCTCATGAAGAATTTCATATCACTCTAGGCACAAAAAATAGCTATAAGTGAGGGTATGTGGTTTTAGTTGAATTCCCTACTCTGAATTTCTTCACCTTGGAAAATAGAGCAAGGCACAGGCACTGATATCCCTGTGGCATCCCAGACCACCACCCTCACAGAGTCCTCTCAGAGTAAACGGAATGTGTGGTAAGGCAGTCAGGTGGTCCCCACCACCATAGGATGGCCCTGGGTGCATTTTGTAAAGCAAAGATTTTTTTTTTTTAATTGGCCAATGAGCTTTTGAAACATCTTCATGCAAGAAAACCCAGATGTAACATGTTATTGCTTAACTTATCTCAGTTTTAGAATAATAGGAAGCAATTTCCATAAGCCCTGTACCCTGGACTCCCATCTGAGGTGGGCCAGTTCACTCCAACAGCAGCACCACGTGGGGAGGCAGCAACCCTCCCTCCCTCCAGAGGGAAGGTTCAACCAGCAACACAGGGGAATAGACAATTCAGCCACACTAAACCCCATCTCTCCCCTCAGGACAGAAGGAAATAGTCCATTTGAACAAGGATTAGGCCAAATCTCCTTTAAGATCATATACGGGAAGGAAAAAGAGTCCCTACCAAATGTGTGGGAGGGGAGGGCCAAGGACTGTGGGCTCTGAGGAAGTGTGTGCTCACCTGCTATTGGAAGTGTTCTCCACTAGTGACTTAAACTGGTACTGCTGGTTCCCCAAGTTACCCAGGACCACACACATGTATGGTGCCCAGCACAGTGCCTGGAAAGGAGGCCAGGCCTTGAGCTAAATGCATTATGTCCATCATTTAAATCCATCCTCACAAAAGCCCAGTCATACACATATCAAGGGTCGACGCTCCAACCCCTGAGCCCAACCTTGGGCTCTTTTTACTTTTAATGAGGCCATTAAAGAATATAAAATTACCGATGTGGTTCATATTATATTTCTACAGAATGGAGCTGCCTTAGTAATGATAAGCCCGTGCTTACCATTTCACATGCATTTCCCTACTTAACCATCCCTAAAACATGGAGACTCTACATAGCCCCATTTGTCAGATGAAATAACTGAAGCACAAAGTGTGGAAGCACTTTGCCCAAAGCCATAGAGCTGGTGAGATGTGGAGCCCAAATTTGCTCTTGGCAGACAGAGCCCCATTTATCCTTAAACACCACACTGTACAATGTATTATTTCCTTTTTGTGCAATGGAAATTATGTATGTTGGATAGATAGGGAAGTGCCTAAAGAAATAAATGGCTCTGCCTTATTTTACTAAATGATCTACTACCGACACATAAATTCAAGTTAATATGTTAGGACCAAATAATTTGAAAACTGAAAGTAGCACCTTTTCCTTGATGATGGAGTATTTCAATAGTAGCAAATCTGGCATAAGATACATACTCTCATCTTTCAAGGCAGCGATTTAGCATCATTTGATTTTGGTTTCACTCTCACAGTGAATGGATATCCTGTTCCTTTTTGTGGACACAATTAGAGTCTTGGAATTCACTCTATGCAATGGTATTGATTTCTGGAAATTTTGGTTTCAACTGATTCCAGATCCCGAGATGAAGCCTAAAATAACAGCTAACTCCTGTGGCTCCAGCGCATGAAGACAGAGTGAACCAATCAAGAAGGCACTGAGCTGCCCTCCATGAATTTTCCAGCAGCCACTTGTTATCCAGCCATTGATTTCAAAGACCAAATTCCCTACCTATCTCTTGGCGAATAGCTGAACAATTCATTTCCATCTTCAGGAGACTTTAGAGAAAAGATACAATTAATAATTTACTTCACACCCACCACCTTGCCCCCTATAAAACCAGCTAGCCGAAGAGATAGGTGCTGAAATATGAAACTCACTGGATGCAAGGGGAAATGCATCATGTTGTGTACAATCTGCTGACACTGAAAATCTGTACATAGGCAGAATTTTTGATCAATTGAATGATCTTTTCCAACTGCCTTAGAAATACTTTACCTTCCCATTAATCAGTGTTGGCTACTAAATTCTTATTATCTAAATAATGAATGAACCACAAATCCAGACTTACAGGCATTCATAATCCGGATTCATGAAAAATGCCTTCGTACTTTCTGGAATGAGATGGAGTAAAAATAATGGAACAGATAAATTGAAAGCAGGGTAGACAGCTAGGGAGCTTGGTCAGTCGGTATCAGAAAGGGAGGAGAATAAAGAGGTTGGTTTAGAGATAGAAAATAGATTGTTAAAAAGAGGAAAAGAGTAAGAAATAAACAGGGGCTAATTATCTAAAAGAAAACTTCAAAAATGAAGGAATCAATTTGTAATATTCAATAACAGATATCCCAGTCACAAGGATTAAATAGAAACTTTGTAAAAATCCTTTGCAGAGGCTTTGTCACATAAAAATCGAACACATGTTCACTACTGTTTCTCTGATTATCATGGAAGTGACTCGGAGGGCTGGAACAATGACCAGGCACCTTCCGACCCCCCCCGCCCCCCCAAAAAAAACACAGGAACAAAGCACCTCCCACTCTGCTCTGCACAGAGTAGTGTTTGCATGAATGATTCTCTTGCACCAACCTCGGTATCTTGGGCCCATGATGGATTCAGGGAATTAGGGTTCAATGGATTGAACAGTATCCCCCCCAACACACACAAAAATATATGTCCTAACCCCTACCCACAGCACCTGTGAATGTGATCTGATTTGGAAATAGGGCCTTTGCAGAAGTAATTAAGGATCTAGGGATAGAAGCATCCTGGATTCTGGGTGTGTCCTAAATCCAGTGACCAGTGACTTTATGAGAGACATGAGACGGAGATTCAAGACCCAGAGGCACACGGGGGGAAGGCCATGTGAGGGCAGAGGCAGGGACTGAAGTGATGCTGCCACAAGCCAAGAAATTCAGGAGCCACCAGAAGCTGGAAGAGGCAAAGAAGGATTCTCCCTGAAGCCTTGGAGGGAGCGTGGCCTCCTGGCCCTATGGACACCTGGATTTCCCCTCTGGCTTCCAGAACTGAGAGAGATAGATTTTTGTTGTTTAAAGCCACCAAGTTTGCAGTACTTTTTGTGATAGCCCTAGGAAACTAATGCATAGGGATTTGGGGGGCCCAGTAGGAGAGGCTTCCTAATCTTAGGATTCAAGGATATTCTCCTACAAGGGTATTCTAGTCCTGGGAATGGGAGGCAACGAATTGGTTTGGAAAATACCACAAAATAACCAGACTCTTTTAGGGAAATTCTACTCAGGAGAATGGTGAGATGTGCCTCCTGTCGATCCAAACCTGACCACCAGGAAAAAGAGCTGAAAGTAATTTGGATGCCTCACATGTTGCCTGTGACATGAACTTGCTGTGACTCCCAAACACCCTGCAGAAGCTGGACAGACAATAATATGAGCTTTGCTCAGCTTTCCTAGTCAGTTTATCTGTGGTGCTTTTTGATTTGAGCATTTTGAAACAGAAGGAAGCAATTTTTCTGCAAAAGTCTCAATGGATGTAAATACCGACACACCATCTGAATGCTAATGCCTCGCTGCTCTAACTGTGGTCCATGGACTGGCTCCATCACTGTCCCTGGGAGCTTATTAGAAATGCACAATCCCGGGTCCCTTGCCAGACCTAGTGAGTCTGAACCTGTACCCTTCAAAGGGGCCCAGGTGTCTGGCTGACACATTAACATTTGAGATGCTCTCCTCCAGAGTATTTACTCGACAACTCTTTCAATGGCCGTGAAATCATGTCATCTTCAAACAAGAGTGACAAGGAATTAATGAAACATGTGCAGGCACACACACAAGTGCTTTACCCTCTCAGAAAACATTGTGACTTTGTGACTTTGGCAAGAACTATACACAGTTTTGAAACTAAAAAAAAAGGGGGGGGGAGAAAAAGAAAAAGTGAAAAAGAATATTTTTACATATTCCATTATATTTATTGAGTGCAATATTTTCTAACTGGTTAGACTCCTAGGAAAGGGCTAGACCCCCAAATTCAAGGGATCAGAGGCAGTACATTTTTAATTATCTTTTCAGCTGTGGCTTTGATCTATTATTAACTCAGAAGAACACAGTGCTCCCACGACAGCTCAGCTGGTGATCACCCTCTCAAGCCACCCCTGAGGAGCACACTGCACAGGATGACAGATGACGCCCCATTGATGAGCAAGTGGTTACCTCACCCTCACAAAGCAGAGGCGAGAGGGACACAGACTATTTCAGCACAAGGAGAAAATGCTATAGAGAAAGTCCCTGGGTGCAAATAGAGCCCATGGGGGTTGAGGGAGCAGGGACCACTTCCTGGAGGCAATGTTGTCTATGCAGAGTCTTAAAGAATGAGCCAGAGGAGTCCTGGCAAAGAAGGTAGGTAAAGGCAGTCTAGGGGGAGGGAACAGCATAAGCAAAGACACCGGGGCATGGAAGAATTTGGGGTTCTGGAAACTGCAGAGCACAGAGTAGAAGTCAGAGAGTGATGGAAATGAAGATGGAGGGGCAGGTAGAGGCCAGTCCCTGGAGAGAGCCATGTGGTCCACGCTAAGGGGCCAGGACACTGCTGTATGACTAACAGCAGCTCCTCTTCCTGCTACTGGTGGTGGGAAATAAAAAGCTTGAATCTGCCTTTCTGGAAAATCTCACAAAGCAGGCTCACTAGTGGAGTAATAAAATGGTATTATTAATATAATATTAGCAAAAATTGGGACACTTCTAAAAGGGACACCTCTTAAATGTTATGATATAAGACAGAAAATGTTTAGGTCCTATCACATGGTTAATTCAGTGAACTAATAATAATAATAATTATAATTCCTGGAAATGACAGGAAGCTCACTAATACCAACACTTGTAGAACTTGGTGACTATGTAGGAATAAAAGCAGGCAATGGATTTTAATCCTTAAAATCATTTTCTGCTAAAAACTGAAGACAGTCATTGTGGTAATTCAGCAGCCAGATCACCTATTTGCGGAGATTCTTTGAACCTTTTTAAAATAAGGCACTGGAGAGGCCTTAGGGGGCATGCACAAACTCAGTTTCCTCAGGCGGCAAAACCCCCTGAGTTCTAACCCAGTCTGCATGTGGGTGTCCATAGTGAGGAGTCAGAAAAACACCCTGGAATTTTCCAGGTGATTAGGAAAGTAGACAAGCCTGTGTGTCAGCCACACACTAGCTGGCATGTGAATGCACCGAAGACTGTGGTGCCACGTGGGCCCGTCCACAGACAGACTGCATCACTGCCTCCCCCAGCTGCCTAGCGAGTGCTGCTCCCCATCACAGAAGGCATTGGGCAAGAGACAATGGCTGACTTATGACTTCCTTCTTCACACACACACACACACACACACACACACACACACACCATCAAAACTAACATAATTGCCCAGATTATTGCAGAAATCTCTTAATAGTTCTCTTGTGCAACCCTGCCTTTCTCCACCCTTCCTTTCTCTGCAGCCAAAGTGTTGACACCCCCATCTGTCAGAGCTTTTAAATAACTTCCCATTATTCTACAACAGAGGTCAAAACCTTCTATAGCATCATCACAGCTCTTCCAAGACTGAGACCAAAGATAGTCAGTGGCTCTTACCTGCTTAAACCCATTGTTTCCTCCCACTTGCTCTCTCACTTCAAACCTCTCTGTGTTTCAAATATACAAAGATTATTCCTACCTCAGGACCTTTTTTCATACTTATCTTTGCTTATACTAACCCTGCCATTCCTGGCCCCCAGCCTCCACCACCGCCACACTCCTACTCAGATTTCTAGTCCTAGGTAAAGGACACTCCTTCAGGAAACTTCATTGAACTCCCATGCTCAGTTGAGATACCCTGTTAGAGGACTCACGGTATCCTATACTTGCCTGGCAAGCATTTGCCCTCATTGTAATCACAGATATTGAGTGATTCATGATGCACTGGCTGGCTGTCTCTCTTGACAGACTGGAAGTTCTATGAGGCTGGAACAGTTGCTATTTTCTTTACCCCTGTATCTTCAGTGACTCAAACATAGGTTAGCACATAGTAAGCCCTCAAAAATGCTTAATGAGTAAGTCAATGAATGGATGCATCAATGAGAAGGGAATCAGAATTGCTCAATTTCTGTTTCTATTTTCTTTTGCATTCAAACCATCTTTTTCACTCTCCCAGTGTAGACACCAATTAATGACAGGAAAAGGAAAGTCTCCCCTATTCAGAATTGGTGATAATAAACAATATTCTTTTAGAGGAGCATTAGAATATTAATCTGCATTTCTCCAGACCTAAAGGACTTGCTGTTTGTACTTATTCACCTGCCTGTGTATCAGAAGAATGATAAGAGGATGTCATTATTATAACAGGAAAGAAAAAAATCCTAGCTCTGTCACTAAGCAGCTCTGAGACTAACGGTAAGTCAGTTAATAACTCTATGTCCCAATATTTCTTTTATGAAAGGAGAAGACAATCCTATTGATCCCATATTTCTTATATAGTTTATTTATTTTTTTACAGAGAGGAAGGGAGAGAGATATAGAGTTAGAAACATCGATGAGAGAGAAACATCAATCAGCTGCCTCCTGCACACTCCCTACTGGGTATGTGCCTGCAACCAAGGTACATGCCTTTGACTGGAATCAAACCTGGGACCCTTGAGTCTGCAGGCCGAGA
>NW_006288615.1:947930-981283 GCF_000327345.1 Myotis davidii
TTGGGACAAAATGAAGTGACAAAGGAACAGTATACACAAGAAAAGGCAATGAGCTTAAACTAATTGGGAAGAAGAAGGAATATAGAGTCTCCTCCTCCTACATTTCCAAATAACTGAGATGAAGTCTTAGCCAGTTATTTTTTAATCTCAAAGGCACAAGATTCCCCACTGACATCTGGGTTATAACTACTATATAATACAATTGTCATCACTTCAGAAAGAAACCCCATACCCATACCCATTACCCACTCACTCTACCCAAACCCAGGCAAACATTAATCTACTATCTGTCTCTACAGATTTGCCCATTAAAAAACATTCATATAAATGAAATCATATGATATATGGTCTTTGTGACTGGCTCTTTCTCATCAGCTGATGATAGTTGGATTGTTGGCTTTTTGGCTATCATGAATAATGCTACTATGAACATCTGTGTATGGTTTTTGAATGGAATTTTTAATTTCTTTTGGAATTCTTTCTCTTGTGTATATATTGCCAAGAGTAGAATTGCTTGGTGACATGATAACGCTAGTTTAACTTTCTAAGGAACTGCCAGAATGTTTTTCCAAAGTGGCTGTACCATTTTACATTCTCACCACAGTGTATGAGGGGTTCACTGTCTCCAAATTCTCACCAACACTTGCTATTACCTGTCTTTTGGTTCTAGCCATTCTAGTGGGTATGAAGTGGCTATCTTGTGTTAGTTTTGATTTGTATGTCTCTGCAATTGACTTTGAGCATCTTTTCATTTGTGTTGATCATTTGTATATATTTTGGGGGATAAATGTCTATTTAAATTATTTGCCTTTTTTTTTAAAATTGGGTGTTTGTCTTTTTTATTGAGTTGTAAGATTTATTTATATATTCTAAACACAAACCCCTTGCCAGCTATATGATTTGCACAAAGCAGACCAATGCCGGGTAATGAACTTCCCCTAGGGAATGTTACCTTGATAGGTCAGATTGCTGTCAGGTTCTGCTCTATGTTAAATAAAACACAGCCAGACTTGATGGTAGCTTGAGAGACTTTCTCTGTGTGAGTTTGATAAATTAAAACCTGGGGCAAAGACAAAGTAAAACTGAAATGTTTGCTCTCCAGTCACCATGCTGAGTTAATTTTATTATTCTCCTTTTGATCTAATTAGCAGTTTGAAAAGAGAAGTTTCGGAGTTTTGTTTTTGGTGGTGGCGGCATTAGATAGGTCTTAGCTAATTAATCTCCATAATTATCATCTATCCATCTGCCCTGGCCTTCCCCAACCTTGAACAGCTCCATTTTACTGCTGTGCTGTTCCTTTTGACTGCTCTCGGGCAACTGGCACTCCGCTTTTTGGCAGTAAAGAAAAATTTCTTGTACAAAATGTAACAAAATAATAAATTGTTTTAAGTATAAGAAATTATCTTAATGCTTTACACAGTTACAAACAAGAAAGAACTGAGATTATGTCTGTGGCAGTAAATTCTGATCACATCGCCTTTAACTCTCTATGCTTACATGTTTGAAGTCTTTCTCTCATGATTCATATGTGCCTTTAGTCTGTTCAACAGGCCTTGAAAATCTGATTGAGTGAAAATGTCTCACAGCTGTGGATACATTTCTCATTGAGATTTGACCTGCTGGTTAAAAAGAAAATCAAAATTTAGGGTCAATGCAGGGAGGGGTGGGGAGACATCTGTAATACTTTCAACAATAAAGATAATTTTTTAAAAAATCAAAATTTGGTCTGAACTGTATTTAGGTTTAAAAATGAGGTGACCAAATTAAATATTTTTCAGTTCAGAGATTATATTGTGCAGCTTCATTACTGAGTATAAAGTAGAGAGGTGGCCCATAAAACAAAATACCTTTCCAACTGCCTGTTGGCTGAAGATTCCTAAATCAGGAGAAGGATGTAATTTTTTGTGTGTTCCTATTCTGAGCAACATTTCCAAAACTGCCCTTAATGAGACTCCTTCATTTTCTCTTGTGTGCCAATTTCATAATTGGGTTTAGGGTTAAATGTCTATATATGTGTGAGTGTCTGTTGGGGTGGGACATGAAGTAAATATCACTACTATTTACTAATATCTAATTTCTATATTGGTATTCAGGATAATCACACTTTTCTCTCTCTTTGAAGTCAGATTTGGTTACACTAGTAAGCTTTGCTCTCACCAATAAAATTAAGCAAAAGGCACGTGTAGTTCTCCATGCTCTATTGCCCATTACTATGACCTGTGAAATTCCATAGGGAGGAGCCTCCCTCAGCCTGGGTCGAGAGTAAAGGTCACACAAATCACAGCCCTTCTTTAATGGGAATGTAATGTAAATAAGAAATAAACCTGCATTGTTTTTTATTAATTACTGACACTTGGGGAATGTTTGTTACTGCAGCATCACATTCCATCCTGACTAATACAGGCAGCAAAAATAGCTGCTTCCATTTTCAGTCCAGTTCTTCACACACTTAAAAAAAACTCCATTAATTACTGAGGCAACTTGCAATCCAAATAAAACTTGATCTGACCATGCCTTTTGTAACATGAAGAAAACACCAAGAAAAAGCTGCCTAGAAGCTAGGTTCCGCTATACTGAAGTGTCTCAGTGGCTCCCCTTTTCCTTCCTATGCCCTAAAACTATATATCGAAGCCTCATACTTGTGAAAATAAAATAAAACATGAAAATAGACAATTTTGCTGAAAATCATCCCACCCCTTAAATATTAAAATATGGGACATCAAGGATTTACCATAATTGATATGCACACCCCATGCATATTTCTCCATATGCATCATATATGCCTGTGGGAGGCTGGTGTTCACACAGGCAACTGGCATACCATTGGAGGATTTCTCCATCAAAGTATACAGAGCATATTGAGCAAAATTTAAACTTAGTTTCTTGGCAACAAAGCTCCTGCTAGGTTGTGAAATGGCCATGCACAGCACATTCTTCAGGTGCTATTTAGGGAGCAAGAGAGGATAATCTACCTGTAATGTGTTTACCAAGTCAATTTCCTGCATAGTTACAAAGCCTAATTTCTCCTTACAGCCATTCCGCAAAGATTTTTAAATGTGACTATAGCACGAGTTTGAAAGCCACGGCACCTGCCAGAGGCAATGGTTAATGTCTCTAAAAAGAAAAAAACAACAAAGCTACAGTAAAGCAAAGAGTTTTCTTTAAAAGATGCTCCTGCCCAAAGTTTCCATGAAATAATGACGACACAACCCCCAAAGGAGGTAGGATTTTGGAGAGAGAGAAAGAAAAAAGAAACATATTTGGAGCCAAAGCACCGAGAGTTTTCCCATTGTGTTACATGAAAGGGATGGGTCTGGAGACAATTTAACAAGTTTAAATTACAAGTTGGAGAGTAATAAACTTTGGCTCCTGAGATGCGCAACCAACTGGGAATGGTCTGGCAAAAGAAACTGTGTATTACACATTTCTCTGCTAAATCTCAGACTCACATGCAACATTTAGCATTTAAGGGAGAACATGCTAATTTATTTATTTTCATGCTAGATTCAGGAACTTGAAGTCACTAAAATGACTGCCTAAAATAGAAATAATCTTTCTCCTATCATGTAAACATACGGATAAAGGGGTTTTCATGGATACTTTGACTTCAAAACATGATTCAGATGACAGTATGTACAAATACGAACATCAACTTAGAAAGAAGCATCGTTCATTTTCTACCTTTATACATCTGGCTGAGGTGAAATTCTCCACATAGCCCCAGACAAATGGCCTCAAGCCAAGTGTCCCCTAGTGTTTGCACTCATCTACTTCATTGTTTTATTAGAGCAGGTTAACAACTTCTTTAACTAATATTTAACATTTTAGTGGCTTAACAAAATAAAGGTGTATTTTTGTTTATGCAACACTCCAAGGCTAAGCTTCCTGGTCAGACAGTGGTCCTCCAGGCAGTAGGTCACACATCAAGGTTCCCTGGGCTGCGGCCCCACCGTCCCCTCAGGACTTGGAACCTTCCCCATTAGGATGCAGGAGGAGGAGAAAAGATCATCTGCACATCTGATGGGCCAGGCGTGGAGAGGACTGTAACAATTCTTCCCATAGTTCAGAAGTCAGGACTCAGTCATAGGGGACACCTACCTGCCAAGGACTCTGGGAAATGTAACCTAGCTCTGTGTCCAAAAGGAAAAGAGAAAAGACTAACTCCTTTACTCTCTTGCTTGCTAAGACATAACCTGTCCGTTTTCTGTTCCATAATAGGGGCAAAGAAATTCTACCTACTTATTATTATCTTACATTTATTTATTTGTTTGTTTGTTTGTTTTTCTACTTTTTTAAGGGTCCAAAACTGACCAGACTCAAGAATGACTTGAATTTGAACAGACTTATAAGTGAATAACATTGTCAGTTTATTTCTATTGGAGATCAGAACTTATCAGGCACAAACTAGGACACCCCTGTTACGGACTGAATTTTGTATCCCCCAAACTTTATATGTTGAAATTCCCAACATGATGGTATGTGGGGGTGAGGCTTTGGGGAGGTAATTAGGTCATGAGGATGGAGCCCTCGAGAATGGGATTAATGCCCTTACAAAAAGGAGCTAGTGAGTGAGTCAGCTCTTCCCACCAAGTGTGGACACAGCAAGAAGGCAGCCTCCTACAACCAGAAAGAGAGCTCTCATCAGACACCAAAATGACCAGCACCTTGATCTTGGTCTCTCAGCCTCCAAAACTGTAAGAAATAAATATCTGTTGTTGATAAGCCACCCTTCAGTTCATGATATTTTGTTATAGCAGTCCAAGCAACTTATGACAACCCCTTTCTTGATTCAAAGTGTCTAAAATGCAAAAACAAACAAACAAAAAAGGCCATCAGAAGGTGACATGCTGAGCAGGAGTAAGAGAAAAAGGATGAGCTAGTCTGAAAGTGTGCTTTCTGTGTAGACCATGTGATCAGGATTTCTCAACCTTGGCACTAGTGACAGTCACACTGCACAGTTCTTTGTTGTAGGGCTCTCCCATGCATCAAGGATGTTTAACATCTCTGTTCTCTACCCACTAGATGCCAGTAACACTTCCCCGGTCCTGAAGACCAAAAATGTCTTTGCCAAAGTATACTTCTCATTTTTGAGAATCTGAAAAAGTTTCTAGATTCTGAAAAAGTATAATGAACTAACATAATCAACTATGTGTCAGAGACAATGCCTGTCTGAGTGTCTGTCTGTGGTCTCTATCTCTTGGACAGACGGAAAATATTGCCATGTACCTGCTCTTTGGCTTCCCTTCGACTCTAGCCCCATGGAAACGCATCCTCCTCTGCGGACACATGCTTCCTTCAGGGGTGCTGGTGCCACTGATGAGGCCACAAGTCCTTCCTATACAATGAGAGCTGTCAGGAGCTCTGTCTGTGTCCCCCATCCCCCCCAGGACCTCAGTGTTACACATTTTGTTAGGGGAGATATTACTAAGCAAACTTCTAATCAAAGGTAAATGGGTTGGAACTTTTAGACCAGAGTCCCCCAAACTTCTTGTATTCTCAACAGCTAAAGAGGTTTCTGGGGAGGCAGTTAATAGATGTGACATTTGCTTCCTCAACATGGGCACTTAAGAAAATACATTTCCTTTAAAATTGCCTCTAGAAACTTAAACAGAAAACTATTTGAAAACCCTGGTCTGAATAGCAGCCCTACATGTTCTCCCTTTAACCAGCTTTAACCAGCTAGGGAAAGGCTGTCTGACATTGGTGCAACTGTACAAAGTTCCAAAGTAATAGGTATGCTTCATTGCCCTGAAGTTCTCCTCACCTGGGTAACAAATTAAGTCATGGATAAGTAGATTAAATCCCAGCTAGGTGGACAGTATCTATTCATTCCTATCTTGGAATAGTAGCTTCTGCAAGCAGCGTCACTAAGAAGCACATTTCTAACAATGATCTGATTTGTCTTTATTCCCCAAGTTGGTCATGGTTTCTTCCCCAAAAGTATGAGCGGAGGGAACAGGATGAAAAGGAATGCTTCTCTTCCCCATGTCACCCCGTGCAGGGACTGCATGAGCTAATGAGGGAGGTGGCTCCGCGGCACCCACGGCTGGGCTGTGGCGTTCACACTAATTACAATGAAAATCTGTCCAGCTGCCCAGTGGGCTCCAGTAACCATGGCAACCTTCCAGCAACATCACTCACACAAATGACAGCAAAGGAGCAATGGCTGGCTCCGCCCGGAAACTAAAGCCCTCACACAAAGAAGGAGATATTTCTCAAGGACACTTCGTTCTGAAGTTGCCACTGGCACTCCTGCATCTGTTCGGCTTTATCCCCAAAATAAATGTCCCTTCACTTTAGCCGATGGTGCTTAAAGTTGTTAAACATAATACACACGAACCTTAGTTACAAGGAATGTGAATGAAGCTCTGAGTAACGATGTCATGAGGGCAGGAATAGTTGTCTCTGAGCTGGACTGCCCTCAGCCCATCTGGAACTGCAGACACACATGTGCCCTCGTGTCCCACAGCGGGCAGAACTTTCACAACTAAGTGTGCAAGTTCCAGCAACATGTCCCTGGTTGAGAAGCTGGAAGTCACAGGAAAGGCAGCAAAGTGATACCTGTATGATGTTGACAACAAGAAAGGGAAACTCAACCCCTTTGTGAAATGTCCGTTTTCTATCCTTAAGGAAAATCACATAAAAGTCTTTAAAAGAATCATCATTAGGCCCTAGCTGGTTTGGCTCAGTGGATAGAGCATTGACCTGCGGAGTGAAGGTCCCAGGGTTCGATTCCAATCAAGGCCACATGCCTGGGTTGCAGGCTTGATGCCCAGTAGGGGGCATGCAGGAGGCAGCCAATCAATGATTCATGTTTCTATCTCTCTCTCCCCTCTCCTTTCATCTCTGAAATCAATATTTAAAAAAAAAAGAATCATCATTTAAGAAATATCACATGGGAGGTAGTAGAAAGGCGTTTGTTGAGTGCACATGAGGACAGTGGTGATTTGAATAGTCCCTGTAGAATGTGGTCAAGTTAATTAGAGAACCAGTAGGCATCTTAGGTAATTTCATGGCTCTATTTACAGTTGGTTACTATGAACTTAGAAGGACTTCAAACTTCCCAATCCATTTCTGCCATGTCTCCCATAAGATGGGGTTCCTGGAAGGCTAGATTCAGTTGTGTCATTGGCACCTAGCTCAATTCCTGGCACCAGTACACTCTCCGAAATGTCAGTGGAACTTAACCAGCAATGGCAAAGTCTGTAATGTCTCAGGCATTCGCTCCCTGGAGCTGCCATATGAAATACCACAAACTGAGTAGCTTCAACAACAGAAGTTTATTGTCCCACAGTCGAGGAACCAGAAGTCTGTGATCAAGGTGTCCACAGGGCCAGGTTAGGGGGTATCTGTTCCAGGTCTCTCTCCCAGATGCTGGAGTTCTCCTGGCTTGTGGCAGAATAACTCCAACAGTTACAAGGCACTCTCCCTATGTTTATGCCCAAGTTTCCTATTTTTGTAAGGAGACCAGTCTGATTTTATTGGAGCCTCTCCTTACACCAACATAACCTCACCTTAACCTAACTAAGTACACTTATAACAACCCTATTCCAAATGAGTTCATATTCTGAGGTACTGGAAGTGAACACTTCAACATATTAATTGGGGGGAGGGATATAATTCAACCCATAGCACATGGGCATAAAGAAACTTTAAATAAATACTAGATTGTTCCATGCAAAAATGTGTGTGTGTGTGTGTGTGTGTGTGTGTGTGAAAAGAGTAAAGAGATCCCATTCACACACAAAAATTACCATGACAGCCAGACTTTAGGAGTGATTTATTTCCTCTGAAACTATAGGTCAGGCCAAATGTCCATTCTCTCAAAAGGTACCAGGAAATACTCATGCCAGGCATTTCACTAATTAATCCCACTTCGCAATTAAAAGCCAACGTCTCAGGTGTCAGCATTGTTCTGAATAACCCACAAGGGCAATCAAGAAAAATTCAATTCTTTAGGGACTCAATGTTTTCTGAAACAGGCCACAGGACAGCCTCAGTTGAAAGAAGTACTGAGTATTTATCTATCTCAATAATTAATCACTGTCAAACTACTTCTATGAGAGTTGGGGGGAGGTCGGGAGCAAACCTTCTCTGGACGGGTATGGAGCACTCCTGGAAAGAACAATTCCAACACTGGCATCTGTATTGTCCTTGCATTCAATCCTTGAGTATTAACTTCTGAGTTTCACAGAAGTCCAGATGGTGCACTATTTTTCATTTACTTAATGGCACTTAGTAGACCCATCTATAAAAGGTACACGGACTGCTGCTCACTTCTGAGAGAAGAAAGGGTTACAACTGGCTGGAGGAAAGGAAGCACTGATACGCTTATCTCAGAGAAGAAAAGATTAGAAGATGAATATGGCCCTTTCCTATCTTCCCCAAGTCCCGTCTTTAATAATCTGAGGACCATAACACCCTGTACTTCCAAGTATGATGTCATGTTTTCTCATGTTTATTATTGGCATGTATGGCATTTAAAATATACAAATCTGGAGCAAAAATGCTAGAAATTCTTAGTGTCTCTCTGATACATACCATTTGAATGTTGTATGAATGAGCTTTTAGATTCAGGTTACACATTAATGTAAGCTCATTTGTAATTAATTGTTTGATTAAGAGCAGTAATTAACATATTGCACAGAGGCATACAATTTTATGAGACAAACTAATCCCAAGAAAGATATTCACTATGATAACAAATTATATGACCCATCCAATTCAAAATGTAGCTCAAAAAGATTTTTTGAGTTATCTAAAAATGCACTCATTATTAAATAGAAATATTAAAATGTATGCACTGTACTGTAGAAAATGTTTAACTATTTAGGTAAAAAATGGGGTGATTTTAAATGTACATTAAAAATATACAAAGAGTGAAGATCAAAGCTGAAATTCTGAAAAAAAAAATGAAATGTTGACAATTTTTGTGATGTGCTTTAGTTCCTATTTTGACAAAACCTGATGACATTTAGAAATGGTGCATGTAATGCATTTTTATAATGAATTTTTGTTTTCTTATTTTTAAAATTTTTCTGGTTACCTTGGTAAAATGGGACTGGCTGGTAGCATTCAAACCTCCATGGAGACACTTGTTTTAACTGCCCGATACAATCTCTGTGAATCCATCCAAGGTCTTCAAGTACAATTAAGTTTGCTACTTCAGGAGCTGGATGGCATGCAATGCTCACAGCTGTTTCTAATTACACCTGGATCCAATAATTACTAAATATTGTTTAAAGTACTGGCGGTACCTGCTTAAGAAAATGCGCAAGATCAGTCATTAAGAGGAGCACTTCCAGGCACAATCCTGCACATGTTAGAACCTGGAGAAAACACAAACAGTTCAGTAGGTGGCACTATTCCCTCAGTCAGAGCTCTCTTGTCATCATGCGTGACTGGAGTATTCTCTCTGTGATCATTACCTGTCTTCATTTCTTCCATGGAATTCTGTGACCTAAATGAGTAGCAACATCCTAACCTCAAACAGATTGCCTGGCTTCTTCTCTTTCAGATACACAGTCCAGATAAAAAAAAAATGATGCAGATGTAGGTATAAGAGTAGAAAAACAATCTGATTTCACCTCAAGTCCTCAGATAATTAGGTCATCATTGTGTTATTTGAAAGTAAATTAATTCTTGATACCCATTAGAGACAACCCAGGTGATTTGTCTTCTTTCATTGATATTATCCAATGAGCTAATTTAAAATATTTAAACTGGCCAATAAGCAGGTTTCTCAGCCTGGGCACTACCGACATTTGGCCTAGATAATTCTTCATTGGTGGGGAGGTGAGAACACCCTGTGCAATTTGAACATACAGTAACATTCCCAGCCTCTCCCCTCTAGATGCCAGTAGCACCCCCCACTGTGACAGCCAAAAATGTCTCCAGACATTGTCAAATGTCTCCTGGGGACACAACAAAATCGTCCTCTTTGAGAGCCCTCAGTCAATGAGTGTTCTTTGGTTATCCTAAAGCAGTGATGGCGAACCTGTGACACGAGTGTCAGAGGTGACACGCGAACTCATTTTTTTGGTTGATTTTTCTTTGTTAAATGGCATTTAAATATATAAAATACATATCAAAAATATAAACCTTTGTTTTACTATGGTTGCAATATCAAAAAATTTCTATATGTGACACCAGAGTTAAGTTAGGGTTTTTCAAAATGCTGACACGCCGAGCTCAAAAGGTTCGCCATCACTGTCCTAAAGACAGACCTCTGGCTTCATGGCCAAGGATGGAGCTAGCCCATTAGCATACAGTCAAATAACAAAGTCTATTATCCTTTTTATCTGATTCCAAAGATTGTTGTATGTGCACTGCTGAAAATTTTGAAGCTAAAGAAAGCACAAAGAAGAAAACTGAAAGCTGCCAGTAATTGTCCTGTATTATAAGACCACTATAATTTTATACATATCACCTTATTTTTCTGCATTAATATGCACACAGGGTATATGTAATAATTATTTGAACCATTAAAATTGGAGAAACATATAACAGTATTATTTTGTAAAAAGGTCTTTTCATCTCTAAAGATATACTCGGTCATGAAAGACAAAATTAAGTGTGATTTTTCATGGCTATATAGTATTCTTTCCAAGAGATATATCATCTTTTAAAACCAATTTCTTATACTAACTAGACTTTTTATGTGACCCAAAGGTTAATGTAAATTACTTTTTGCTATATCCTTGAGATAAATCCCCAGAAATAGAAATTTAGAGTACTAACCTATTATAGCTCTGCCTTTACACAAAGAGAACAGAAGAAGGAATAAAGAAACAAAGAATGAAAAAATAAAGAGGGGGGAGTAAGGAATAGAAATAAGGGAAACAGAGAGAAGGGGGAACTCTGAAGGGACAGGGAGAAAGAGAGACAAGGAGATGCAAGAGAGGGAAGGGGGACAATGGGTGGAAGAACCTGGCAGGGTCAAGGGAAGTGAAGTAGTTTCAGTAGAAGTTGATTTAGAAATAAATTTGCTGGCATCTTTCCCACTTTTATTTTCTCTCCATCCTTGGAAGGCTCATGGGTTTGTCCTCTTACAAAGATGACACTACTCATGTCAACCATTCACCTTGCCAAGTGAATATTGCTTCATTTTTACAGATGATGTAAGAGAGACTCAGACCTTACCCAGTTTGGTCCAGTGGATAGAATGTCGGCCTGTGGACCAAAAGGTCCCAGGTTTGATTCTAGTTGAGGGCAGGTACCTTGGTTACAGGATCCTCCCCAGCCCAGGCCCTGTCAGGGCTCATGCAGGAGGTAACCAATTGATGTGTTTCTCTCACATCAATGTTTCTCTCTGTCTTTTCCTCTCTCTTCCACTCTCCCTAAAAATGAATGGAAAAATATCCTCAGGTGAGGATTAACAAAACAAAAAAACAAAGAGAGAGAGAGAGAGAGAGAGAGAGAGACTCAGAAGATTAATTTGCTCAATCATAGGTAACTACCTAATTAGAATTTGCTTTTGACTCCCAAATCCTCTGGCTAGGAAAGGAGTCCAGATTAAGTAGGTGGGTAAAATCTCTATCTATGGTCTTACACATGCATTAGCCTAGAGAGAGGACTAATCACAGATCATCCACATAGCCATTTAGGAAAAGAGGAAAGTCCCTTACTATCTGCCTGATTGAAATTTCTCATCTCAAAGAAGGCACTATTTCTCAGCAGAAAAAGAAATGAGATACAGAAACAGAACACACTATTCTAAACCCTTCATTCACAACCCTTCATTCTAAACCCTCTCATGAGTAGAGTAAAGCCTTAATCTACTACTTGTGCCAAATGAGACATAATCAACCAAATTAACTAGCTACGTCATTGGGGCTGGGAGTGAACATCATGAAAAAAAGTGTTTCGTGCATATATGACTGACTTCAGAAATCATATTTTCTCTTGTCATCTCTCCAGCTTTATTTCTGTATAATTGACACATAACATTGTGCAGGTTTCATGTATAAGTGTATTGTGTGTCATGATTTGATAAACATAGATATTGAAAAATGTTTACCACACTAAGCTTGGTTAGCAGATCCTTCACCTCACATAATTATCATTTTGTTATTGCTGTTGTTATGGTGAGAGCATTTAAGATATAAACTCATTGCAACTTTCAAGTTTACACTATAACATCATTAACTAGTCACCATGCAGTACATTATATCTCCAAAACATTCATTTTATAAGTGAAAGTTTGTACTCTCTGACCACCAGCTCCCTGTTTCCTCCACACCCAGCTCCTGGTACGATCAATCTGCTCTATTTCTATGCTTTTTTTTTTAATTCCACATATAAGTGACATCATACAGTATCTGTCTTTTCTGTCTGACTTATTTCACTTAGCATAATATCCTCAAGGTATATTCACATTGACACAAATGGCAGCCATAAAAAGAAGGAAACACATTAAATTTCCTTCTTTTTATGGCTGAAGAATATTGCATTGATAATAGGTATATACCATATCTTTACCCTTCATCTATCAATAGAAACTTAAGTTGTTTGTATGTCATGGCTATTGTGAATAATGTTGCAATGAAACAGGAGTGCAAGTATCTTTTCATGATAGGGAAGAAGTCATATTTTCTCATAACACTCATAGCCAAATGGCAAACAGACAGGAATGGTTGATGAACCAACACATCTCACAAAAGTTAACATTTCATGAGTACTTCATTAGCTCACAATGGGTCAACACCTTGGTCAACTGCCTATTTTCTCTCTGTGTTACAGAAAAAAAGCAATCTAGCCAATGCATCCAGCATTGACTTGTTAGTTACCTACTTATCATGATTTGGACAGTGCTCTCCAATGTGGTTCCTGTTGGGTTCAGGTAATCATCACTTATACCGGAGCTATCTTCTAACCCTGATGGAGATTATGGGGGCTCTGAGTACAGAAAAACCATAGTACATCATAGCTTCAGAATGTCAGCTGTGTGGCCTGAAATTTTTACCCAAATACACAGTCTTATGAAAGGGTGTCATTTTTCCTGGTAGGACCTGATGCAAAAGTACTCTACAAAGATAATTATAATTACACAAAAACCTCACGCTATAGAAAGACCAGTCTCCAGGATATCCAGTTATTCATAACAACACTGAATTAGAATAGGAGTGAGGGTGGAAGGATGTGCAGGGCATAAAAGCATTTCATTGGGTCCAAAAGTAACCTCAGAGCAGCAAGGAAGACCTGGTGCTAAAGATGGGCATGACTCAAGGAGAAAGAAGGGCAATCATATGAAATGCAGAACTCAGATTATTATTAGACTGTGAGCATCAAGCTCAATTTATGTTTGTTGATTCATTAGTGAAATGAAGTCTGAAAAAGTGGTCAGAAAATATGGAACTCAGTTTCTACGATAGCCCCAACTATCCTTACCTCCTAGTGCTCATGCCCTTCTATAATCCTTGGCCTTTGGGTGTGGGCTAGACCTCATTATGACTGGCTTCTGAGATGTCACTTCCAAGTTTAACTTACAAAAAGACCCTGTTTTCTGTCTTTTTCATCCTTTCTTGCTCTCTCCCTTGCTTGTTCTCAGGGAAGCAAACTGCCATGTGGAGAGTCTCTTGCAGCAAGGAACTGAGGAGGTCTCTTGCAGGCAGACAGCAAGCTCTCAGTCCAACCAGAAGTAAGGAACTGAGTGAGCTTGGAAGTGAAACCTCCCTCAGTTGAGCTTTCAGATAAGAATGCAGCCCCAGCCAAAGGCAGCCACAGGAAAGACCCTGAGGCAAAGGCAGCCAGCTAAGCCACCATCAGCAACTGTGAGATATAAATGTTTGTTCCATTAAGCCACTAATTTGGGGGTCATTTTTATGGAGCAAGAGATAACTAGTACAATGAAGTTCTCTAATATTTTACTAGAAAATAAAAAGAATCATTTCAGAAATGTAATATTCCTCCCTCTTGTACTTGGCCATATTTTAATGACTCCAAACAAGTTTCCTACATATGAAAATAGCTCCTTCTGCCTCTTTGTGTGAATTACAGATAATGGACTGTTTGCCTTCCACTAAAAAATAAATTAAAGATTGGTAATTTCTCTCTTTGATTTAAATCTATCAGCTGACTAACCTGAACCTCAGGGTATAAATAGACCAAGGAAACTATTAGTACTATCCGACCTCCTGAGAAAAATCAGACAAATATTCCCTCAAAATTGTCAGCGCTGCCTTCACTGGAAACCGTACTCGGCAGTAATGGGAAATACTGCAGTGATGAAAAACATGGGGTAGCAGGTGCACATGTCCTGTTCCAGAACTCATCACAGATCTTTATGGTAAACATGTTTCTCTGGGAGAAATGAGCCGTAAACTAAAGTCTATGCAGCAGAAAAATTCAACTCCCTTAAGGCAAATGGCCATTTCCTACTCCTAAGTTTGCTTATGTCATGAAGACAAATGCAGAGAAGATGATGGACTTTTTTTTACATTGAAGAGCTTTAATAAATTAAGGTCATGATCTTTTTTTTTAATCACAAACTTTTGCATATGTCATCAATTTCAAGTAAAATAAACTGCACAAGGCAATTCCCTTTTCTGATTCTTCATTTAAAAATAAAAGGAAAAGTTGCTCTCTTTAATACTTGAGGAAGTCCCAGGAACAAAAGAGCAGAGAGAATAGAATGATTTCTGTTCAATTAGATTATGCATATCTGTATGGGTAAGTAGCTTAAATGTGATGTATGCATTTTAATGAAAAGAACTAGGGGCCCTGAGTGCATGGGAGAGAAAGCATTGCCATTTCTCCGTTTATCATTCTTTACCATAAAACATATATAAGTTAATTTCTAACAGAAAATATGACATTTTTCTCTTATGAAAGATCTAAATTTCAAATCAAGGACATTAAATTCAGTGTAATGTTTCCAATTGGGTATTGATGCTTTAAATAAAATATTCCTGAATCAAGGCAGAGACATGAACAAAGGCTTGAACTCAATACACTCAAAAATAAATCAATATTCTAGGGTTGAAAGATAATAATAAATAAAATAACAATGAAGACAAGCACATATTTCCATGCAGGAAAGGATGGGATTGGTGGATTTATGTCCAGTGTCATGGCCTCAATTATGCAGGTAACTGAGGCTTCACAAACAAGCACAAAGGCTTATGCGTTCAATAAATGAAGCACTTCGCTTGGCTAAGTTATAAATAGATGCACATCAAGGCCACTGAAAGCTGCACTAGATGGGCTTCCTATTGTTCTGTTTGAGAAAGTAGAATAAAGCAAGGAAGAGACTTTGTTGGGGCACAAGTAAACGTATTGACTGTGCACTATTTGGAGCAGGCAAAGCTTCTCCTTTGTGCAGAGACCTCAGGCAAAAGGAGAGATGCAGATCTCCCTCATGCTACACTCCACAGAATTCATTGGACCTGTGACCAGAAGAAGTAAGAAACCATGTGCCTGGAGAAAGGTGAACAAGTTCTCAGAATCCTGGGTGACAAATGACAGTAAATGGCCTATTGCCTCCATTGTCACATCAGTGCAGACATCAGCCCCTGCCCTCTGTCCTGGACCCTCGGAGGGAGGGAGGAAGGAAACTGGAGGAAACCGTGGTGATGTTCATGTCAGCAGGTGCAAAGACCAGAGGAACCGGTGTACGAGTGTCTTCTAAAACACCCCAGTGCTTATAAAAATGTTATCAAACTATGACTGAGTTTTACTAAAGTATACCTGACAGATAAAAATTGTATATATTTAAGGCCTACAATTTGATGCTTTGAGATATATATATATCTATAGATATATAGATATATATATAGTGAAATGATCACCTCAATGATACTAAGTAACATATCCATCACCTCACATAGGTTATCTTTTTGTATATATACTGAGAACAATTATGATCTTCCTTTTAGCCAATTTTAAGTTTCAATACAGTCCTGTAAGATACAGTCACCATGCTGTACAGCTGAACTGCAGAACTTACTCACCTCACATAAATGAAACTGTGTACCCTTGACCAATATCACCTCATTCTTCCCACCCCCAGGCCTAGTGACCACCATTGCACTCTGTTTCAATGATTCCGACTATGTTAGATTCCACTTGTAAATGAGGTCGTGCAGTATTTGTCTTTTTGTGTCTGGCTGGTTTCACTTAGCATATTGTCCTCCAGGTTCATCCCTCTGGTTGCAAATTTCTCGGGGATTTCTCATGCAACATTTCTACTGTACCTGTCTATCACCAAAACCCAACAGAAATCCATACTCTTCAAAACGGGTCCCAAGAGCCTCTGGTAAAGTTCTCTGCATATCATCTCCACGTTCACTAAAATACCCATTTGACTACTGGGTGATCCTTTAACCAAGACTGGAGAAGAAATGAGTTACCCTACAGACTAAAATCTAATGTTCTACATCGCAATCTCAAAGGATATAATTGTATAAAAGGACTTCCTCCTCAGCAAAACAATGATGTTATTTACTGTAGACATTTTCTTATTGCTCTGCAGTGTCCATTTTCCGACTCTACAAAACTATTTGTTTAGGCTGGGCAGGTAAGCTAAGCCTAACCAATCAGAGGAACGTTATGCTCTTGCTGGACAGATGAGATCCAGGGTAAAGAGTAGGAAAGGAAGCAGGAAGTAGAGAAAAGAAGAGATAAAGAGCAATAGCTAGAAATGGGAAGAAAGAGGAAGTATAGAAAAGAGATAGAAGGAAAGAGTAAAATAGAGAAAAAAGGAAATAAGCAGGGAGGGGACTACAGCTTCCCTATACCAAACACTCCCTCAGAAAACACAGTTGTTTTTTAACTTTATTTATTAATTTTTTAGAGAGAGAATAAGGAAGACAGAGAGAGAGAGAAACATCAATTTGTTGTTTCACTTATTTATGCATTCATTGGTTGATTCTTGTATGTGCTCTGACTGGGGATCAAACACACAACCTTGGTGTATTGGTCTGACATGCTAACCAACTGAGCTACTTGACCAGGGTAGAATACACATATTATTAATCTTGCTTCAACATCATTATCAAGGAAGGCACTTAGTTTATCTTTAGCCACACTTTAAAGAAAGAAAAAAGGGTGTAGTGTCCCAAACACGTCCTAATTCCCAGGGACAACATAATCATTACTAGTAGATAATGATTCAAGTGCTGAAGCCTAAAGATAAACCACTATGGATTAATGAGCTAAGTGAAGAATCAATTTATCCTGCAAATTCAATGAAAATAACATTCTGATCCTTTCCTAGACTGGAATTTTCCATATTTCAGATAATGCTGGTCTGAACATCTTCCTCTTCTAAAAACATGTCTTGTGACCTATTGAACAAGAATTTAAAAAACTAAAAAAAAATTAAAATATATAAAACACTTAAGTCTAAATATCCCAGCATTGAGAAAGTCTCTTATTCTTCCTGCAAAGAAAATAGTTTTTTAAAAATTTAAAATGTTTTTATTGATTTTAGAGGGAGAGGGAGAAAGAGATAAAAACATTGATGAGAAAGAAATTTCTATTGATCAATTGTCTCCTGCATACTACCTATTGGGGATTGAACCCACAATCTGGGCATGTGCTTGACCAGGAATTGAACCGGTAACCTCTTGGTGCATGGGATGACATTCAACCAACTGAGCCACATCAGCCTGGACTGTAACAAAATCTTGATCTACAAATGTGGAGGCTGCCCTGGCTAATGAACCATCTTGGCTGTAATAACTGGCTGCTGGTTGTTAATAAATCTCAGTGCTTGGCCAAAGCTGGTGAGCTGCATCTCAGCTTGATGCCTTTAATATCCACAGGGGTGATCAGAATTTATTCCCTTATCTCTCCCATGATCTAGTAAGGAGCAGTGTCACCGGAGGCTTGGTCCAGAAATGAAGAAAGCTCAATGGTAACACTGATTTTCCTTCCATTTGTTAAGAATATCACTCTGCCTAATGGGTCTAGGTTTTCTTGCCTACCTCCTGAAATCCAAGAGAGAAATGTGATCTAGATCTAAACATCTGACACCAGCCCATCACTTTCTCCTCTTGAAACAACAGCACACATCAATGAATGACCCTGGCATGCTTTTCTGCAAAGCCAAGAAGCAGCCTCAATGTCTTTAGCACGGTTCTTTAGGTCCTTCGTCTCCAAAGTACACTATGTATCAGGAGGTATGCAAGAGAATCCCCCAGGTTAAGGATAGAAAGCATTAGATTTTTTAAATTTACAGTTACCTTTATCTTCAAATAAATAAAGTCAGTATTATTTATGCTTAATATACAGACAGAAACTGGCACCCTCAGCCAGACCATATGTCCAATGATCAGTGTCACATGCAGAACTAGAAGTCTCCTAAGGATGGGAGTTCTATGGTGAAAAAGAAGTTGACAGGGGCACCTGGTTCACGTGATTGCTCAGAGCATGACAGTCATGTTTGCCCATCTGCATGGATTTATGGGCTATGCAATCTGGTTTCAACAAAACCCAGCTGAGATTCTTGCAAATAAATAACAGATCTAAGATAATAAAAAGATTGTCACACAAATAGACAACAAGAAATGGTGGAGCCAGTACATCTTCTCCTGGCATATGATCCTTTCTACCTCATTTTGGGGTGAAAATTAATGATCCAGTTGGATCTGAGAGGATCAATAAACAATACTGAAATTATCAAAGCCACTTGAAACTTTTGTTTTAAATCCACTTTTTATTAAAGAGCCTTGCTTACACTACTGCTAATATGAAGCTCATTCTTCTAACATTTCCAGTTTATATATTTAAAATATGTATATATGTCAGTGTCCAGTACATAGATTTAAATTTTACATTAATAAATTTATAGTAGCAGGCATGTTTATTTTGTTTAAAAGAATGTGTACTTTAAATATAAAAGACATCTGATGTCACTAGAGGATTTTAGTGACCGTGAAGGAATCAGTTAATTTTTTCTTTGTTCTAATGGGTCTCCAAATTCCCTTCTTTGGCTCTTTTTCTCAGAAGAACTCTAGTGTACAAATGGCAGAATGAGTTACCACCCTCCCTGCTCTTTCCTCTTTTCTGAGAGGCGAACCTTGTTAAGAAGAAGAAATGAAATCAAGATTCTCTTGCGCAAACCAGGTTTTTGCTACAGGAAGGACTCCATTGTACCATCAGGAGAGAGATTTGTTTGTCAGATAATTTAATGTGGAGGGCCTAAAGCCCTCTGCCGCTTCCCCTGCCCTGAGAGGCCAAGACGCTTATGGGATGGGGTTCAAGGCGGAGCCAACGAGGGAAAGGACTTCAGGCAACCTCTGGAAGGAGAATGAGGAAGACAAAACAGAGAGAAGGGATTTTTATACAGAAGCCTGGTGGGCTCTGAACAAACTGGAGAGTTATAGTTTTCTGATGAGAAAAGTTAACACCTGTCTTGTACCATCCCGTGAACAGACTAACAGTAAAATGCCTTTACAGTAATGGACAGCACCTCTGGGCCCTAACAAATAGCAATAGGCCTAGCTAGATAATGACAGAGGAGAGTTATAGCACTACTCATAAGTGTCACAAAAACAAGTTTTAAAGAGAACGAATTAATCTTTCAATGTGGGGTGAGGGGAATAATTTCAGTCGGATCTTTAGCTACAAGGTAGCTTTCTTGTTTCCCAGGATAATAAAATCCATTTGTCCCCATTATTTCCTGAGTAAATTATTTTATGATTCCTGGATTTGGCTGGTGAAGACGGCTAGTGACTCACACATGCCAATCTGACTAATGTCTCATTTAGAGAACTCTACGCACAGAAGCCCAGACATCATTTCTCTTGCCAAGAAATGAATGTATAATATTTTCAATAAAAATAAAGAAATGAACAGTCAGCATACCAAGGCATACATCTGCACCTGTTGTCAGAGTTGTTTTTTATAATTTCTTGCTGGGTAGTCAGTCAGGAGTTAAAATTCTCAGAGATGTAATAAGAATAGCTATTCATATTTAAGAAAAATGATTTTGACCTTTTTATGATCTGGGTTATTTATTGCCACTTTAACATCCATTCCTCATTTGCTACCATTTTGTCTATAGTTCATTGACCTTTCCATTTAGACTAAGGGGAGCTATATCTGAAAAACAACAGTGTTTTACTTATACAGCTCTACTCTTGTGAAAAGTTCAGAGTATCCTATAAATATCTCTCTATACTTGAGTGTAAGTTAAGGATCACTGTTTCCATCTTGGATAAAGATTTAAAACAAGGAAAGTTCAAACAGCCAAAATTAGCAATTTACAGAGGGTCAAACAATTCAGAGAGGATTTCTGGATAAAGATGGCAAGTTGACCTTAAATATTATCTCTTCTCCAAACCCCACTTAACTGATCATAATGGTCATTTTTTTTTTAATCCACACCCGAGGACATGCTTTTCATTAATTTTAGAGAGAAGGGAGAGAGAGAGAAACATCAATGCCAGAGGGAAACATTGATTGGCTCCCTTCCTGGGTATATGCCCTGACAAGGAGTCGAACCTGCCATCTTTCAGTGTATGGGGTGACACTCCAACTGAACCATACCGGGAAGGGGCCGTAACAGTCATTTTTAAGTCATAAGCACAAAAGGACAAAATTAATGGAAGATAAAATATTAACAAAGATTTGAAACTTCAGAAAACCCAGTAAGTTCACACATCTAAGCCAATTTTATAAAGTTTTATAAAACTGATTATTTTTATCTGATCTCTCTGAGTCACATTTCTTATTTCTCAAATGGTTTCAAAATTGGGGAGAATGTGGGAATTTTACTTAAGGTTTCCTAAAACACTAAGAAATATGAGTCCCCAAACTGAAAAGATCTACCCTGTTCCAGCTGGATAGATTCAAGGGAAAATTCACAAGACACAGAAGTCAATGGGCAGTGCCTTCATGACTTTAAGTTGAAATTACTCCCAGTCTATCTTTCTATACGAGGCCAAACTTTCAAAAAAAATGAGGGTAGAATTAAGAAAATTTTAGACATACAAAGACCACAATTTTTACTTCTTGAACATGTACTCTAGCCAAACAAAATGTTTTCTGAAATGTTCCATTTAGAATAGAGTTTCTTACAGATATCTTTCCAGGCAAACTTCTATCCAAAGGAAATATTTTTCTTTAATAATTACTTTTAGAAAGCAATTACAAAAATAGTGTTTGTTCATTGATGACAATTTAGGAAATGCAAAAAATAAGAAAACCAAAAGTTTTACCCATAATCCCACTATCTATACATCACTTCTGTTCAGATTTTAGTGTGAGCCTTCTCTTACGCATGTTTGCATATATTTTAGTAATACTTTATTTAAAAAAATAGGATTCTAATAACATTTTTCAACCTGATTTTTATTCATTTAATGCATTATGAACATTTTCCACATTGGTATAATTTCTACAGCAGAATTTTTAATGACCACACGTTTTCCATAGTGTTATGGAGCAAAAATATTATATCTCTTTTAGACATTTAGATTGTTTTCCAGTTTTTCACTAACAAGTCTTTGCTCCTCTCCTAGGTTTTTAAAGGGAGAAGTAGATTAAAGTAGGCAGTGACAACACAAATTTGGAAATACAGGAAGACTGTCTTTGACAGTAGTCCAAAGTTAGGCTTCAATGCCAAATCTGGTTCCCCAGAGGAAAATGATCATTTTCAGCTGCAGCCTTCACGCTGTGTGGGGCACTAAGAAATACACAGTTTAAAGGTGTCAGGGATCCCCAGATAATTCCTCAATGGGAAAAACAGCTCCACTACCCATCAACCAGGGGAAAGCGTGACCCTTTAAAGAAGTTGGCACTCTTACTCAACAAGCATTCAGCAGAATAATAATCTACATTCTCAATGCTTTTGTCAGATGAAATAAAGACACTCCCAGTAATTTAAAGATTTTTAGTCATCAAATAACGAAAGTTGAGCTCACAAAGGATAAAGAATGTTGCTGAAGCCTAAGCCACCATGGCTCTCAATGGGAAGACGAAAGCATAGAATTCAAAGCCTTAACAGAGGACTCATGGCCAAGAAGTGTACATGATAAGCACAGATAAAATACCCTTCCCTGCAGTAGCATCAGTAGTCTTGTGTCTTGAACATAAATACTAAGACCGATCCTAAAACCTTAATGCTGGGGCTTCATCTGTCCCTGGAGTAATATTCTTTTTCTCTGCTTGATTAGCTTGGTGACTAGAAGAGAGAGGGACGGGCTGAGGACAGTGTCAGTGCCTGGTGGGGAGGAAGAACTTAAACATGAGAGGTAGGTTCCAACTTCTTTATATGTAAGAGTGTGTGTGTGTGTGTGTGTGTGTGTGCGCGCGCGCGCGCGCGCGCACGCTCTGTCTCACTCCTTCCTCTTTTCACAGCCCCTTCCAGACATCTCCAAGTTCACACAGAAAAGGTGCCCTTGGGTTGTTGCCCACTGGTGCGCCCACAGACATCACAAAGTTTGTAACCATGAACTCAATACCGCTTCTGAAATCATGCTTCTCTTCCTCTGTCCTCACCTTGAATGATGGGCTGGAATGAAAAGCCTGAAAAGGGGGCTCTGGGTTTCTCCAGTGCATGAGAGCACCCTCCACACCCTAAACATGGCACCTGACCTTTACTCATGACTGCCTGCACAGGGACTCTAGAGAGAGCAGCCTGTCCTCAACCTGAGGCTCATCTCATCTAAGCAATAACACCCTCCACAACATCAGGGGAGTGGGCTGGGGTTCCAACACTGCAGGAAAGGGTACCCTTTGCTCAGCGTCCTGAGGGCACTCTGCATTTTCCCTACGGCCACCACTCTTCCTACCGGGTGGACCTGTCTCCTTCCAGGTCATGAAGCTGAGCTTTTCTGTAGTGGACACTCTTTTGTGTTCCTTTAGCATCTCTTTCTCTCTGGATTTGCAGATTTGAAAGCAAATACATTTCAATGATTTAAGTCAATTCAAGTTGGGCTTTCTGTTATTTCAACCTAAAGCATCCCAACCCATTATGTTTGTGTCCCTGTCAACACCTGAACATCTTGAGGGTATACAATATATTCTTGTGGGCAAAGAAAGACATAAAAAAGAAAATTAGTGACAGAAGAGGGAAAGAAGTAGGAGAAAGAATGTCAGCAAATTTATAAATGAACAAAGAACAAAAAATGCAGAAAATAAAAGCTTATGTCTTAACAGACATTAGCTCATCACCTTCCTAAATTTGTGAGACAAGCAGAGGTAATATGCTTTGATGTTTACAAAAGAAGTCTGAGACAGAATGGAGAGAAAATAAATGAGAAGTACCATCCACTCTGAATTTAGAGGAAAATAACCAATAAAGGCCAGGGTCCTTTATATATTATATAAATATATAACATGTATTCTGTCTTGACATCAAAATCAGAAACTTACTTTGCAGGAAAAAAGTATGTACCATTGGCACAATTGATTCATGCAATGCCCAAAGGACCTACAGCAAGGTAGGGCTGCAAAAATGCATTTGAAAAGCATGACAACATGATATAATTAATGTTTCTTCCTTCCGTTAATGGGTAAAAAACTGAGGCTTTGGATAAAATTAGAAAACATAACTGTATTTCTAATTAAATACATTCCTGATCAAATAAACACAAAGATGTAAGTATAGGCAAGAGATACAAGAGATGCTAATTCTCAACATATTTGCATTCAAATCAGGAGCTCTTATTATAAGTGAGATTTCTGGAATTCACTTCTAAGCTGGCTGTTTAGCACATGCATGAAATGGTAGCATCTGAGGGTTGCCTGGCAAGCCTTCAGCTCAGAAACTTCTCTTCTCGTCCCATGAAACTGTAAACCAACCACATCCTCTCTGAGAGCTAAGGGACTACTACTGTCACTCCTGATTGCAAAGAATCTCAAAAAGAGTAATATAAAAATTGGTATGCTTTAACAATCATGAAGTTCTTCTTGGAAGTTAGACTATTTTAAGGTTTCTGCCCTTGCAAATGGGAAGAGGACAGCACGGCCTAAGACAGGGATTCTCAGGATGCCAAGTCACCTGCCTCACTCAAGAGGAGGTGAGGTTTGGGAACCAGAGCATCATCCCAGGTCAGATCAGGCCCTAAGGCCCTTGCTTCAACATCAGCCCCCTGAGCAGCTGTGCAGCAAACCCATTCTAGCCCTCCAAGTGCCAGCTAGCCCCCACGTACCATTCCCCGTCCCAGCTCCCACCTAAGGATGTGTACACATTTACGACACTTACTAGTATATTGCCCTTATCACCCACCATCCTGTGCTTCAAGTCCCCAAGTTCACAGCAGGGTCCAAGCACCACTTCATGTAAATCCATCATCGACTTTTAAGTGCAAGCTCTGTTCCCATCACTAAGTGAAGTGTCTCATCAAAATCTCTGTAAAGAAGGTCCAGAAATCTGCCCCAGGGGTTTCTGATACACACGGGAGTCAGAATCTCTGGCAGTTTGGGGCGGCACACTCAGCTTATTGCTCCTACTTGGCTGTTAGTTGCATGACCCACAACACCTACTTGGATTCCTTTCTCCATAATCCCATGTACACAGTAGGTTTTCAATGACTATTAATTAAATAAGTATTTTCTAAGAAGCTGAAGCTACCTAGGATTGCATTGTGCTGGGCAGGAGAAGGCAGGAATGACAAGCCATTGTTGCTGCAAAATCAGACACAACATCTCCAATACTGCAAAGGGCTCTTGCAAGGGTTCTGGTGGGAGTGTCTTAATGGGATGCAGTGGGCTGTGCAGTTAAAGAACTCCACCGCAAGGGGAAAAAAAGAGTGGCAGCAATAGAGAAAACACACAAAGCCCCAGCTGCCCACAACATGAATGGCCTGGACAGGCAATGCCATCAGGACCCACGGAGAATACAGATCAGGGGAGGTGGGTAAGCAGAGAGGAGCCAGGACCTGGCCAGGGCTCACCATAACCCATTTTCAACTCCCCTTTCCTTTGCTTCTTCCTGCCTCTCTCCCTTCCCCAAACCTAAAGGTATGTAAGCAGGGCTTAAGGGACCTTTGGCAAAAAGAGACCTAGCCCTGAATGAGGATGGAAGGTGCCGGCCCTGTACACTGGCCCTGCAGCTGGGCCCGGGCTGCACCAAGCTCATTATTCCGGGCAGGCGTGAGCCCGAGAGAGAGGTCCTTGTGCAGCTGGCATTTCGTGAGCTAAGTTATTCGCAAGAACCAGAGAGGAAACACTGCACTGTGTTCCAAGGGATGGTCAGAAACACTGGGGGAGGTCTGGAGATGCAAACAGAAATATCACAGTTCCAAATCTAACCTTTTTTGTGTGTTTTGTTTTTTAACAAAAGAATATGGCTCTGAACACAAATGCAACAGTGTCCTTGAGCGTTAAAAGCTGTAGCTCCAATAGGTCTACAGTCCATTTCAATGTAGGAAGCGTATTATAGTACACAATTTGGACAATGATACATTGGAGGTTTCCTGCCTTCAAATAAAACCATAAAGCTGGAGAGCAATTCAAGGGGTGTTGGCCCAGATCTCTGATTCAGGTTTACAATCCTCTACGCCTAGACGCCCCTCCTCGGGGCTTCTAGAGATGGAGAACTTGTCGGTTTTTTTCTAGCCCACGAGGATGTGTTTTTCACCTTGAAGGCAGAGTTTTTTTGTGTCCTGCCAAAATCATCATGATTTCCCTTTCTCCACCAGCCCCACAACTACACCAGGGCAACCCTCACTCCCTGTGGCCTGTCTTCTGATCTATTGTCTTCAACATCCTTTTAGAGGTGAAATAAATGAGCATGACCAGAGGCAGTAACCGAAAATAAAATGATACCATGAAGCTTAAACCCTATACTCCTTTCCAGAAAAATGATGGCTTTTATTCTCCTACCAAATTTCTCTCTCTCTTAGAGAGTGTGTATCTGTGCGTGCGTGTGTGTGTGTGTGTGTGTGTGTGTGTGTACACACACACCTCTTTCCTATCTGGATTGGATTGTTAAATCTCCTTATTCTGTAACTGTATTTTCCCCCTCCCATTTAAATATAACCTAGACCTTATCAAACTAAACTCTTCTCCTTACACTCATCCCTACTGACTTCATCGTGCTTTTGAGGGACTATTTTCCCCAACTAGAACAGGATATAAAATGACTTAAGGAAATCTCTAAAGGATGTAAAACCCAATCTCATTACTTTTAACTTTAGTGAGTACTGTTACAATTCCTTTATATCATCAAGTCACCAACAGCACTGGATCCAATGTCACCTGTGGCCAGTCCTGCGGATCCACTCTCTCCAGCTGAAAGGGAGTCTCTGGCAACTGCTCTGGGGAAGCTGGAAGTTCACCTTAGCACAGTCACCATCTGAAGTCACTCTTTCACCCAGAAGTGGAATCACTGGGCCCTAAGTTCCATTTTTAACTTTTTTTGAGGACCCTCCATACTGTTTTCCATAGTGGCTGCACTAATCTGCATTCCCACCAACAATGCACGATAAGAAAATGGTAGGAATATTAGTGGGCCATAAAAAGAATGAAACCTTACTATTTGTGAGCGTACTGGATAGACCTAGAGCAGTGATGGCGAACCTATGACACGCGTGTCAGAGGTGACATGCAAACTCATTTTTTGGGTTGATTTTTCTTTGTTAAATGGCATTTAAATATATAAAATAAATATCAAAAATATAAGTCTTTGTTTTACTATGGTTGAAAATATCAAAACATTTCTATATGTGACACGGCACCAGAGTTAAGTGAGGGTTTTTCAAAATGCTGACACGCCGAGGTCAAAAGGTTCGCCACCACTGACCTAGAGGGTATTATGTTCAGTGAAATAGTTTAGTCAGAGAAAGACAAATACCATATGATTTCATATAAGTGTATATGTGGAATCTAAAGAACAAAATAAATGAACAAACAAAATTAAAACAGACACAGATTCAAAGAATAGACTGACGGATGTCAGAGGGAGGGGGGCTGGGTGAAACAGGTGAAAGGATTGAGAACCACAGATTAGTAGTTACAAAATAGTCACCAGGTGGTAAAGTACAGCATGATATTATAATAATACTAGAGGCCCTGTGCATGAATTTGTGCACTGGTGAGGTCCAGCTGGCCTGCCCGATGGGGGCCACTCAGGGTGGGCCGACTGGGGTAAGGGACCGTGGGCAGTTTGCCAGCTGGCCCAGCTTCTGATCAGGGCAGGGAGGGCCCGCTCGGGGGTGGAGCCAGCCAGGGCGAGGGCATTCCGGTCATTCTAACGTTTTCTCAATTTGCATATTACCCTTTTACTATATAGGATTGTAACAACTATGTATGGTGTCAGGTGAGTACTGGAAATATTGGGGGGAACACATTGTAAAATATATGATTATCTAACCACTATGCTGTACACCTGAAACTAATGCAAAATAACATGGAATGGAAACTAACTGAAAAATAAAATCACTTTTTTAAATGGACTCATATTACTCGCCTGCCTAAATTCCTCTGATGGTTTCTGGTAGTAATTAAAACAAAAACTCCTTGGCTCTTCATATTCGAACCCCCACCCAAGCCCACCACTCGCCACAACGTTCTCATCTTCCCAGCCATCCTGGCCCCTTGCTCTCCATTCTACAGCACACAAGACCATTTCCACTCTGAGAATCAGCACACTCTGTTCCTTCTGCTACAAAGATTCCTCCACAAATCCTTCAGACTGGCTGTGATGTTCTTTTACCTGTATTTCCTCCTCCCTCCTCTTCCCAGGAGCAGTTAAGCCCTGTGAAAATGCTGTTGGGTGCTGGGCACTCCGCCCCCAGTGTCGGGCATACAGTGAGCACCCACTGAGTCCTTGTGGAGTGAATGGGTATGTGGGAGGTTTTGTGCACATCACCATCACTCAAGATTGTGGGAGGCTCCAATGTGATCACTGCTGCAAGAACTGGGGAGGGACAGAAAACTCTGACAGGAACAGTCAGTGGATCTCTCCTTCCCTAATGGGGAAAGCAGTAAGGAGCATATCTCCAAGGTTATAAAAGAAATCCACGTGCAAACAAGCATTCTCCTGCCCCTCAAAATTCAGAACAAATTTCTGATGACAAAATATGAGTAAAATATTTTCTTGGTTACCTCTGCACTGACTTCTATACTCATCCAAGTTACACACTTAATTTCCAGGTTTTTTTCCCCATGTTGGCATTATAGTTTACATAAACAAAACATGTGTTTAATGCATTCTCAGGCATGAATATTAGTATAAATTTTGAGAGCTGAAGCAAAACAAAAATGCAAAATTACCCCCACAGGACTCAGAGTACAACTGTTGAGAAACTTGTTTTGTTCTTTGCTTGTTAAAATATGTATTATTCAGACAGAAAATACAAAGGGAGGAACTATCCTTATGGAAAGAGCTTTCTTGTGAAGTTCCCCAGGGCTATAAACAATATGGCAAGAACACTACTTTTTTTACCTATCCTTAAACTTAGGTCTTTAATGTTACCCTCAAATTATGAAGAGTGCTATATCCTTAAGAAAAGTAAAGCAGGTTATGAATTCATACAACCATCACCCAATCAGCTTATTTTGTTAGTCATTTAACACTATCATTCTTTAAAACTGTTACCATTGCCAAGCAAGAGTCTTAAAGCGACATGTCCTTTCCTCTGCCCCACACGAGGGCCTCAAGGGCCATGGGCCACATACCTTGCAGCCGCTGTGAGTCCTGCTCTTCATCAGGGGCGTGGTGGTGCACAGCTCGATGGCCTCGGGCTCATGGAAGATGACAGCTGGGAGAGGCTCCTTTTTCAGTGTTAGGACATTCAGTTTAGACTTCAGCATGGTCTGAAAGTGCTGGAAAGCAGAAAGGGGAAAAAACAGCCAGCTATAGGTAAATCATGTGGAATAATATGTGGTGCCACTGTCCATAAAACCCAGTTACAAAATCTTTGTTTCATTCTCTCCGTCGTAATAGAGGAGGCCAAGAGATGCTAATAAAATGGAGGGGAAACACTGTCAGGACATTGCTGACATGAAACTGTGGGAACCAGCCAGTCCTTAGGCAGACATCATGAGAACATGGGGTAGTGGTAGTCACCCATGACCTTGCTCTGAGAGGGTCTTCCAAGGTGACATAGACAAAGGAAATCCTGGGGATGTAGTCCAGGCTGAATTTTCTAAAGAAGGGAAGATGTTCCAAAGGGGATGCTAGAAGAGCAGTTTGGGGGAAAGTTTGAAGATAATGGAAAAGGAAAAAAAAACTGATGATAAGAACACAAGACTGCTGCTCTCTGCCTCTGTTCTGCTCTGCCTGGGCTGTGGAACTCTGGGAAATGTACTACTTCCCCATAAACCACTTTATCTGCTGTCTCAGGCCAGGACTCTAAGGAAATATCCATTCTATGTGCAACTCCTGCTGGCACTAGTTCTGAAATAGGCGCAGAATCCAAGCATATTTCATCACCACTATCTATACTCCCACTCCAGGCCCCATCTTTGTTTGGTAGCAGCTTCCAAACTGGTCCCACCACTTCCAGCCTTGCCCCTGTGCAGAGTGTAGCCACACAATAGCCAGAGGGATCCTTCTAAAACCACACATAGGGGACAGTGTCCGAAGCACCTCATTACTTCAATGTCTGAGTCATCCTCTCCTTTTTCTTCTTCATCAGCAAACCAACTTCGCTCTCATTCTCAGTGACCCATGTTTCTCTCCCAGACCACTTTGAAACCCCCAAACCCTACTCCCTCCATTGGACTGGGATCAATTAAGAACAAAGACAGAAACTTCCAGATTAGTATGAATATTCACAGTACATGTTTTAAAAATACAAATCAATACTCACCAGGAAACAAGGGCAAATCTCTCTCCCATTTAAAAACATGCCAGGCCTGGCAACTTTGTACTATCGTAAAAGGTGGCTGTATCAGACAGGGTTAAGTCAGAGAGATACAACTAGTAGGAGATATATATATATTGAGATTTATGCAAGGGATTGGCTCATGCAATTGTAGGGGCTGGGTAGGCAAATGTCAAATCCTTAGGGGATGCTGTCAGGAAGGGTGGGCTGAACTCTCGGGCATGGACCAAAGCTGCCGTCCAAGTGTAGCATTTCTTCTCCAGGGAAACCTCAGCTGACCTGCTAAGGTCTTTTGCTTGATTGAATCAAACCCACCCAGTTTATCTTGGAAGCCTCCCTTCCTTCAAATGACTATGGACTTTAATTATATCTGCAAAATGCCTTCACAGCAATGCCAAGATCGGTGTTTGATTGGATAACTAAGCATGGTAGCCTAGCCAAGTTGACACATAAAACTGACCATTAGCATGGCAAGTTTGTGTTCCAGTAGACACCATGTGGACTGGTAAACTGTTGTAAGCCCATGGGATATTTCATTGAACAAAACAGATTATGCTCCTATGGCATTCATACTCTAGTGGAAGATAATAGACAATAAACTAAAGTACATAAAGTTATAGTGGCGATAACATTATCATAAGACTACTATATCTAGAGAAGGGAATAGACAGTGACTGGTAAATATACATAGTTTGCAGGGCCCTGTGCAAAATGAAAATTCAGTGTTACCTCTGTCCTTTCACAGTGGACAAAAAGGACAAAACCACTAATGAAAAAAAAATGCTTTTAAAAAAGGAATCATTTTCTCTATTTCCCTTTTAAATATAATCTTACCCTCTCTGCTTAGCTTTTCTAACAAAATTGTCACAAACATTTGCAGTTGTCATTTGGTTTCACAGGCTCCACCTCCTGTGAGCAACCCTTTGAAGCAGCGTCTAGCGCTTTATCTCTGATCCAGTTGTGCCTACTCAGTGTCTGGCTGAAAGCAGGTGTTCAGCAAGGGTGTGTGGAGTGAACTGGCGAGCAAATGCATGGCACACACCTGTCCGGGTGCAGGTGCCACAGCTTAGAAGAGGGAGGTAACTGAGGTTTCACAACTGATTTTGTTGAAGTTGGAATTTGAACTCTATTATCTTCCTATCCCCAATTCAAGGTTTTTAAATTGCTTGTTTATTTCTTTTACCTGACTCGCCAGCCAAGTAACCACGGAGGCCATATGAATGCCAGTCTGGAACTTTCAGTCTCTCTGTGTGCTGACTGACTGAACCAATTAGACATGGGGTCCCGTGATAGGGACAGGAAGATGGTCTCAGAACTTCCGGGCAGGGTGGTTGGCCAACCCTTTGAGAAAAGAGTCACTTCTAGTGCCGTCTTCAGGAACTTCCTGTGCAGAAGAGATGCACTTGGAACAGGCTGAGCCATAATGATAAAGTACCACATCATAATCGGAAGGAAGTATGAAGAGTCCCCAGGTTATTCATGTCTGTGATAAAGCCCTCTGAGCTACTGCCAAAATGGCATAAATTCCAAGTCTCAAGGGATAGCCACAGAGTGACCCTGCAATGACACCCAATTTGGTGGCAAACTCTCCTGCAGGGTAACAAAGAGCCAGAGCTATCACCTGCAGCTTGAACTGCATGGCCTTGTGTTTTCTGGGCCTCAGTTCCTTCATCTGTCAACTTTAAAATGCTGTGTTATGTCACATCAAAAATGATACCACTTGTTCTTTGCATGGGCACACAAGGGCAATAAGGACAATGCAACTTAAAATATCATAATCCCGTAGAATTATTTTTAAAAAGGTCATAAAAGAGGAACCGAATAGAGGAGCTTGGAAAAGTTACTGCTCCCAAATGAAAGATGCACAGAGTTCCATAAAGAAGATGTGTTATTCATTCTTAAGAAAGGGGAGTGAATAGTGTTGTAGAAAATTAGGGCACTGCCCCAGACAAATTAAACAAAGCTCGGCTTTCTGCATTTGGTGCTGTATGTGTGATCTTAAAATAGAGCCTCTAAATCAAGCCCCATTATGCGGATGGAGTAATGGTCATGCCCTGTAAAATTTTACAGTTGGGGCTTCCTGCTCCTACTTAGACATTAATCTCTGACACTTTATTAGTAGGCAAGGATTTACATATTTTACCAATTCAAATCTGGTGGATCTCACCTTTGTATATTGATTGTGTATCCAAAATATAAAGCATCTTTGGAAGGCAAATGCTGCTTCCTCTTGCCCTAAAATAACTGGGTCGCTATCCTCACTCAAATTAAAGTGAAGGCATTAAGGTTTGAATCCGTGGTTGCATTTTGAAGACTGGCTACAATGGTCAGTTTTAACTTGCAAATTACTGAGTCAGTAATGCCCTAATCACACTTCAACAATACTGCAAATGTTCTCCTTAGAAGAACCACAAGGAACAAGTGGGCGAATTAAATTAATGGAGAAGTTCAGGTCCCCATAGAACTGCTAATTTGTACAAGTGTACAAAAACCAGTATGACTTCCACATTTGTTCATAATCAAATTTCATTTTATTACTTTGGGGGGTATGTAAGAACTCACTTCAGTCGTACTTTCACAACATTTTATAGCACTTATTTTTTTAAAGGGGATATTCATGCCTCTCACATGAGAAAACTAATAATTGTAATATTCTTCTGTGACCTTTAGTAAGATCTTTCACATGTCATTTTTAATGTAAATTCTTAGATTTCTGCTTTTAAATAGCTGTTCTAGCATTCACACACACACACACACACACACACACACACACACACATGCAAAACATAAAAGTACAAAGTATATTTTTCTGTTCAATAATAGTTCACACTGGAACTGCCTAAAATCTAGCTGAACTAAATCCTATAAGTAAGGATATAAAGAAGAAGCCACATCAAGATTGGTAGGAGTGGAGACTCAATGGAATATTACTCAGCCATAGAAAAGAATGAAATCTTTACATTTGCAACAACATGATGGACCTACAGGATATTATTCTAAGTGAAATAAGTCAGAGCAAGACAAACACCATATGATTTCATTTATATGGGAATCTAAAAAACAAAACAGAAACAAACTCACAGATATAGAGAACATTCTGATGGTTGCCAGATGGGAGGGGAGATGGAGGGATGGGTACAAAAGGAAAAGTGATTAAGATGTACAAATTTCCGGCTATAAATACAGTCACAGGATATAGAGTACAGCATAGGGAATATAGTCAATAATATTGTAATAACCATGTATGTTGTCAGATGCGTACTAGCCTTATCAGGGTGATCACTTCAAAGGTTATATAAACGTCTAATCACTATGCTGTAGACCTGAAACTACTATAATATTGCATGTCAACTGTAATTGAAAAATAAGAAATTCTTTTTAAAAAAACTTTTAAAGAGTGAATAAATGAAAATTTAATTAAGATCAACTTTTATTTAAATATATTTTCTCCCTTTTTCTCTTTTTTTAAAATCTTCACTGTTGAAAGAATTACAGATGTCCCCTTTTCCCCCCTATTATCCCTTTCTAGCCTGCACCAACCACTTCCCCACACTATTGTCTGTGTCCATGGTTTATGTATATATGCAAACAAGTTCTTTGGTTAATCTCTTCCCACCCACCCAGCCTCCC
>NW_006288615.1:981331-1002179 GCF_000327345.1 Myotis davidii
ATTCCACATATGAATGAGATCATATGATGCTTGTCTTTCCTATTTTGCTTATTTCACTTAGCATAATACTCTCCAGGTCCCTCCATGCTGCCTCAAAGAATTTTTTTTTGTTTGCTTTTGTCCTTTTTAGAAAGTGAAACAAGGTTGTTTGAATAGTCTCCCTAAATCTAGCAGGCATATACAAAATTGCACTATTGATTTCTAGGATTAATTTTTTAATTGATCTTGTATTCCAAGAAAAGAAAGACCTACACCAACTTGGCATTTGCCATATGGCTGCAGATTATCCTAGTAACTGCCTTATTCAAAAAGTTCCAGCTTAATTTACAAAGCCTAAATCCAGACACTTATAACATTAAAAGACTGTCTATATCTATTAAAGTGATAGCTATTATTAAACTAACTGAAAATACTCATGTTCACACACCCATACTTATTCATGCAGTTTTAATTATGGAAGCATTTCTTTTGAATATCACAGATTCTCTCAAGAGATTATGTGGAAGAGGCACAAAATAACTCCATGCCCACAGAGTATGCAAAAAGCCCCCAGGGCTTGTGAAAGGCTCCCTGGGGGAGTGTGTGTGTGTGTGTCTATTCATTTATACTTTTTGTTATTGATCTGAAATACACACACACTTGCTATATCCCTAGTTTAATTTGTTTGTCACCTTCCAATCTTCCAACCATTTTTTCTATATAACAGTTAAACTATTGTAAAAGTTAGCAAGCCCTCTACTCAACTGCACATTTGGCCTATAAATGGTTTATATGATTTGCAGAGTTCTTAAATTTGAAGAGTATTCAAATATTGGGGTATATATGATTAAAATTTGCATTTCCACTTCTCTTGATAGGTCAAAAGATCTGCAAGAGCAACCAGCACTCATGGCAACAATTAGCTCCAGCTGGTCATGCAATTACCCTTATTTACTTAGATATTTTCCTCTGCAATTCATCAGGGTGCCTCTTTCCTCTACTATCAACATTATTTTTTATACTAAATACAAGTCACTATTTTTATAGTCATTTCACGCGATACCAGCTTCAGTTCCATATGCTACTTATATGATGCTTATTGGTATTTGAATTGTAACCCTGATGTAAAATGACAAATGCTAAGAGATCAGAACAAACATTTCACCCACTCATGAAAAAAAAAGTTATGTACAGTTGAATTTACTCCTGCCACTATTTATTTATTTTTTATTGAATTTATTGGGGTGACTGGTCAATAAAACCATACGGATTTCAAATTTACAACTCTATAACACATCATCTGCATTCTCATTGTGCACTCACCACCCAAATTGACACCAATATTTACATTATGAAAATTCAACTAAAAGAGTGTGAGTGAGGGAGTGAGTGAGTGAGTAACAGAAAGAAGTAATCTAACATGTCTGTCTATCATTCCACACAATTAGAATGGACCAGGAATTAGGAATTTATTCTGTTCTGTGTAAGGTATTCCCACATGCCCCTGGTGATATATCTTGTTGCACTACTTATAATTAAATTACTAAAGATCAATATTTTTTACTTCCACTTCCAAATGAGATAAAGTAATAAGGATGAAATTGACACATTTATAACAACCAAATAAACTGGGGGAAATTATGAAACAACGGTTTGTGAGACAATGGGTATCAATCAATGAAAGACAGTGATCACTGAAAGATGAGACAAATGAGGTAGCTGCACAATTTTCCAACTTATGAACTTGAAAGAGGGGCAGGCTGTGATGCAGAGAGGAGAAATACAGAAAGGACCCGGCAAAGTCCCGGAGTTTAAGGAGACAGAGATGAAAGCCTAAGAGACAAAAACAGGGAAGAAATCCACACACAAAGAGAACTCTGGACATCTGCAGAGGGTCTCCTTTAATATTCAGCTGAGTAGTAATCAGAGTATACATGAAAGGAAACTAGCCAGTGGAAAGATTTGAGATTAGAGTGCTGGTTCACACAGAGCCAGCAATATTACCTGTTCCTACCAGCTAAACTGGAAAACCTCATGAGTCATAGGGCACTGAGGTGAGTACTCACAATGGTCTACTCTCAGTGGTGGGAAATAATTAGCACTGGAATAAGTGCACTCTGCTTCCACCTGAAATTCTTTAAAAGAGGATCCAAAAGGATCAAAAACCTTTGAAATGATTTAACTGAGTTCCACACCAAAAAATCCAAAAAATATTTATAGAAATAACAAAAATATCCAGCAACCAACAAGGGTCAATATGCCTTGCATCTAATAAAATTCTCCGGAAATGCAAATAAGCAGGAAAATAGAACCTATAATAAAGAGATGAATAAATTAATCAAAACCTACCCAGAACTAACACAGACATTATAATTACCAGGCAATGGCATTAAAACTGTATTTCATATATTCCAAAATGTAAGTTGAGATATTTAAGATATAAAAAAGTCCAAATCTAACTACTAAAGATAAAAACTACACTGTCAGATATGAAACGCACATTGGGAGCTAATAATAATGGAATTCATTACAGCATAACAGAATGGTAAACTTGCATACAAAAACAATAGAAATAATTCTAAATTAAACAAAGAGAAAAGAGGGGGAAAATTTATCAATGAGCTAAGGAACAACTTCAAATATCCTCATATATGTATAACTGGAATCCCACAGGAAAAATAGGGAGAAATAGAAAAAAAAATGGAGGAAATAATAGCTAGATTTTTTTCCAAATCTGAGAAAATTGTAAACCCACAATTACAAGAATGTAAACAAGTCCTAAGCGCAAGAAATAAGAAGAAAAATACATCAAGGCCCATCATAATCAAATTCCATAATATAATAAAAGGAACAAAGATGGAGATGATAGCTGATTTATCACTGAAAAGAATGCAAGTGAGAATACAGTAGTAAATAAATAAATTAATTAAAATATAAACCCAGAATTCCACACCCAGGATTCTAGATATAGAATAAAGGTGAAATAAAGACTTTCTTTGAACTGAATGAATACGCAGCATGTCAAAAACAAGATGCCACTAAAATAGTACTTATGGGAAATATTAGAGCACAAATGTCAATATTAGAAGAGAAGGAAATTTTCTATGCAATAAAATTAGCTTTAAATTAAAAAAATAAAAACATATGAAACCCAAAGTGAGTAGAAGAAACCAAACAATAAAATTTGGAGGAGAAACCAATGAAATATAACATGAAATCAACATAATCAATACAATGGTCTATCTTCCAGTTCACTTATTCTTCCTTTGGCTACATTTAGTTTACTGATGAGCTCATTAAAGGTTTGGCCTCTGCTATTCTGTGGTTGCTGTTCTTTCCCTGGCAGTTTCATTTGATTCTTTCTTAAAGTTTCCATTCCTTTGCTGAAATTGCCCATATGTTCATGTATGCTCTCCCCTCTTTCCACTAGAACCATTAATATATTAATCAAAATTATTTTTAATTCCACATCTGAGTAATCTCTGAGTCTGGTTCTTTTAATGGCTTCATCTCCTCATAATGAATTGTTTTCCTCTTAATTTTTTTGTGTGACCAAATAACACATGAGGACACAGAAAAGAGGATAAAAACTAAATAGCATAAACACACTTTTAAAAAAATGGGGGCGGGGGGGGGGAGGGGGGGAGTCAGACAAAACAATGTAAGATCTGAAAACCAATCACAAGGTTATGAGTTTAAGATTCCAAAGACTGTTTCTCACATTCCCTGAGGGGCTACACTCAGTCCCTGAGTTGAGCCCCAAGGGCACCTTCGGGGTCCAATTTGAAATGCTGGGCTTTGTGGTGCCAGGGAATACCCAGCTCATTAGGGCACTGCAGAAGCATGTTACAAGCACACCTTACATTTACATCCACACACATTTGGTTTTATTTTCATTTCTTTTTTGCTATACAAAATTCCTCTGCAGGACTCTGTTTTGGTTGATATTGGATTGAACATTGTCTTGGCAGGTAGGGAGGAAACTAAAAATAATTTTGTCCTCAGGCTTCAAGTGATCAGGGAGGCAACAAGCCAGAGCTCACTTTGATGGGGGCTCAGTGGAGAGTGCTGGGCTGCGAAACCATTCACCGAAGATTTTCTGAAACTCCTCATGTCGTACCTCTGCCTGCTTTATGCCTGAACTGTACCTTGTACAATAATCAGCATTTTCATACCACCTATACCACCTGAATGTACTGTTTATCTGTTGACTCTTCTTTGTTTCCCTGACAGGGAGTAATCACTAAATGAATGTCTAATGAGTAAACAAATGATTAAGCGAGTGAAGAAAAACAACATTACTGGAATTAGAAAACAATGGCTACAAACTGAACACACACTGCTCTTATCTCACCTGGCTCCTTTCCAGCCCTTGGTTACATTTCACTACCAGCTCGCAGCAACTAACTTCTCCCGTTCTGAACATCACCTGGGCAATGGACTCTGGTCTAAGAGCACAGCCGGACAGACATCCAGTCTCACTAGTGGGATGCTGACGGCTTCAGACACAGAGATCGTAACTGGTGGCCTCACTTGGGTTCACCAAAACCACACAAATTTCCTTGAAAAGGAAGGCTCTGTGCCTGTACCACAACCGGAAACCCAATGTAGGAGGTGCAGACCACCTCCTAGGCCAGCCTTGCCCAACTGCCACAGTGGCAGAGACTCATTCCCACCGCATCCTGGCAGGGATGGTAGACCGTTTCAATGGGGAAAATGACTCCCATTACAGCAACAGCCAAACATCTCAAGGACTTCTCTGTCCTCTCCAGTGGTTTAAGAATGGAATGTCCTTCCTAACCTGAGGGAAGCCACAGTAGATGTCAACTGTTACTCACTGCAGCGTACATGAGAAAGCAAGCAAAAAGGAAGAAGAAGGGTAGGAGGGGACAACCATTTGGAAAAGGTTATTTTTTTGGTCAAAAATAAAAGAAGAAAAGAAAGTGTACTACACTACTTTCCTAGGGCTGCTCTAACCAAGTACCAAAAACTGGGTGGCGAGAAACAACAGAAATTTATTATCTAATGGTTCTGGCATCTAGAAACCCAAAGTCAAGATGTCAGCAGAGCTATGCTCTCTATGACAATCCTGGAGGAACTCCCTTGCTTCTTCTGGCTTTTGGTGTCTGCTGGCAACCATTGGCTTTCCTTGTCTTATCGATGTGTCACTCCAGGCACATGGCTACCTTATCTCTGTGTCTTCACATCATCTCCTCTGTATAAGTCTGTCTCTGAGTCCAAGTATTCTTTTTCTGTAAGGACTCCGTATTGGATTAGGTCTCAACCTAATGACCTCATTTGAACTTGACTACCTCTGCAAAGACCCTATTTCTAAATAAGGTCATAATCTGAGACATTGGGGGCTAGGACTTCAACATATATGGGAAGCAATTCAGTCCATAACAGAAAATAAAAAAAGAGATTCTCATCATGTGGACTCTCCATGTGGTCAGATATTTCACTGGCCACCCATCAATATTGCTTGTTTTCGCTGCACTTGACCCCAGAACAGGATTAGACAACAAAGCATGTGGGCAGGACCTGGCAGGCCTGGCTGAGTTCAGTGAGCCTGAATCTGACTCTGGGCTCCTCAGTCACAAACATGTCAATGGTTCACTAAGCAGTCAAGGCCACCACCCGGAACAAATCCACCTTGTGGTTAGTGTGTTTGTTTTCTAAGAGTTCTTGAAGGAAAATAGAACCTGGCACTTGTCAGGTTTCATTACCAGCTGTGTCTTACCTGCTCTGACCTCCCTTGAATTAGAACACAGTGAAAAACACAGCTCTTAAATCCTAGTGCTGGTTTAAGCGCCCTTTATTCGTAAATCCGCCCAGTGATTGAGTCAAGGACTCTGCTGGGTATTTAGTGTTGACAGGTTTGTTTCCTGCCTTCATGGAGCTGAACTTCAATGTCAGGGAGACTGACATTGAAAAAGTAAGAATTTCCCCATTTCAAACAAAGACCATTTATCACCTTGCTTCTGACCATTTTAGTCATAACGTTCTAAGGAAGCCGACAGCTGATGCTCTGGGTGCCCTGCCCTTAACCCTCAGCGCCCCCCAACCCCTGGGCCTCCCATAATTTTCACCATCGGTACCTGCTCCTCTCTGTCTGGGGCTTTTTCCAAAGCTACATATGGAAGCCAAGTGCAGCAGATGAACACCCCTGGGTGGCCTCAATCAATGAATGACAGGGGGTGAGAGTAAAATACCCCAGCTCCTCAGTCCTACAAGTGGCTTAATTCTGAGTTGCAGGGCTGTATTTTTTTTTAATTTTTTAATTTGATGTTGGTTTTGTACATTTCTGAGAACTTCCCCACAGGAGTAAGCTCCACTCACACTTGATGGATGGCTTTATAGCACCCCCTCTGGTGGCTTCCTCTCCTTCCCTGTCTCCCTTCACTGCTCCCACTAGTGTTTCCTGCCCATTCCTAAAGGCTATTTGCACTTAAATCCTCATCTCAGTGTCTATTTCTGGAAGAACCTAAACTAAGATAAAAATTTCCCCTTAGTCCCTTTCAATTCAATTCACTAAGTAATGATTACTGGCATTTATAGATCCATGGTGTATGCACCTGAGAAGCTCTAATAGGTAAGAAAGAGGCATCAGACAACCAGCTTAATATATTGCAGATACACAAATAAAATGGCTACAAGTACATAAAGGGGAACAATTAAGTTTGTTGGGATTGGGTTGGGACAGGCTTTATGGAAGAGAGGATAACAGATCTGAGCTGGAACTCAAGAAGTGTTTCTTAAAATTTTTTACATTATTGCCCCTAAGGAGCTTTTTTAGACCTTTTTCCCCCTAACTGCCTCCCCCATCCCCATGAAGTTTTAATACCACATGTATATGGTATATATGTTTATGTCCTGTGGTACAGCCATTCTCATTGTACTATGTGAGAGTTTTTGCCTCCCACTTCAAGAATCAGTTTTTGTCCCCATTGGAAATGCATAAAGAAAAGGAAATAAAAATACAAAGTGGTTGGGTGGGGGGGAGCGGGTAATAAAAGTAAATAAATACCTTAAGAAATGCCAAAAAGCAGGAAAGCAAACAGTTTATAGAGACAAAGGTAATCAGTTCAATCTGGTCCATGGTAGATTAAAGATGGCAGATGTTTGACACCCCTCACCTCAAGAGGAAAGGTCTAGGTCCCTCCTAATTCAAACTTTAACACCACAGCTGCTGTCACTTGCAACACTGTCTTGGAATCCAGCCACCGTGCTGTGAGGAAGCTCAACCCCAAGCAGAGGTGCATGTGGAGAAGAAACAGGACAACCCAGATCAGCTCTCAGCTGACCACCAGTACACACTTGCTAGACATAGGAGTAAGCCACATTGAAGTGGATCCTCAACCCCAGTGGATCTGCCTCAACTGACCTCACAGAGCCCTATCCAAATTGCAGATATGTGAGCAAAATAAATGGCTCTTATTGTTTTACACAGCTATTATTGGAGGTGACTGGCTATACAGCATTAATTAATCAGAACATGATACTTGTAGACACTACTCAAAGCTACCAAATTTCACAGCAAAGTCATTACAAATTCACACACACACACACACACACACACACACACACACACACCAGTCTTAACCAGGCCTTACTCATTGCTTTTGACTGTGCTACGTACTAGGAAACTTAAGCAAACATTGGGTAAACAAGTAGTTCTTCAGGGACTGATTCATTATTAGAGTCACAGGTCATACATATATCTATTTTTTTAATTAAAGCTATTCTTTTTATGAGTCAACTAGCTTATCGATACAAAGGATCAGGAGTCTCTGTGAACAACAGCACTGCTGTATTTCCAAGAAGCAGAAAGATAAATACTTTCAAATAAAGAAAATAAACAGCCAGCCCTAAAAGAGTAGTCCCCTCCCTCATCCTAGAGAACAAAGGAACGAGGGACATAGGAAAGGAGTAAATGCACTCCCAATGCCACGCTATACTGATCCCTCTATGAGGACCACTGGTCTTAAACAAATTATCTTTTGATTAAAACAAGACCATCTCTTATCATTGCTTCCACTTACCACCTTCAATCAAAATACTGACTTAACCATGGACCATACAGTATGAAAGCTACCAAATCTCACAGCAAAATCACTGCAAATTCAATCAATATTATGATTCAGAGTTATTAAAAAAAGGTATTTTTACAGTGCTAACATAAATAACCATGGTATTACAACACTCATGATACAAGTGACACATATTTCATTCATTTCCCCGCCCAAGACACAAACCTAAATGGGCTTTCTGGTATTTTGCAGCCACAAAGTTAAGTCTGGGAAAGCTGGGTGCAATATCCCTCATAAAATTTCCTATTGATGTGAACTGGACTCTCAGGGGGAATTCTGTGATTGCTTAACATGGATTTCACTCTCTCTGTGCCTGCTGCCTTCCATCATCTGCTTCAAGTACAACACAGACCCCCTGAACTTATTCCAAAAAGCAATATCAATCAGAGCTACAAATTCAAAACAGGTGCATATTTCGCATGTAAATTTAGAACAACTTTATATTTCCTTAGTTGCGTTCAACATGCTCATAAAATCTGGATTTTTTTGAAGTTTGGTCCCAAGTTCCTACAACCTTTTACTTTTGTTAAAGGCAATCATTAAATTAAATTACAAACAAGAAGGATAGAGAAACTTGACTCTCCACCCATGAATGGTCTTGGTAAACAACCTTAGGTCCACATCCAAGGGTACTTAATTGGTTCCATTTGGCTCACAACTCCCCTGTCTTGCCTCAGTTCATACTCAGACACCCAGCTGACTCTTCCCTGGGGGCATATAATTTTTCTTTCTTGGATTCAGCACACATTCCCAATACAGTGTGTGCTATACAATGTTTTTATTAGATAAGTAGGCCCCCAGATTCAAAAGCCTGTATTGTAGCAAGTTTAGAAAACTCTTATTGGCCCTGATAGCTATGATGATACTTCCTAAGGCAAGAGCTTTTCCTCTAACATACAGTCTGCAGATTAGTCATGCCTCACTTCAACAATCCTTGATGGAAGTCTACAGCTACCATGTCATCCGATGACATTAATGTTTTACTCAACCCTATCATAAAAAGGAGGAAGGACTTGTGTAAGACCTAAGCACCCAAATATTTCATGTATATGACAGATGATTTTCATGTGCTTTCTTCCTTATCATGCAGTTAACAAAAAGAAGCAAAATCAGTTATTGTGGGCCAGGAAGAATCCACCAGTAGGTCAAGAACTCATTTAAGAAGCTCCTCTTCTTCCACAAAAGTGAGGGTTTCTTGAATTTGAATTCACCATTTACTAGATGCATGAACTTGGGAGGTCATTTAACCTCCCAAGCTGCAGGATGCTCAACTGTAGATGGGAACAGTGTGGTACCCACACTTCACAAGGCTGCATACGGATTAACTGGGTGAACCCAGCAGGCAGAGCAGCCAGCACAGGTCCTGACACAGGGCAGAGCTGGGATGGTAGCCATAACTGTAAGGCAAAATCGTTACTATATAATTAAAGACATTCATTACTAGGATTGTTATTTTCTTCTTTTATCCCTTCGGTTTTTGTTTTGTTTTGGGGTTTTGCTTTTCTCATTCTCTCACTTCTTTGTCATGTTATTTTTCTTTCCTTTCTTATTGAACACTGATTTCAGTATTTCTTCTTTCCATATCTGTGAAACACCAGGTCACCTATTTCCATTAGAGACCTATTTATTGATGGATGAATTCTGCAGACTGGTATTTTTGACCCCAGATAAGGAAAGGATTTACATGAAAAGATGTTGAACAGACAGGCTAGGGGGAATGACTACACATTAAATCCCTGACATCTTACTACACTTTCACCATCACCATCACCATTATCTTAAGCACTATTTTAGGTGTAATGACTCAGAAGATGCTGACAACAACTCTCCAAAGTGGAAACTATAATTAAAACCATTTTGCAGAGCTCAAAACTGAGGAGCAAAGAGGTTAAATAACTTAGCGCATATGTATCCCAAAGTCAAAATGCCCACAAAAGTGAGCTAGTTGTCTTCTCTCAGGGACCACCCTTCCCCCCACAAACCTTCTCTCCCCAGGGTGCCCACCTCAGCCCAGCATCCATTAAAGGTCAAAGTCAGAGACTAGGGATGCACTTTTACTTCTCCCTCTTCCTTAAACTGCATATTCACTCAATCAAAATATCTAACCAATTCTTTTGATCAAATCCCCCTACTACTATGGTTTTATATTATGAGAAGCTACTTAAGGTGATCACAAATTTATGTCATGATTCCCCCTTCAGGGTTCTCCATCCTCTGAGAGTGCCCACACAGACCCAAACATCACAGTGGAGGAGGCCATCTCTGGGCCATGACCCTTCTAGCCACACTAGTGAGCCAATTATCACAAAAGACATCTTGATTAAAAAGTGGTATACAAATGTTTTAGCATATTTGTTTTGATTCATCTTTTTAAAGAAAAATACTGGTAATAATCCTTTGGTTGGTGATATTCTATCTTCTAGTTTTTAATTTATATAATACATACATCTTTCTTTCTTACTCAATCCTCCTTGAAACTGTGCCCTAAATTCCATCATTTGTTCATTTTCTATATACATGATAAAAACCTTCTGTTCACTTCTTGGGTATATCTATTAATTATTTTTAATTAAATGAATTTTATTACTTATAAAGACATGTGAATTGCCCAAATTGAAATTAATGTTTACCATTTCAGTTTCAACTACATAGAGTCAAACAATGAGTTTGAGACTATGCATGTCTATACAGCCATTGGAGGGAAGGCTCTCTTGTGGTCTGGAGGCATCAGAGAAAGTCAAAAAGTCATGAAAGAAGAAATGGGAGGGTCCTTGTGCTCTGGGCACAGGAGAGAGAGTGACAGCAGGACACAGGCATTGACAAAGCAAAAAAGTAGAGCCAACTCAGGGTGGGGCTCAATTTGACTTTGCAGAGACTAAGGCCCCAACCCAAAGCTAGACCCTCTTTGTAAAGGTCAGCTACCAAAACTCTGTCCAAAGAAAGTGCATGTAATCCATTTAACTGCTGGCTCCTTCGCACACACTCCCCTCTGGTTTCCACATGTTTGGAGAGGGTAAAAAAATTCACTCCTCACTTGGTCCCAAGACCTCTAGCAATTCTCTCCAGCTCAATCCTGCCTCTCCTCTGCCTAAGGCTCTGTGCCCCACCCCATTCCCACAGGGAAGGTTTGCCAGTCCAGTTTCCCACGAGCCAAGGAAAGGGAAGGGGATGGACCAGAGGATGGTTGGTTCTCAGGACAGAGCCTGCAGACTGAGACCCTCTGGGCTCCTATGAGCTCCAACTTTGTTTTCAGAGACAGAGCTAATTCAGTTCCATCACTTCTAAGACATTAGCAGAAGTCTCGCTCCACAGGCTGCGATCCTGTGCCCCATTAGGAAAACGCTTCCCTTCCAAAGCTATGAGCAAACTATTCAAGGAGAGTGATGAGCAGGAAACACAGAAGGAGAGACACTATGGGAGACAAACCACTCAAAAGGAAGCGTGCAATAAGAGACATCCTTTAATTTTTACACCATTTACATACAGATGATAGCATTTCTTTTAAAAAACCAAACCGTTCTCATTACTAATCTATCAGAAATTGTGTTTTCCCTTTAATGCAACATTATTATAAAACTCAATCAAGCCAGAGTCACAGCTTTTTTTTTTTTTTTTAAGCAAAAGTCAATAAATACAAAGTAAATGCCAGATTTTATCTGGCTTCTGAGAACACAATCTACTGAACTGAATTAAGCAAAGGCAGCTGCGGGTAGGTCATTTGTTTGTCCTGGATTCAGCCCTGAATGGAGCAACACAACCACACCAAAGAGGCTGGAGCCTGCTTGACCACAAGGACCTTTGCTCAGAAAGAGTCCAACCTGCTCAGACTCACCTTGTTCCTCTTCCCCTCAGCAGAGCCCCCTCATAGGATGTGCCCATATGTGCCCCAAACAAAAGAGCCAAGTCCAAAGGATTGGCTAAACTGCCTCTATTGCTAATAAATGCCAACAACTACCTCCCCATGCACTTGATATACAGGGTGCAAATCTGTAGTCTCCGGTCTTTTAAATCTCTGCTTTATCAGCTTTTGCAGAAAGTTCAAATGACCTAATTTTTTCTAGAACATCGTAAAATTATGATTGACATTCATAATAATACACTGCAGAAAATGCATTGAGCAGAGGTGCCTGTTGACTCATCCAAGATTAAATTACATTCAATATGATTTCAAGAGTTGTAAATATTGTGGTGTGTTCGCCTTGAGTAATCCACCTAACATGCATAAGCTGTGTGCATATAGAAGGCACTAGATAAATATTTCCTAATAACTATTTGCTACTATTAGTTTTGCAGTGTGACAGAATGAAGCTTTAGGGGGAAACAGTCTCAAAAATGTCAATTACATTGATAAAAAGACTTTAGCCCTATAGCATAGCAGTTCTCTAAGCGTACATTCCAGACTATCAGCATCACCTGGGAACTCTCTGTAATTGCAGCTTCCCAGGACCCACCTCAGAAACTGCTATCAGAACCTCTAGGGATGGGGCTGGGTCATCTACCCTCGAGCAGCGCCACCAGGTGATTCTGATATGTGCTAATGTTTGAGAACCACAAGACTAAAGGGAAGCCTCTTAAAGAGCGGTCCCTTGATCAGGGCCTTGAAGATCAGGTGACATAACAGAATGTTAACAGACAAGGCCAAGGACAGAAAGAAGTAAAACCCGGCAGCAAGAAGGGCCATATTATTGGGGAACCAGCAGGTAGTCTAGTTTGGCTGAAGCACACTGTACAAAAAGTGAAGAGCAGAAGGTGATGCTGGAAAAATTAGATATGGGTCAGGTTAGAAAAAGTCAATGAGAATTTGGGGAAAGGATATGACAAGACCAACAGTACCTATCTGTAAATATATTTGGATATTAGGTTTGCTACCACATTGTAAATAACAAAAGATGACAGTGAAGCCAGTAAGTTACACTTATCTCCAAATATTCCTCCATGGAAAGAATCTCCATTGATAATCAAAGGATTCCAATTCATAATTACAATAGCTTTAGCACCTTATGTTACATATAGAAGTCACAAACCACTAAACCGCAATAGAGCAGCTCAGAAATGACACTCATTTATTTCTGTAAACATCAGCAGAGCTATCTCACACTTAAGAGACAAAGACGAGAAATCGAGCTAGCATCACCAATATGAACAGATTACTGTTTTGTAATGAAAATTATTACCCCTCTGAATTTGCCTAGGGCAAGGAGATGAAATGTCATAGTGAAAAGTAACAAAAGAGACTCCCTAAAACAACAGTGGAATGATTTTAGGAAATTTATTTAAAATCTTAGGTACTTAGAGGCCATTCGTCCTCAGCTCCATTTTAAGCACCCAACTCTTGGACCACAATCTCTTATTTTAGTCAACTCCCAAAAGTATATTAGATTCCCATCATCTTCAACCAGACAGAAACATCAACCCATTCATCTTCCACCTGTTCATGCACATTGAAAGGAAATTAATTAGAAGAAATATTTTAATATTGCTATTCAAGTCTTGCTACTGAAAAGAAAATAGGATTCTACCGAGTCTCCTATCTGCCTACTCCAGGACTTCTGTGAGGATCAAATGAGATGAGGCAAGGGAAAACGCTTCACAAACATTTGGTTAAATTGTAAAATGTTTGCACCTGGCTATAAAGCAAGTCAAGTTCCTGGGCTGAAGAAACTCCAAGAATGCTAGTCACTAGGGAGAGGAAGCTAGGTGTTGCTACATGACGTCATTACCCAGCGCCCACAGCAACAGTTTCGGGGCGGGGCTGGGCTGTGGGCCACATTTTACACCATAGGGTCTTGGCAGTGTTGGCTGCAATTTGGTGGGGTGTTGCTCTGGGGTGGTGGCGGGGCCTGTGTCCCACTTGGGGGAAGCCAAGTGTTGGTTTGTCGGCACCAGGTCCATGGTGCTGTTTATTTTTAAATGGCCAGTGCACATCCTGGCAGCTCCCACACTGAGCACCTGCCCCCTGGTGGTCAGTGCATATCATAACTACCGTTCAGATGGAGGGACACTTAGCCTTTTATATATATAGATATTAAAATTCACTGGGAAGGGTGTTATTAGGGGGGAAATGTCTGAAAAGGCTCCCTAGGGGGGCAATAATGAATAAAAGTTTGAAAAACTCAAGTAAGTTTTCTCAATGTACTAATGACATTTGGGCCCCATCATCCTTTGTTGTGGGCTGTCCTGGAGTTGTTAGGTGTTTGGCAGCATGCCTGTCCTCCACCCACTAGATAATACTTGAATCTCCCAGTTGTCTCCAGACATTACCAAATATCTCCTGGGAGGGGGGCACAATTGCCTCCATTCAAGAACAACTGGCCTAGAGAAAACAGGTGTCAAATTAAAGTAGCCAGCAACTCAGCCAGGAGGCCCAGAGCTCTGAGAAGAGAGAGTTTCCAAGGATAAGAACATCCTCTCTCAAGAGAATGGAAGGCAGTTCTTATATAACCAGGATCCTCTCCTGGGAGTCATTTGGCATGGTGCAGAGCCCAGCTCCATTCTAGAACATCAGTGCTTCAAAGAGATCTTCACAATGAATAAATGTGAGTTCAACAGCTAATATACACCCTGCCACAGAAGCCTAAAAGGCTCAGGGATATTTTTCAATCCACTCAGCAAGTTCATTCATGAGCTTATATTTAGACACTCTTAATACTTCAATTGAAATTAATAGGCTCAGAGCACCAGGGAATGCTATGCAGTAGGTGAATCAGTACTCTTAAATGGGATTAAGATTTTTTTAAAGAACTGGTAAGTCAAATGTAAGTAAAATAAATCTCATCAACTAAAGAGCAGGCTTATGAGAGATAGTCAGGTATATTGTGTTTTAGAAACAGGGGTTTAGGGTATGGATTTAAAATCCAGTTCCACCTTTTACTAGCCATGTGGCTTTAGAAAAGCAAATCAACCTCAAAAATGTAAATGTTAAATGTTTTAAAATTTAAACCTGAAATACCGGATGTGCTATGCTAATAGCAGGTGCTAGCAACTAGCAGAATACCTGATAAATTAAAGTTACCCAATGAATCAATGTATATTGGTGGTTTTCCTTCCTCACTTTCTTCTTTCCTCCCTCCCTCCCCTCCTTCCTTCCCTCTTCTTTTCCTTCCTTCCTTCCTTCTTTAAATGAGCATGACACACACTGTTTATAGCTATGAATATAAAGAGAAAGAAAAAATAGAAGAAAATAGGGAACATAAAAAAAATCAAAACAGAAAAAAATACTAAAAATATAGTAGCCATTTATTTTTTACTAACAATTAAGATGAAGACATAGTTCCTTCTCTCCACAAACAGTTCACCAGTTGTCCCTGCAGCACCTTTCTATCCTTCCTCCAAAGTCCATTTCTATGGCCTATGTGTGAACTGCTGTGGCTTGTAAGTTTCTGTTCATAAGGTGTGTCCCACACTTTCTGATGTGACTTCCTTACAACAAGACTGAAAACTAGAAAACACATTTGATGGTTCTGTTCTTTCTATTGTCCTAATATAGCAACAGAATCAGGATAAATTCTGCTAAAGACTCTTGCAGTTCCTTTGTAAGACTAATTTTGTACAACTTTATAAGTATAACATTTATTTTTATACAATAGAAATATATTCTTGAACTATCACAAATAAAAACATACTTTACAAGCAATTATTCAAAGAATCTTAGAAACAGAATATAGAAGACTAGAAATAGAAATAGAATATAGAATATAGAAATAGAATATAGAAGACTATTTATTTAAAAAAATAAATATTCTACAGAGCAGGTCCCTCATTTCTCTGAGTCTGTTTCCCCATCTGTAAACAGGCATTAATAATAATAATTCCTATAATTTCCCAGGTTGGTATGGGGATTAAAGTAGATAATGCATTAAAACACTCAGTTCAGTGCCTTGCACATTTGCATTCAATAAGTATTCGCTTTTATTACATTGAGATTTATTGTTCTTATTTTTGTTGTTATTTAGGTCAATTCTCTTGTTTTATACCTAAAAATATATAGAGTATGAAGAGGTCAGGTAATTTTCTCATAGCTACACAGGTTATTGGGAACAAAACCAGAACTTAGACCTACATCTCCCAGCTCCTCATCCATGATGCCTTCTCAATACCCCGTTTATTCACAAGACTAAAACTGCATTTAAGAGAGTAGTGTACGTATCCTATTCTGCTTACCTCTACAATTTAGTGAGTTTCACAATTTAGTTGACCAGGAATTTGGGCAGGGTTCTGCTGGGTGACTGTTATCTTTTAGATCTAAAAGATGGAAACAATGACTCAGTGACATTCATCCAGTGGATGGGCTAATAGATATAGATCAGTCACATTTGGTGCCTTGGCAGGGATGGCTAGAGGGCTGAGTTCAAGTGGGACTTTTTGCTAAACCCCTTGCATAAGACTTCTCCAGGACACTCAGGGTAGTCACACTTCTTACCTGGTGACTCAGAGCTCCCATGTTTCAAAATGCCCAAAGGGATGCTGTGGCTACAAGACATCTACCCCAGCCTCAGAAGTTTCACAAAGTCACTTCCTGCCACATCCTGTTGATCAAATTATTAAAGCCAACCCAGATTTAAGGGAAGTGAAATTAGACTCCAGCTCCCAGTGGCAGAAGTAGCAACTCACTTCCAGCCATCGTTAGTCTACTACACTGATTCCTGTAAATCTATCACACAGGGTAAAATCACCTCTCTTGTGAGTCAAGTCTCCAAGGAGTTACAAAAAAGGGATGTGTTTTGTTATTCATCATGTCATGTGCAAGTGAGTGTTTGTGTATGTGAAGAATGTAGTGGATGTGTAATAAATAAATAGTGTCCACTTAATGAAATTATATTGTAGCTTTATTGAAAAATGACCTTTTGGAGTAGTTTTTCCAGAAATAAAAACAAGTACAATTGATGTCAAATAAAATTCGCTCCCAGCAAAATTAAACATTGGTTTCACAAATTGAAAGGGAAGCCATATGTTATCTCCAAAAGGGCTTCCCAAGAGGGCAAGCAATATTGTGAGGAGGCACTGAAGCCGCAAAGAAACACCATCAAAGGGACTTATTACCTCTATACCTAACGAGAATAATCTCCAGTCCCTTGCCACTGAGCCATGGTCCAGAAAACCTAATGAAAATTCTAGGAGGGAATTAAATGTAATTTATTGTTCTGGGCTTAGAGCAGACCCACAGCTATTCCAATGGTATATTGAACTTTCTGAGATTTTGAAAAACAAATTCATAATGGCCAGTTAATCTCAAGGTCAAAAGAAGGGGAAAAAATTACACATACACAAAAAACAACTAAGTAATTGAATTAAAGCAGAAGACCTAAGATTTATTACCAGCTCAATTTTTATAAACTTAGGCATGTCATTAAAAAGAAAAAGAACCCAGCCTTTGAAAAATATCCTAGAAAAAAGAGAAAGAGTATATCATTCCAAACACTTAAAGAGGCAGAAAGATGACATCACCTCTAAGAAACAGAGAATTTAAAAACTAAAGAAAATGTGAAGTAAAGTGAAATGACAATAGGATTACATTAAAGACAGAGATGTTTCCAATTTACATTTAAAATTAAAAGGTTTACATTTCATTCTTGGAATGTATATTTAGTAAAACCTTGATTCATTGGTGACATTAACATAATCATCGATTTGTTTTATTTTATAATGTATGCAGAATAGACATAATAGAATATCTATCCTACTATGTATTTGTTATTGTGTGTGAGTGGGAGCATATGAAGAATAAAATAAAATAAGTAATAGAAAATAGAATACTGAACAGTAGGATACATTAGAATAAAACAATGATTACTTATACATGCATTATGAATATATGCATATACCCATATGCTATTCATATATACATGTAAATATTATACACACATATACACATGAATAGGCTCAGAATAACAACACCAATAATGTTACTATAGAAAATTCAGTAAAACAAATGATTACTAAAATATTTTAAGATAGCTTTTCAGATTTTTTTCTGTTTTCTGGTTTGTCTCACTAGTAATGGACAGTTGGATGAATGTGTTTTATAGTCATTTGGAATAATTCTTCTCCATGAGGTTAAATCATTAACCTGATAAACAGTTACCTTCTTGTTTAGATTTTGCTTTAAGTTTTTAGAGATCACACATTTTCTTTTGCTTTAATATTATCTATAATTATATAAAAATATTTACATGGCTCCACTAATTTTTTCTATATTTAGAAAATTCTAGTTTCTAACCCTGCCCCTCTACCTGTCCCTCCTTTGCAAACAGTAATCCCATTTTTCAGTTCTTTGGTTTATCTCATATATATGTACACAAATATATACACATACACATATTCATATATGTAAACTAGTGCATACTACTATACATATATACACATATATTCACATTCCTCCCTTCCTTTCTTAAACAACAGAATACTATACACAATCCTCTCACTTCAGTTATTTTTAACTTGGCAATATACCTTAGAGATAATTCTTAATTTCTTTTCATAACAGCATAGAACTGTTACATGCATAAGAGCTCCATAGCTTATTAAACTGGTTCCTTCCTTATGGATTTTGAGATATTTCCAGCCTTTTGCAAAGAATGGCCCTGGGATTATGTCTTTTTACATTGTCAACCAGAGAATTACAGAATTTTTAAAAATATTTTTACTCAATTTTAGAGAGAGGAAGGGAGAGAGAGAAATATCTATGTGAGAGAGCAACATCGATCAGCTGCCTCCTGCATACCCCATCCTGGGATCAAGCCCACAACCCAGGCATGTGCCCTGACCAGGAATTGAACCAGCAACCTTTAGGTGCACAGGACAATGCCCAACCAACTTAGACACACTGGCCAGGTCCAGAGCATTACAGAATTTTGATAAAATAAAGAATCCATACAAGAGTTCATTTTTATAGATAGCAAGTCTTGGAATGTATTTCACCCAAATTGCCTTCTCTTCTTATAAATGCACTAAAAGATACAAACTAGAAGAACTAACAAAATTAAGAATCCAAAGATAGTAAAGGTATGCTATAAAAGGACTGGTCACTAAAATAATTCAACATTAAGGTTAATCTAAAGATATAGATTGTGATAAAAGTGAAAACTATTTCTTGAATGTGAATATGTATAATGCAAAAATAAGAATTCAGTAATAGCAGTCTATCCCTATCTGGTTTGGCTCAGTGGACAGAGTATTGGCCTGCGGACTGAGGGGTCCCAGGTTCCATTCTTGTCAAGGGCACATGCCCAAGTTGCGGGCTTGACCCCCAGTAGGGGGTGTGAAGGAGGCAGCCAATCAATGATTCTTTCTCATTATTGATGTTTCTATCTCTCTCTCCCTCTCACTTCCTCTCTGAAATCAATAAAAGTATATTTTAAAATAACAATAATCGTCTAGATATAAGCCCATTATGTTATATTTTCAAAGAGTGAAAAGTTGAGGCGAAGAAGAAAATAGAAGTTTGCTGGATTCCATTTTATACTTGGAGTAACAACATATAATTTCACTGTTAACTTTGATAAGAAAAGAAATATAGGTTAAAATTTTCTAAAACATTCTTCAAAGATAACCTAAAGATCTATATCTTCAGAGATAAAAAGTTATCTGTACCTTCAAAAATCACTAGAGAAAACAAAATTAAAAGCAATTAATTAAAATGTGCAGTAATAAAAAGCATGTCAAAAAACTCAAAGATGACTGAAAATAGTTATGAGTATCAGTTGTAACAATAAATCTAAATTAACTTGTTAAAATTTCTCAGACTGGACTACATAAAACTCAGAGTCATACTGCTTATAAAACTGCTTGCAGAGCAAACTTCCAGGTCTGACAGACCTGCTTTAAAAACCTAATTCCACCATGTTTATGCTTTGGGGTTCACTTCCTTTACCCATGTAATGGGATACCTAGCTCCCAAATTTTGTGTGAGGATTAAAAAGGATGTGTGTGGGCTGGAGTTTTCTCTCAGTCAACAACCAGCAAGAAACCAAGGCCCCAAGTTCTTCATTATGGTAAGAAGTGAATGCTGCCAACAACCACATGTGCTCAGAGGCACATCCATCAACACTTGAGCCTCTGAATGAGAATGCAGCCCAGGCAACACCTGAAATTACAGCCTCATGAGACCCTGAGCAGAGAACCCAAGCCGTGCCTGGACTCCTGACCCACAGAGAGCACAGTTTCTGTCAGAGCTGTGAGGAAGGAAGGAAGGAAGGAAGGAAGGAAGGAAGGAAGGAAGGAACGAAGGGAGGGAGGGAAGGAGGGAGGGAGGGAGGAAGGAAGGAAGGAAGGAAGGAAGGAAGGAAGGAAGGAAGGGAGGAAGGGAGGGAGGAAGGAAGGGAAGAAGGAAGTCTGATTTCAAGTTTGGATTTTGAAAAATCCAGGTTCACAAATTTTCTCTAAGCAGTATGGCTTCAGAGTCATAGGTAAATATTTTAAATGCTGAGAGGCTGGCAAGGGCTGTAAGTGGTGACTGACATCCATGAGCAGCACCCTCTAGGTGGCCCATAGTGCTGGGATCGTGATTTTCTAAAACAATGTGCTTCCAACTGTTGTAACATTGAATGAGCTCTTAAAGAGGCATCCTACAAAGCACCTGAACTTACTACTGGATCACTGCAGGATCCATGAACAGACTAGCAGAAATTCAGGCTAGCCCTACCTCATGGAAATGGACCTTTTAGAAACAATGTAAAGGCAAAGGGGGAAATAAAGTTAGATTTGTAATAGTTTTGAACAGATAAAGTGTGGGAGGGCATGCGTATTATAGAAGTTTACTTCACTTTAAAAAAGGAGTTCAG
>NW_006288615.1:1003905-1006893 GCF_000327345.1 Myotis davidii
CCTAGCGGCCTCTGCCTCTGCCCCGCCACCATGGAAGGTCTCCCAGTCTAATTAGCATATTGCTCTTTTATTAGTATAGATGATGTCTGAGGACTGGACTCAAGTGGAAGTCACTGGTTTTTTAATTCCTAGAGGGATTAGAGTGTAGCATATTCCTCCCAAGTAACCTGCCGGGGCAAGAACATTCTCAAAAAGAGAAATGAGGCCTGTCTGGCACAATCTGTTCTTAAACCCACACTGGAGCCTTGCCCAGGTCACCAGCCTGGAACTCTTAGAATCAGCTTGTTCTTCTTAGAAGATCAGATCAACATTTGCCCATTTCTAGTCAGGTGGTGCCTCACTCATTCTTAAAAATCCCTAAGATTAAAAACACTGATGAAGCCTTGAAACCAAGCCAAAGCCGCCCTTGTTGATTTTAGAGGATGTTTTTAAGGGAGGGAGGGAAGGAAGGAGGGAGGGAGGGAGGGACAGGAGAGAAAAAGAGAGAGGGAGGATGGAGGGAGGGAGCAAGGAAAGAAGAAATGGAGGTGAGGGTGGGAGGCAGGAAGGAAGAAAAAAGTTATGTACTTTCCTTAGAGCCAAGTTAGATCTTTACTGAATCCTTACTAATAGAATATTATAGTAAGCAACACTGATACAGTATTACACAAGTGAGTTAAAAATCAAAGAATGAGAAAACAGACAAAAACTAAGATAATATCAATTGTAGAATATAAGACAAAAACACCTATTGTGTATTGACAAAAAGCACAATTTTCAATGAAACTAGAATGATTGTGTATCTTTCTGTGTCAAATAATATGCCATCAAAAGACCACAAAATACACTAGAATGCAAGGGAAAAAAACGACAAATACATAAGGAGACACTAACAAACCACTTTCAGAAATTGTGGAATCAAGCAGAAAAAAAAAATAACACAAAGAATTTGAATTATATAAATAACAATGTTGATTTAATTGATAGAAATCAAAGTTGATAGCCTTTTATGGTACATGGAAACTTTGCAAAAGAATTATAATAAAATTACTAAGGGAATAAAGAGCTTTTTGGACATTATTTCTTTTTTTAAAACCCCCTGAAAATTGCATCCACTATGCAGTGAAAAATCATTAGATATTAATATATTAATCTACCTCTAACAAAATTGAAAAAAGATACATTATGAGAATGTAGCAACATTTAACAACAGTAATTAGGGGTTATACTTTACCTCTCATGTAATTCTGTAATATAAGTCATATATATTTTTTCATCACAGATAAAACAAAATTTGCTATTATACATGTCAAATATAACATAAGTAAAATTATAGAAACAATGCACATTTAGTGTTAAACATATCATGGTAGATAGTAAATGATTACAACCTGGTACCATGACAAGATAAAAATCTCTTACCATATCAGAGGACAATTAATATAATTCAGCTTTTATTTCTGAGATTGTCATAGTGGAGGAATGAGGACATCATGTCTTGCCTAAGCTGTACATTTTCTTTGTAATTCTCCAAACAATGGAATGTTGCTATTTATTAAATAATTTTTCCTTTTATGACTGCTTTATAACCACTTCAAATGATTTTCATTCTTAAAAAAAAGACAACTATGAAAAACTCAATTCAAAATCTAGTGTTATGGCCCAAAATCCAACTTTTTAGAGTGATGGTAGTACTGAACTACTAAAACGATTTTTTCTGAGTCTTTGGTGCAAATCCAACAATTACAAATAAAGATCCTGAGAGCTTTCATGTTTAAAGTAACAGGAGGCTATAAAATATTGGCACACTGGGAAAGCAATCTCAGCTTTTCAAACAAATATTTCTTGGAAACTATATGCACAAATCCTCCCAAAATGTATTATCCTTTCCATTGTAGTAGAAAGAAAATAACACACATGAGGTTTTTGCATAAAAGATTCAAAATCAATTGGGGATTTATATATGCACCATAAGTAACTTTCAAACATTCACAAAATGTAAGGCAATAATCTGTTCTCAACATCTGTCCTCAACAGTGGTCGATATGGTAGGACAATGCTTCAAGGTCTAGTTCAGGAGTATCCAGCAAAGGAGCTGGCCTCTCTACCCACACTCTGTCCAGAGTAATTCCATTCTGCCCCATGGTTTCCAATCCTGGCTATATTCCAATAACTCTCAAACACATATGCCTAGATTAGACCTCTCTGTGATCTGGATTTATACATATACTTGCCTTCTCAGTATCTTTAACTTATGTCTGAACCAGTACCCCAAAATTAATATGGCCAAAACAGAGTACACAGTTCTTTCTCCAAAAATATGCCACCATCTCCTCCCCAGAACCTTTCCCATCTCAGGGAATGGTACCACCATTCTCCTATTGGTTTAAGCTAAGAAACACTATTGACTCCTCTTTTTCTCTGAGAGTCCACTCCTTATTCATTGGTAATTCTATTGGATCTATACTTGAAGTAGATCCCAAATCCAACCATTGCTCACCATCTCCCCTGATAAAGCATCACCTCTCCTCTAGACAGTGCAACTGCCTCATAACTGGCCTTCCTGCCTCCACATTTGTTTGGTCCAATCCATCCTCCAAAACAACATTTAGACAATGCTCTTTCTGAAAGAATAGATCATAGGTCAACTCTGTGTTTAAGACCCACCTCCAGCTCACCATCATTCCTGGGATAACATTCCAAACTCCCAACCATGGCTGACAAGGTCTAACTCCAGACTCATTTTAGCCTTCCTGCCTGTTCCTCACAATGTTCTAGACACTGTGTCTAAGCTTATTCCCATCCTAAAGCCCTTCCCCATGCTGTTTCCTCTGCCAGCAGAGTACCTCCTCTAAATATTTATGAGACAACCTCCTTTTCAAAGCGCACCTTCTCACAGGGGTAAAGCAGCCCTCACCAAGTATCACATTACCTTATTTTATCATCTACATACTACTAGCACTACCTGATGTTAGATCACATATTATCATACTACATTATATTACATTT
>NW_006288615.1:1006909-1022034 GCF_000327345.1 Myotis davidii
CTGGTATATTTACTATATGTCTCCCAACATGGAAATATCATCCCTGGAGAGCAGGATTCTCCATCACAATTCCATTGGGCCCATTGTTCTGGTACCTGGAACAGTGCCTGGCCCATGGCAGACTTAATAATTATGCATTTTTGTGGTTGACTATAATAAACAACAAAATTAAAATTTTCAAATAACAAGTATACAGATAGTGGAGCAAAAACTAAGGTTAATCAGGATATGCTTCCTTAAACAGGAATGTCTTGGATTTATAAAATCTATACACTAACTCCATGACTGAATTTAAAGAGAGCTGCTTAATGTTCCAAAGAATATATCTGTTTAAGATTAATGGGATATCCAGTATTGGTGGTATAGTGGTGAGCATAGCTTCCTTCTAAGATGAATGGGACATTTCAAATTTAAAATAAGCAAATGTGAAATCTAAAAATATTTTTCCACCAAAACCAATCAATTCTAAAAGTATTTCAACAATATTTCAGTATCCTGCAAGTCAGAGCTTGCCTGTATGATAAAACATATAATATGTATCAAAGAAATTTACTTTTGATATCAAATAGCAAAATAGTTTTACATACACTACATACACACACACACACACACACACACACACAATTTTAATGGAATTATACTGTTACTAACACTTTTAGAAGGTCAACTTGAAACTCAGGCCCACTGCTCTCCATTCTGGCAGGTGGCAGAGACTGTACCTTGAGAGAGAACTTGGCGAAGGAAATTTGGTTCATTTGTGAAGCTATTTAGCTAAGTGGTCACTCTGTTGCTTCACTCCCCAACTCATCCAGACCCCTGCAGGAAGGAAGTCCACAGCCAGCCACGAAGTTACTGTAATTACTTCTATGGTAAGCACAACTGCTTACACCTCCCTTCTTTGCACAGACCAAATAATCAAGTAAATATATACAGACAGTGCTTTGGGGAAAGTTTATCCCAAAGTTTTCTTTTTACCAAAAAAGGCACTGAAAGAATAATAGATGGCTGAATTATGGGCCCTGTGCCATATCGATGCTGTAAAGAAACTCTCCCCCATCTGAGGTCTGCCTGATCTGTTGAGGTGGTTGTTGAGAAGCTAGTCTTAATCTTTGTATATTGCATATCCCACTATAGCATAATTATGAGTGACTGTATCTGCCTTCTCTACTACACTAGCAGCTCCTCTGGGACAAGGAAAAGGTTTTTCAACCCAGTATTACCAGAAATAGCACACTGCTTAGCACATGGTAGGCACTCAAGGCATATTTGTCAAATGAATAAAGAATTCAAAACTAGACTGTCTGAGAAGGATCAGCATCAAGAAGAATAAGAATTCAAGACCTCTTCTAGGTCTCCTGTTAATCAGCTTTTGTTGCCTCTGATACCAGCCTGAGTTCCAACACCCACCACAGAGCTCCCACTCTGCTATGTGTCTATCTAGCACTGCCCTCTCCTGTCATTTCAACCACGTTGCTTCTTTACCATGATTTAATTTATCTTCACCATTAGAATGATATGATGCTCCCTGAAACATCTAACAAATTTTTAAATTTCATTCCAGCCATTTCATTCCTGGCCAGTGGCTTAGTTGGTTAGAGCTTCTTCCCATACACCAAAAGGTTGCGGGTTCCATCCCTAGTTAGGGAGTGTATGGGAGGCAACTGATTGATGTTTCTCTCTCACACATAGATGTTTTTCTCTCTCCCTTCCTCTCTGTAAAATCAATAAACATATCCTCAGGTGATGATTAAAAAATAACAGTAACACAAATAGAAAACTAATAATGTTATCATAGAGTTATGTCAAATGATATGTATTAACCCAAATGAGCAGGTCACAAAGCAGAATTCATCACCCATTTCCTGATTTGTAAATAAATGTGTATGCTGCCCTAACCGGTTTGGCCCAGTGGATAGAGCATCGGCCTGCGGACTAAAGGGTCCCAAGTTCGATTCCAGTCAAGGCCATGTACCTTGGTTGCAGGCACATCACCAGTGGCGGGTGTGCAGGAGGCAGCTGATCGATGTTTCTCTCTCATTGATGTTTCTAACTCTCTGTCCCTCTCCCTTACTCTCTGTGAAAAATCAATAAAATATATTTAAAAAATAAAATAAAATAAGAAATAAATGTGTGTGCCTATATATGTACATATGGAGAAAAGGAACATAGAATAGATGTTAACAGTATTAAGGCATTTGCAGAGCCTTAATGAGTTGTGCTTTATTTTTATACCCTTCTATACCGTGAAATTTCTTAATATGAAAATACCACTGTTGTCAAACAAACAAACAAAGAAAAAAAAAACAGAAAACTAAGACTATCTCATTACTTAGACAAAAAGGCATCTTTAACCTGGCAGAATGACCAGGTTCAAAGAGAAGAAATGCATCTGAGCTCGACCCCATGCACACTCATCTGTACCTGAGCCAACAACCTGCATGGTGGGACACCAAACAGATGTTTGTTCAATATGTGCAGTAACCATCTTCCTATGTTCAATGCTCACCAAGGTGACTGCATTGGCAGACCACGGCCTCACCTGAATCTCTGCACTCTGAAGTCTTACTTAAAAGGAGTTTCTGGCCCACCGGAGACAGAGAACTAAGAATGATATGTTTTATTAAACTGTGTGAAAACACCTTTAAGTCATTTTCTTTTTTTAATTTTTTTTATTGTGGTAAAACATACATGACATTAAATGTACCATCTTAACCATTTAAGTTCAGTGGTATCAAGTGCATTCATGTTGTTGAGCAACCATCACCACTTTCCACCTCCAGCACACTTGTCACCCTGCAAAACTGAAGCTTTGTATTGATTAAACAATAACTCCCCATTTTCACCTTCCCCAGCCTCTAGCAACCTCCATTCTACCTTCTGTCTCTATGATTTTGGCGATTCTAAGTACCTTATATAAGTGGGATCATCCAGTATTTATATTTTTTTGTGATTGACTCACTTCAGTTAGTATAATGTTCTTCAGATCCATCCACGTTGTATCAGGTATCAGAATTTCCTTCCTTTTAAAAGCTGTATAATATTCCCTTTATCCATTCGTCTGTTCATGGGACATTTGGGTTGATTCCACCTCTTGGTTGGTATGAATAATGTTCCATGTTTTAGCTGTTGTGAATAATGCAGCAATAAAGATAGATGCACAAATATCTATTCAAGACTTGACTTTGAATACTTTGGGGTATATACCCAGAAGTGAAATTTCTGAATAATTTATAATTCTATTAGAGGCCCGGTGCACAAAAATTTGTGCACTCAGGGGGGAGAGGGGGCGTCCCTCAGCCTGGCCTGTGCCCTCTCGCAGTCTGGGACCCCTCGGGAGATAACGACCTGCTGGCGTAGGCCTGCTCCCGGGTGGCAGAGGGCAGGCCTAATCCCTAGGTGGAGCCCCTGGTCGGGCTCAGAGCAGGGCCGATTGGGGAGTTGGGGCACCGCCCCCTGTCATGCACAGAGCAGGGCCAATCAGGGGATTGGGGCCCTGCCCCCTGTCACGCACAGAGCAGGGCCCATCAGAGGGTTGGGGAGCTCCCCCCTGTCACACACAGAGCAGGGTGGATCAGGGGGTTGGGGCGCCACCACTGTCACACTCAGGGCAGGGCCGATGGGGAGGTTATGGCTCTACCCCATCACAAACAGAGCAGGGCTCGTGGGGTGGGGGGGGTTGGGGCGCCGCCCTCTATCACCCACAGAGCAGGGCCGATCAGGGGGTTGGGGCGCTTTCCCCCTTCAGGAACAGAGCAGGGCCGATAGGGAGGTTGTGGCCCCACCCTCTGTCACACACAGAGCTGCAGGGTGATCAGGGGGTTTGGGCACTGCTCCCATCATGCTGATCCTGGTGCCGGGAGGCCTCTCAGCTACACTGATCCTGGTGCTGGGAGGCATATTACCCTTTTACTATATAGGGTAGAGGCCTGGTGCACGTGTGGGGGCTGGCTGGTTTGCCCTGCAGGGGGTCCTGGATCAGGGTGGGGGTCCCCACTGGGGGGCCTGGCCAGCCTGGATGAGGGGATGATGGCTGTTTGCAGCTGGTCACACACCCTTCAGGGTGGAGGTCCCCACTGCGGTGCCTGGCCAGTCTGGGTGAGGGGCTGAGGGCTGTTTTCAGGCTGGGACCTAAGCTCCCAACCGCTCCTTTTTCTTTTTTTTTCTTTTTTTATTCTGGGCTTGGCTCCAGCTCTGAGGCCTCAGCTGCTGAAAGTAGGTATCTGTTTTGTTTCAGTTCTATAATCGAAACTCTGTATCAAGTCCAGCACTGAGATCCCAGCTTGCTGAAAGCTGGTTTCTGGGGTTTTGTTTAGCTTCTATATTTGTTACAATGTTCAAACTGCAGGCTCAGAGGCCGGCAAGGCAGGCGCGGAACATTGGAGTCCTCCGTCACTGAAGCAAGCAAGCCTCATGTTCAGTTTAAGCTGCCTGGCTGCTGGCTGCCATCTTGGCTGGCAGTTAATTTGCAAATCGCCCTGATTAGCCAATGGGAAGGGTAGCGGTCATATGCCAATTACTATGTTTCTCTTTTATGAGATAGGATTTTTAATTTTTTGAGGAACTGCCATCCTGTTTTTCATAGTGTATCATTTCAACAATATTTGAACATGTATCATTTTACATTCCTACCAACTATGCACATAGGTTCCCATTTCTCCACCTCCTCACCGACACTTGTTATTTTCTGTTTGGAGTGTTTTTGCTATTGTTTTGTTTTCTGACAGTAGCCATCCTAATGGATATGGGGTGCCAGGTATCTCATTGTAGTTTTGATTTGCATTTCCCTAATGATGTCATATTAATTTTTGTTTCAATGGCTTTTTTATCTGACTTTGAAGATGAAAAATATTTCCTGTCCTAACTAGCCACAGCCACAGTACTGCAGCTCCCATGATATTTTTAGAGCTGTATTTCCCTCCCTGCCACCTGCTATTATGTGAAAAGACAGAAGTGAAGCTAGTTCTTATGTTGTGTGTATCTTTACTCACAGAGAAAAGGAAACAATTGTCAAATATTTTTAAAAATGAAAAGTGCATCTAATCCCTAAAGAAAAACTACCTATTAATTTCACTGTCTGGGAGCATAGAAAACATGTCTGAGGAATATGAGGTTCTTATCACTACTCTGCAAAAAGTCCTCATTAGCAAGAAGTTCTAGAAAACTAACGAAGCTATGAATCCAGGGCAGGCATCAATTTGGCTTCTATTCACATCTCTCTTTGAATCTGAAAAGAACTGTTCTTTGAATTCAGGCCAATTACTTCGGTAACATGATTATTTCAGCTATGTCTGCCCTGAGTTATTAATCCCTTATTACCATTATATTCCTATGAAAATGAGTGGCAGATGATGGATTTTGCAAGAGCTGGAAACTTCCAGGGGTGTTGGTCTGGGATGGTAAATTGTCTGAAAAGGTTTTTCAGGTTGCTTGTTTTACCAAAGGAATGTAGGTGCCTGCACAATCCACCACACCTGGCTCAGTTACGGTATTTGTAGGGTACTTCTGCATCTATAACATTAGCTTAATCTTTCTATAAATGTCACCTGGCCATCAACTTTTATGATGTTTTAAGTGCTACTGACAAAGTGAATAAAATGGTATTCCAAAACTCTGATTTAGTTTGAAAGTAAAAAATGGTTTATTCTAATAGTGTTTCAGTTACAATATGATTTCATCACACTGCCTGTGAATTCTATCCAGTTACCTTCCTAACTCTAAAAATAACAGGTATATGGTTACAATTAATGTCCTTTATTTGGCCACAAGAACAGTAGTCATGAACTCATTTTGGATTTTAGACACCTTTGAGAATGTAAATAAAACTACGAATCATGTCCCCAAGAAAGAAAAATGATAAGAAGCTTTATTTAGAAAACAATTTCAGGGGCTTGTGGTCACTCCTCTATAAGGTCCACACACAGAACCCCTTCCTCACCATAATCCTTTTGAGTGCTGGGTAGGCTAGAGGATTCCTGAGTAGAGAAATGCACCTCCATTTTAACAAAATCCCTGATGATCCTAATGAACACCAGTATTTGAGACTAGTGTCCTTGAGGGTTACAGACCCTGAGGTAAATAGAGCCAGGTGAAAAACTGATACCAAAGGTAGGGCGTCAGGGTAAAGAGATGGGTTTTTATCTTTTTGAAGAATTAATCTTATTATAATCACATCTATGGAGCAGCTGGGGAAGAAAACCCTAAAGCCAAGATATGTGAACATAAGAAGAATAAATAGCCACATATCCCTAAATAAATAATGTAGGTCTATATTCACTCCATGCCATTTATATGCTGCACTACCATAATTTAGCATTCTAGTAGTGTTCTTACCTTGAAATGCTTAGTGTGCTAACATTTAAGGAATGGAAGTGTGAGCAGTGGAATAAGAAGGAGCCACACATGCAGATGAATCATGCACCAATCTGTATACGGTGGACATACTCAGCCCCATATGCATCCCGCTCGGGCCCCATACATTTTTTTCTCACCCCCAATTATGGGGAATAATGCTTTTCTCATAGTGGGTGTTCAACATATGCCCTTTGGGTTTAATTTTAATCTGTCTCTGCTAACAACTCCATTTCAAATCCAACCATTTGCCTAATGATAACAAATTTTATTGAGGTCCATTACAGTATTCAAATGGAATTTAATAAAGTTGACAGACCACCTTTGTTCTTCTCTTAATTCTATAATAACGCTGATCAATACACAGGGTTATTGATTGTGCATTCAATTGTGGCATTCACTTGCCTATACTCAGTCCTTTCCAGGGTGATGAACTTCATAAAAGTCAGAAGAGACCAAGTTTATACATCTGTTGCTTATTGCCGAGTTGTCGGTTAGGGGTAGAGTTTACATAAAGTATGACATGAAGTATGAGAGCAACTTGTAAGGAACTCCTTAGAAAGATCAGTTTCTTAACTTCAAAATCACATTTACTATACAAAATAATAATATGATGATGATAATGACAAAAAAAACAGGTTCATCCACTCCAGTATGATCAGACATGCACTGAGTTAATAATCTGTCACATAAAAACATCTTTTGAGAGATAATGGACCCCTTGAAGAACTATATAAAACCCAAGGAGCACAAGCTTTTCACATTGTGTCAAGGAGGTCTTGAGTCCTATAAGGCCATTGTGTCCACCATTTTGTTTCAATATCATTCAATAGGTTTGTTCATCTACCTAGGCAATCATATGGAGCAGCTTGAGGAAGAAAATCCTAAAGCCAAGATATATGAATATAAGAATAAGTAGGCACATATTCTTAAATAAATAATGTAGGTTCATATTCACTCCATGCCATAGATAGTCTGCAATAGTGCTATAATTTAGCACCTTTAATAGTGTCCTTACAGAGGGTACAAGGGGGACCGGAGGGATGAGGCCACATGGGCTTTCATCCTATGCTATTGAGCAACAGAAAGAACATGAAATCTGGACCCCAATGTTCCGAATGTGAAGCTTGACTCCCTAACTTTATAACCACAGAATAGCCAGGACTTCTGTAAGGAAAAACTGAATTGTGGGTGCTCTCTGGTTAGTAAAGGCAGATCTCACTTTTATTAAACAAATATTGCACATTTTTTGATGATTATGCAGGAGCCTAGACATTAATATCCTTTTATTCATATTTGTGGTCTGAAATTTCTCAGATTCCAATTAAAACTTTATAAAAACTTTCTTTGGTATTTAAGTTATTAAGACCCTTTGAATATAAGTCAAGAAAAACTTGACTATACTAATTCTAAACCAAAGCAAAAAGTAGTTAATATTCTTTATATAAATAGAATAACATTTAACTTTATATTTCTTCTCAAGAGAAAGCCAACATCATCACACATAAAAAGGAAAATGTTTAAAAAGTAGCTAGAATATACATCATCAAATTCTATCATAAACATTTCACTGCAAGCCCTATACATGAACACTCATACACATCACACATATATACTATACACACACGTATACACATATATGTACACATATTCTTAAATCCATCTATCTAAGTATGAGACTATTAGTCATTAGATAATCTTATTTTTCATTTCTTGTACTCTACCTAGCAATAAAAATTAGATTTAATGCTAACTGAATTTCTGTATATTATACATCAAGACAATTTAGAGTTACAAGACCAGCCACAGCAAGCACAGGATTTTGTAAGGTAAATACCACCATTTTAAATCTGCAAGTCAATTCGCAGTAGAGATTTAGGAGATGCAAAAGGCCTGGCAAGAGTATTTATTTCCTTCTAGGAGCCTCTGCAAGCAAACTGTCCATTCAACGATTCTGCAGGCTACTGTTTCACCATGCGACAGGCCCACTTATTCATAAACAAATCATTAACATTCTTGACATAAATCCATAGTGGGCCACTAATCCCAGCTATGATAATGTTTTAGTGCATTTGCTCTGCCCACCATGAATGGGAGTGTTGTTTCCCAGAGCCCATCCCTGACAAATAAGAGACAAATTATGCCCCGTGAGAAAACTTGGAGAATGAACGGCTTACACACCAATTACTGTCTCATTAATAGGCCGATGCTGAAATAGATCCTGTGTGCTTTGGGTGAAATGTAGATTTTTCTTACTCAGACCCAAAAATACAATACAAGTATATACAAAACCATTTGCCAAGGTGATTTTGTTGCTCAGATTCATCAGCAAGCCACACTCTGGGGACATTCCTCATAAAAGCAAATTTAAAGTTATTATGTAAAAAAATAATTATTACTTCCAAGTTATTGTTAACATAACTACAAAATACAACAAAGATTCTAACTATAATGACCAATCATTAATGTGGATTTTTATTCAATGTTCATTATATTCTGCCTAAGAGTTATCAGGAAAAGGATCTGAGTCACAGAGAAATAATAATTAGGGCATAAGACACTTACTCAAATTAAACAGACTCTATGATCTGACAAGTCTCTTAAATTAAGTTTAATGGAACTTCCAACAATGATCCTCTTGATGATCAAAAAGCACTGGATACTCACCCATACATAAGAAGAACTCTGCTCTATGTTTTTATGCTCTAAGTTCAATGGACCTAATTCTAGCTCTTCAACCCTGGCGTCAATAAATTAAATATATCTAGTGACAACGCCACAAACACAAAAAAGCAAACATTTTACTTCCTATATCAGTACCCCTAGTTCTACCTACAGAACTATCTGCTGGGCTGAAGCCCAGGCTTGCGCTCTGACAGCCATCTCTCCACACATTAGCATTGGCAGAAATGAGACTGAGCTTGTTTATTTCTTCTTGAGGTAGCTGTTTATTTCTTCCCATAGCTTTGGGGTAACACAGTGCTTCTCAAATTTTATGTTAGGAATGGCGTGGGAACTGTGTTAAAATGCAAATTCTGGGTCAACAGGTGTGGGATGGCACTTCATCATCTGCATTTCTATCTATCACTTGGGGTTGCTGACATAGCACTCCTTAGTCCACACTTCCAGAAGCAAGGTGGGAGATGGCCAGGTTGGGATTAGGGCTTAGTACATGAAAAGCTTGATCCGGTTGGAGTGGCTCGATGGTTGAGCTGTCAACCTATGAACTAGGAGGTCACAATTTTATTCTGGGTTGCAGGTTTGATCCCCAGTGTGGGGCATGCAGGAGGCAGCTGATCAATGATTTTCTCTCATCATTGATGTTTCTATCTCTCTCTCTCTTCCTCTCTAAAATCAATAAAAAATATATTTTAGAAAAAAGTTTGGTCCTCTTAGGCATGAAATGGAAATGCTTCTCTTTAATTTTGCTTTCCCTGTTACTAATATAATTATTAGCTTACCATAAATTAGTAAACATAAAAATTAAAGCCAGGTTTTACATGACTTAATTTAGAAAATACTCACTAGTGGTGTAAGCACAAGATGAAATAAAACCACATGAATAGTGATTTAGCTCAGAGTTCCTCAACAAATATGAGTTCCTTTTCTTGCTATCTTTGATTATCATCCAAAATTATAAAATAGTCTAACCCTTTCTCCAGCAGAATGAACTCAAACTATAGTAAAATACACAGCTGGGTTTGGACCTGGCTGTGCTGTTAGCTACTGATCCTTGGGCAAATCACCACTTAGGATTTCTCAGATGTGGGTTGTCTGACCTGCCCCAAGTTGGCCATGTAGTCATCACTTGATAACAATTCAGGTGCCTCTGCCTGGTTGGTTTTCATACATCAGGTCTCAGATGGAACCTGGGATCTGTAGTATCAAATAGGTCCTGAGTGATTCTGATCTGAAGTGAGGACTGGAAACCACCGCCTTCATCTTTAGAGCCTCCCCTCTAGTATGGCAGGGGTACCCAACCACCTCCCACTGGGCTCTTAGAACAGGGCTTAGTAAAGAGCAAACTGTTACCAGATATGAGGCTGCAGTCACTACCCTCATATAGAGGCTCAGGAATGAACTCACAGTGACTCTCTGGAGCTGGTCCTCTACTGTACAAGTGCAGTCATCTCTGGATCAAAAGCAATGGTGAGCTCCAGTTCCTGAGGTTTTCCTCCTTTAGTCACCACCACAGATCGAGTGGTAATGGAGATGGCTTCACTGAGTCAGAGCTCAGTGAGTGAAACCCCATCAGGGACTTCTGGGCTCTGGCTTTCTCGGACATGTCTCTGCAAAGTAGGACAAGTGCCCCGTCACTGCCCAGTGACTCAGTGCATGTCTAGTGCAGGGGCCTCAGCCAGCCCTGTGAAGAATCTTTTAGTTGGAATGACAGGATTTTCTCAGCTAACTGCTATGTCTTTTTTAAAAAAAAATAACATATATTCCTATACTCTGAGTTTAGAGATAAAATAGCCCATTTCTAATCACAAATCTTAGATAGAACAGAATAAGGTGATTACTTTTTATAGAAGCCCCTCCCCTAAATTTTTGCTTATTGTCCTTTCTTCCACTTGAGATGACCTCCCAAAAAGTTAGTATAAAAAAAGGTAATAAAAGAACTTTTCAAAACGGATAGGATATGTAAAGACACTGGGAAGATGGACATTGTAGATTGGAAGGAAGAGTTTGCCACCAAAAAAAACAAAAAAAAAAAAACAGAGTGGGAGAAGTAATAAGACTTCAACACACCTTTCCCAACACAAAATTCAAAGTATGTAGCTTTTTGCCTTATAATGTCTGTATGTGCAGATAATTTATTGGAAAAGTGAGAAAAGGGGCCAACATGATACGGCAATATGGCGCCAGAAGCCGGCGGTGACCCATGACCAGCCAGGAAGTGAGTCCCCTGCCTCCAGACAGGCCCTGTCTGCCAGCAGCAGCTGTCCCTCCAGGCGGGGCACCTGAAAGCCTGGTGAAAACAGCTAAGGACGGTTAATCACTTTTTCCATTTACTTTCAGCCAATAGGATTTAATTAAGTATAGTTTAATTAAAATATAATCACACTTCTGGTGGCTGCAGACATCCTCTGCTGAAAATTTCATTAACTAGTATTTTCTAAAGCCCCTTTCCAAACAAAGCTGCCTTACCATGAAGAAATATTTATTTTGGTGATATTGTGTTCTCTCCTCAAATGTGGGAGAAGGATGGGAGGGGTGCAATGAAACTATACAAAAGAGCTTATAGGACAAAAATGTGTGAATGAAATGAGAAGCTGATTCGGGGCAGCTATCAATAAATCAGAGAGCCTGGCCAGCATGGCTCAGTGGTTGAGCATCAACCTCTGAACCAGGAGGTTACTGCTGGATTTTCGGTTGGGGCACATGCTGGTTGTGGCTTGATCCCCAGTGTGGGGTGTGCAGGAGGCAGTCAATCAATGATTCTCTCTCATCACTGATGTTTCTCTCTCTCTCTCCCTCCCTTCCTCTCTGAAATCAATAAAAATATATTTTAAAATAATTTATAAATAAATAAATAAATCAGAGAGTTTGGCAAAGGAGCATTAGCCAAGTTCAAAATTATAGTAACATTTCATTTAGGCAAATACAGAGAAATGAGGTGTTCTGTGTAATCTAATGTCTACCTTCCTTCTGTCCCTCACTCATTTACTCATTCAGTACATTTATGGGCAGGACTTGTTCAGGGGACAATGGTTTAACACCAATGTTCAGTTGACTGTGCATTTAACAGGCCTTTGTCATTTACTTTTCACATAAACCCTGCTGCCAGACAGGTAATTTTATTCCCCTTTTGCATATGAGAAAACTGAGGCTGAGTTACTTGCCTCAAAGCCCCTCCAGGCAATTGGAGGAGATAGAATCAGAAGGCAGGATTTCTACTATAACCCCCAGATCACAGGTATCCTCCTTGCCTTGCTTCCCAGCTGACCACAGTCAAGTGCACACTCACCTCACCCTCACCCATAATCCTGAGCTACTTTTCAAAACTTGGTGTCAAAACTAATCCCCTTTGTAACTAACAACACAAATTAATGACGTCAGGGGAAGGGGTTATGTATATACTCTGTAGTTCTTGAAATAAAACAAAGTTAACCAAGGAGACTAGAGGGAGAGAGAAAAAATTAAATGAGTTAAGGAGTAGGTCAGAGTTGGGCTCCATCCAATCCAAGCTCTGTGAATTACCAACTTTGTAACTTTGGGCAAATAAAGGAAATGAATCTCCTTTATGGCTAAAATGTTCAACTTCCAGTGTGTCTGTGAGTATTAAGTGCATAAATAAGCCACGCTCAGGAACCTAGCATACAGGGGGTAGCCCTCTCCCCATTCTCCACACCTGACCCAACCACAGCCCTCATTCAACTCCTCAGGCTTCCAGCCATTTCCAGTGTCGTTTCTCTGAAGGGATATGTCTGTCCACAACATCCATGTGGCTTTTTTTCAATTAGGAAAATTAAATTCAAAGGATCTGAGTCAAACACAAAGACAAAACTTAGAATCCAGAAAAGTAGAGAAAATGTTGGTTCAAGGAAGGGCAATTTCCACATCCTAAGCTCCAGGGCCCCCTGCAAGAATAACAAATTGTTCACAATTTTCCTCTAACGACTCTCTCAGTCAGTACCATGTTGACTAACATAGTATATTTTATGGTCAGTACCCCAAAATTCTACAAGCCATATTCACCATGCCTTCGAGAGCAGGCCTTCTGTTTTCTTTGCATTCTTAGTTCTCAGTACAACGAATATTGGCAATAGTAGGTACAGAACATATTTGTCAATGGAAAAAAACAAAACCATAAATCATATAACGTGTCATCACTTAAGCCAGCCAAGGATCCTTGATCCCAAAATCACTATCAAACATAACTAGACAAAATCTTAAGCCATGTAGAACTTAATGAAGAGTATGCCAGAAATACAGGTGTTAAATCATTAAAGTTTGCACTGGAAGAGACTTTTCATTTTATCTTGTCTAAATAGTTTCATTTAAAAGTAAGAAAACTGAAATATGGGGGTGAGGTGGTCATAACTCTAAACATAAAATGAAAAAAAATACATATCTTATGTGATTAGGACTATGCTCCAGACTCTAGGTGTTTTATATGTACAACCAAGTGCAACTGGTATTATAAATATCCCCAATATACAGATGCAGAACAGAGGCTGAAAGCTAAACAATCTGCTCAACAGCATATCTCCAATAGCTAGTAGAGCCCAGAGACTTAAACCCAAGTCATCTGACCCAAGAGTCCACTTTAACAACCACTTCTCTCAACCGAGAACCTGTTGCATGGATTCGCCCACTGAGAGCACCCTGGTGATCTTGTACTCTGGCTGCTCCTGCTGCCCAGAATCCAGTGAGTCAGGAAAAGTCAGTCAAAATGTAATTACTTCTTAAGTAAGTATATCCAAAGGCTAGTGAAGCCTTGGTCCACTAAAAACAAATCTACAAGTATTTACATTTAAAAAAATAAAATTCTATAATCAGATAAAAGGAAGGATTAGGGTATTATTAGAGAACTAGAGGCCTGGTGCACGAATTCATGCACTGGTGGGATCCAGCTGGCCCACCTTGATGGGGGCAATTGGGGGCAGGCCGCTAGGGCGAGGGGCTGGGGCTGGTTTGCCAGCTGGCCCTGCCCCTGATTGGGGTGGGGGTGCCTGCTCAGGGTGGGGCCAGCTGGGGCAAGGGACCATAGGCATTCCAGTCATTCTGCTGTTTGGTCAATTTGCATATTATCCTTTTATTATATAGGATGATTGAGAAGAAATGGAGGGCTTTTTTATTAAATAGTTTTCCTATCACAGAGACCCACATGCTCCATGTATAAAAGGAAACTGAATTACTAAAGAAGGCCACACAGTGAAATATAAAAGACCCTTTCTCTTTCTCTTAATTTCAATGTCAAATCCCAGAGTCAATCACTCTCAATAGAGTTTGTATTGTGTTGTTTCAGTTGTTTTCTTTTGCATCACTTTCCAGAAATTTTCAATTCCATTAATAAGCATAAAGAGATTTTTCTTTTGTTTCAATTTTTACATAAATGTGATCACACAGAATTATTGTTTTACAGCTTACCTTTTTATCTTACTATGTGTTGAACATTTTCCCCCTAACAGCAGCACAGCAGTACATCAAATAATGAATCACTCTCTCATTCTTTCTCCCCCTCTCCCTTACTCTCTCACCTCTCTCTCTTGCTCCCTCCCTCTTTCCTCTGAGCTCTTCAGTGTTGCATTAAATCATGGTACCATAAATTTACTATACATGTATTGATATTTAGGTTGATTCCAGCAGTTTGAGTATATCACTGTTGTATATCATTACAAACAACATAGAGAACCCTTATTTTGGGCAACTGTAAAATGAAAAGGAAACTGCTATATTAAAAGAGTGTGCCTTTTTTTTTCTTGATACATATTACTCAAACCCTCCAAAAATGGATTATAGAAGCAATGTGCACTCCTACAAATAATAATAAGGTATGAAAGTGACTGTTACCCTTTAGTCCAACAGCACTGGGTTTTATCTCACTTTGTAACTACCACCTACTCTTATTATCACTACATTTTTCAGTTTTTTAAGTGAATGAGGATGAACATCTTTTTGCCTGTTTACTAGAAATTTGTACTTTCTGTGACTCAATTTTTTAAGTCTTTTAGCCATTTTTCTACTAGATCACTGTCGTTTTCATATTGATTGTGAAAGTACTCTGAATATTAAAAAAAATAGACCCTTCATTGGTCAATTTTTTTCCCTAC
>NW_006288615.1:1022066-1022591 GCF_000327345.1 Myotis davidii
ATGTGGCATTTATCTTTTGGTAGCTCTGCCTTACAGTTTTAAATGCTTAGTTAACCAAGTATACCAAATTACAACATGCTTCTTCTCACAAGGCCACTTGGCCATGAAGGAACATGGACCAGGCATGTGCACTGGGCCCTCCTGACATTCAGTGGAGCCCTCAATCATGGCACAATCAGGTGTTGTCATGACAAGATTATGTACATGGACAGGAGGAAGCTTGAATTAAAAACAAACTATGGGAAAACTAAGATGGCGGCATAGGTAAACACCGAAATTGCTGCCTCCCACAACAACTGCAAAAATACAACGAAAAGACAAAATAGACATCATCCAGAACTACAGGAAGGCTGGATGAGTGGAAATTCTACAACTAGCAGGAAAGAAAAGCACACTGAGAGCCAGAGGAGCTGAGGAAGTAAAGTGCAAATGTACGGAGGCTCGCGCGCGCAATAAGGTGCTGGCACCTGAGGACACAGCTGTCTTTTTGAATCGGGAGGGAGTCACAAGCTCCCCACCGCTGTG
>NW_006288615.1:1023781-1027634 GCF_000327345.1 Myotis davidii
CTGCAGATGCATGGCTTAGAAAACTTTGGTACATCTACATGGTGGAATACTATGCTGCTGTAAAAAAGAAGGAACTCTTACCATTTGGAACAGCATGGATGGAACTGGAGAGATTATGTAGGCAAAATAAGCCAGTCAGAGAAAGATAAATATCACAGGATCTCACTCATTTGTGGAATATAGTGAACAACATAAGCTGATGAAAAGGGATAGATCCCGAGACAGAGAAGCAGTGATAAGACTGTCAAACCTCAGAGGAAAAGTAGAGGAGGTTGGGGGTAAGGGGGAAAGATCAACCAAAGGACTTATATGCAAGCATATAGGCCTAACCAATGGACATGGACAACAGGGGGGTGAGGGCATGAGCAGGGGCGGGGGGTAACGTGGGGATAAGGACACATATGTAATAGCTTAATCAATAAAAAATATATTAAAAACAAAAAACTGTGTAGAGCTTACTCCTAGGCAGAGACACATTTTATCATAAGCCCAAATATGTGTATAGACAGGACAGAAACACATTTATTGTAAAATCAGATTATTAAACTAAAAACTTTAACTTGTACTCACAGTCTCCATATAATGTACGGTGATCCCCAACCTGTTAAAGTGTTATCACAATCAACCCATTGTACTGCCTTGTTATGGTTTCTAAGTAATGAAAATATAACCCAAATGAAAGTCATTTGTGGAACACCTGAATCATCTCTATGAGCATGGTCTGGAAACCACTGAACACCAGGAAGTGACTGGACACCACTTTCCTGTGGATGAGACACTTGGCTTTAAGAAGAGCTCTCAAAACATGAAATCTTTAAGACTTGGCCTTGGGACCCTGATTGCAGGATTCTAGGCTGCAGAACAAAATACAAAGATAACTTTTTTATGTTGTTTGCTAATCCTCACCTGAGGATATTTTCCCCAGTGATTTTTAGAGAGAGTGGAAGGAAGGAAGGGGAAGGAGGAAAGAGAGAGAGAAACATCGATGTGAGGCACATCAACTGATTGCTTCCTGCATGAGCCCTGATTAGAGCCAGGGATGGAATCTGCAACCCAGGTATGTGCCCTTGACCAGGAATCAAACTTGTGACCCTTTGGTGCATAGGCCAACGCTCTAACAACTAAGAAATAACAGCCCAGATAACTTTCTTAAAAGGCTAACAGCAAATATACTGTCCCCTCAACATGCTCTGGGACCATGAGTGAGGACAGCTGTGTAGAAGCAGATGCTCATACTCATCTGAAGGTTCTCGTTCAAGGTCAGGGCATGGTAATGCCAGTCAGTTCGCCCAAGCCCAACATCCAGCATCCTTGTACCTTATGGGACTGCCAAAATGATGGGGCTGGAAAGCAACACAGGGACTCAAGAAAGAAGAATATCACACCAACAGGATGTCAAGCATGTGACTAACCACACGATCCAGAGAAGAGAGCATAACACTGATGAAGATGTTATGAATTAAAGAGTCATTATTAAGGCCTTTGATTTTGGGCTTTCAAAAAATGTGTGAATAATCTTTGAGTTGGCAAGTTCTTAAAAAGTAGATACTATAACTCTACTTAAACTGTTTTTACAAATATTCACTAAGTATAATTCTACTATGAACAAGACTCAAAGTAAAAACAAACAACATATCACTTTTCATATGAGGAAACTGATATACACAGAAAGTAGAAGTAACTGACCAAACCCATAAATAATATTATTATTGTCATTGTCCCTTTAGTTTTCAAAGTTCTATCTGAAAAGGGCACCCGGAAGTTCCCATTTTAAAAATATTTTTTAATAAAATATTTTTTTACTTAGAATTTTTATTGAGTTATAATTTGCACAGAGTGTAAATGTACCTATCTCAAGTACAAATAGATTCAACTTGTAAATAGATAAACAGATAAAAGCACTATTTAACCCGGGCCCAGAAGTCCATATTCCAGTCTCCTAGAACAGCCTCCTGGGGACAGAGCTCATTTCTACAGGGAGACCTGTCAGCGCTCTGGGATGACTGCAGAATATACTGTTTAAGGCAGTAAAGAGAAGCCCAAACACTCCATCAAAATGAACAGCTGTACTAGATAAGCTCCAAATTTAATTTATTTTATGCTGATGAAGTGTAGGGGGTCTTTGAAAATACAAAGCTCAGCTGTTTAGCATTTGCTTTATTTGTTGGCGCTTTAATTAATGATAGTGCCTTTCTGGAGAGAAAAGAGCACATAGAAGAAACACAGTCCGAACTGATCTATTCACAGCCTCTCCTTTCGCCCTGGCTCTGAAGTGAATGAGATTCGCTAATCTCCCTCAGAGTCACAGAAGCGGGAGAAGGCAGCAGGTGGGCAAGTGGCTCCCCCTGAAGATGGGGTTGCCAAAGACAAAATGGGACACAGACCGAGTGCCGGGCCACTGGGAGGATATAAGTGTATGATTGAGGACTGTGGAGAGGAGCCAAGATGACTGGCCTTATAAACAAGACCTTCAAAAGCTTCAAATAATACTGAGGCACCAACATGAAAGTACCAATAGTTAATATCCCCAGGTCCTCATAGTCAAATCTCATTGACTCAACAGACTCTGCAATAATGCCTGATCACCGCCAGACAATCTCCTTATCCCAGAGCCTACTGGACATGGTCCTGACTCTGTCTCTACAGATTCATCCTCCACTTCTTCTCAGGGACCCTCCAGTCACCCCAAACCTGCCCCTTTTCTAAACGTGCCAGACAGACCTTCACTCCGCCGAGCCCTTCATGTCCAAGAAGGAATAGAGTGGACAGATTCCATAAACAGAGAAGCCTGGGACTCTGGAAGAGGAGAGAAGTGGACATAGGGCCAAAGTCCAAATGCACCAGCCACATTCAGAAAGTGGGGAGAAGGAGCCACAGCAACAAATGGAAAGATGGATAGCAGGGATGCAGGCCAAAAAGCCCCAAATTTGTCCAATTTATTTTTTTGCTGAACAGACACTCTCTGTATGGATCTTTGTAAAGTCATATTAACTTAATTTGATCCATGCTCCCTTCTCTGTAGCCTTCTTAAAGTCTTTCTTCCTCGATTAAATTCTCATTTTCAAATGTCAGGAGGTGTTAAACTGAAACTTCCTCTTGAAGTCAGTCTCTCAAATCAACACACATACACAAGTATCAATCCTCTGCCCAAGCTGCCAACATTAGAGAAATGAATTATTCAAGAGCTGGACAGGAGACCCTAGGGATCATCTAGCTCAGACCTTTTTGTAGATTTGGGAAAAAAAATGGAAGGTGTCCTGGTTGGAACATGGTCTGGTACACCAAAAGGTTGCAGGCTTGATCTCCAGTCAGGTACATATGGGAGGCAACCGATTGATGTTTCTTTCTCACATGGCCATTTCCCTTTCTCTCTCTCTCCATTCCCTCTCTCTAAAATCAATAAACATATCCTGGGGTAGGGATAAAGATATCCTATATAATAAAGAGCTAATATGCTAATTAGAACAGATGGCAAATGACCTTCCAAATGACCTTCTGGAACAACCACTGGGCAGGGGATGGAGCCACGGGGCCGTGGGGCCATGAGGCAGCTGGGGCTGTGAGGGCCACAACCCTTGCACAAATTTCATACATCAGGCCTCTCGTATAAAATAAATATATATCCTATCTAATAAAAGAGAAACATGGTAATTAGCTGTACCACCACTACCCTTCCCATTGGCTAATCAGGGCAACATGCAAATTAACTGCCAGCCAAGATTGCGGCCGGCAGCCAGGCAGCTTGAAGTAAACATGAGGCTTGCTTGCTTCAGTGATGGAGGACTCCAACGTTCCCCGCCTGCCACTGCCGGCCTCTGAGCTTGCAATTTGAAACATTGTTACAATATAGAAC
>NW_006288615.1:1028427-1057249 GCF_000327345.1 Myotis davidii
ATATATATATATTTCCCTTCTACAGGAAAATTGAGTCCCAGAAATAGTGAGTGACTTGTATAGGACTGGCAAGTGACAGGGAGCCAGGTAGAAGAACCCTAGACACTGGGACATCTTTACCTCACAAACATTGTATTTCATTCTAACAAAAGGATTGTACAACCAATGAGGAAACTGAGTTACAGAGAGTCACAAGTTCGGACTCCAGTGGCCCACACTCTCTGTTGAACCAATAGGCAAGATGAGGTTGGGGATCTGAACCAGGGTCTAGAATTCCAATACCCAGGCGGTGGTGGCAGTCAGATGCTATATGTACCCATTGGGCTTGGGTCTTTTCTGTGACCAAGGCTTTAAGCATTCCATGTCTTTAAACTCAGCATTTTCACTTATCAAACAGCACTACTTCTCCACGAATGCAAATTAATGAGGTGTTGTTACAGGTTTTTTATTCCCCTCAGTGTAAAATTAAAACTAAATAAATAAAAGAGTAATTGGAAAACGCAAATGAGGAAGCCATTTAGTTTCAAACTGTCAATGTTTACACCGGTGCTTTACTTCCTACAGTTTTATTATGCCGCTCTGACTTGATTTTTTTTAACTAAAAATTTAAAAGAAAAACAACCTTTCTTCCTCCAAATTTCACCAGGTTGCTTCAACCCAAAAATATTTTCAAAAGTATTCCCAAACTCTCCATCCCACTGCATTGGCAGTGCGGTATGGACTTGTCCCTGTGTGTCGTTACTTAACTGCATTATGTATATACATCTGCTGGCCTCATCCAGCTTCAATCTCTCCCAGAGAACAGACATTTTAACTTACATATTTTTGTGAAAGCAGGGTGACCCACTTGTTCTGGTTGGGCCAGGACTTTCCTGTTTGGGGCATTGAAAGTTCTGCATCCTTGGAGTGCCCCTAAGTCCCAGGCAAATGGGACAGATGGTCACTCTATCTCTGAGCCTCCTCAAGCCTTGAGTACTTCAGAATCATGAACATACCTCACCACCTCCCTTTAGCTTCTCACCCCACTGTCATCTGGATTCTGTGTCCCCCTCCCCTCACTCCACTCTCCACTGTAACTTGTACTGTCCAAGGTCCAATGACCTAACCCAAGGTCTTCATGGCACTATAGCCTTGTGGTCCCGCAGGCATGTTCAGCTGCACTGTCCATTTAAAACCTTCCCTGTTCCATTTCCAATGACCTTCAACTGCTCCTTCTCAACAGCTTCATCAATTCTTTCCAATCATCTCTAAACCTCCAACCCTTCCAGGGTCTAGCCCTCAGCCAGCCTCTTTTTCCTGAGAAACACGTTCCCTGGGCATCCTCCATTCTTCCAACTTCAACCATGCCCACAAGCCAACCCTTCCCTCTCTCCCAAAGACAAGACTCATGTTCCAACTGTCTATGGATGCTTCATAATGACCTTACTTCCAACACATTCAAAACGAAACCATCATCTTGCCTCTCATTCCCTTAATAGCTCCCCCATCAAGCAAAAAAGTGTCATCCTCTTTCTCCTCTCTCTCCCACATTCCCACATCTGACACTTGACAAATGCTCGTAATTCAGCCCCCAACATTTCTCTCTAGTAGCTCCCTCCACTCCTCTCCATCCCACCCTGGCACCCTGATTGAGGCTCTCATCACCTCCTGCCCAAGCGATTCAAGGCCTCTAAGTGGCTCCTGCCACTCTAAAGCATAAATTTAGTTCTCTGACATTTTCAGTGGCTTTCCAATGCCTCTAACGACAACGTACAAACTCTTTAGGGAGGTATCTGAAACTTTTTCTGACTTGGCTTTGACTTACCTATCAGTCCAATCTTGGGACACTGCCCTTCACAGCGCCAGAATATCCCACACGCTAACAGGTCTCAGGTGAGCCACTAACCTCCCCCGTGTTACACCCATTATCTTTATTTTGCTGTATTTACTCTCAAAGCTAATCCCTACGTGGACTTTTCTGCGAAGTACAGTATAAATATAATTTTCATTCCTTTTTCAATTAACATCATTAGCCTATAACTTCATTAATATATTGTATAGCTTCCATCATTAATTTGATGGCTATAAAGACCCATCATTTACTGAATCATTTCCCTCTGGTAGGACCTTTGGCTTCCATTATTTTTTTTGTTATAAACATTACCGCAGTGAATATTTTCTAACACATGGCTTTTGCTGTCTTTTTAATAATTGCCTGAGGATAAATTCCCAGGAGTGGGATTGTTGGGTCAAAGGGTGTGGAAATTTTATGATTCTTGATAATTGTTGCCAAATTACTTTTCCAAAGAGGCCATACAAATTCCACTGCCACCACACCAATAATTCTGCATGTTCCCCAGCTTTGGGTCTTAAAAAACAAACAAAAAAGCTATTATTCATTTGAAACCTATAAATTATTTTATTATTTTAATTTGCATTATTACATTAATTTGCATTTATTTTATGATTAATAAGCTTAGTTTTTTTCAAACTTGCTTACTAAGCATATTCTAATATTTATTCATACCCTTTATCCATTTATCTACATGGTGTTTCTTATGACTCAGTTAAATATTAGTTATAAAATTTAACCCTTTTTCATCTTCAATGCAAATATTTTCCCAGTTTGTTTTACTGTTTGCTTTCAGCTACATTATTGTTCATTTTATGGAAATCTAACGGGTTTTCTATAAAATAAACTGCCAATTTCTTCCTCCATGGTGTCCTCCTGGTCAGGATGGAAATTATCCCAAAACCCCACAGTGGTTAACGCTTTGAATCCACAGTCAGAACGACAAAGGCTCTAGGTTGTACCACCATCTGCCACAGGTCCACAGGCAGCCTGCGGGGCCTCAGTTTTCTCATCTGTGAAGTGGGGAGTAACCTTCTGCACAAGGCTGTGGGAAGCCTTGAATACTAAAACCCTTATAAAGTCCCTACTCTGCACCTGGCATCCAGTAGGCATGGCCCCTGCAACATTACCCTCTCCATCACACCGTCTCCTAGAGGCTCTTCATATGTTAGCTTTTTAAGAAAATATTTTTTATTGATTTTCAGAGAGGAAGGCAGAGAGAGAGAGAGAAACATCAATGATGAGAGGGAATCACAAATTGGCTACCTCCTACATGCCCCCCAACCCCACTGGGGATGGAGCCCACAACCTAGGCATGTGCCTTGACTGGGAATTGAACCATGACTTCCTGGTTCATAGGTCAATGCTCAACCACTGAGCCATACCAGCCAGAACCATGCATTAGCTTTTACATCCCTCTGGTGCCTACCTGGAATTAATTTTGGTGTTTGATATAGCATATAAATTTTATATTAAGTCTTTGTTTAGAAAGTGCTACTTGTTTATTCAACTACTAATTTCTTTCCTCTGGTTTTTGATTCACACATCATTTACCCACCTCATTTCTGATGGGCCATTCCTGTTTGTGGGCTTTTCATTATGGGCAAAATGACAACATGATTCATAAGGCAAAATAGAGACTGATATTTAAGCAGAATATCTGTATAACATGGTTTTCAATTCATTTTACTTTGTTTCTTGGCTTAATATAATTAAACTGTGCTGTTGCCAGCATTTTCTAATTAGCCGTATGGTATGCTTGCCTCGCCGATGGATTCAGAATCACAAAACCTGTATTCAAATGCCAGCTCTGAGATGCTGTCTTGCAGCAGGTTCTTTGGCCCAAAACTTTGCTGTTTCTTATTAGTAAAGTGAGGATAATAATACCTAACTTTGTTAACTCCCAAGAACATTGTGAGGGTCTCATGCGATAATGTCAGGAAATAGAAGGCAGGGACATTCTTATCGTTATGTAACCACAGATTTGGTTTCCATATCGCTTCAACTTCTGACACATCACAGTCCCTCTCACAGAAGTTAGAGTTAGGATGCCAGAGTCTGACTTGACCAACTATTGGATTTGAGGAGACTTGCATAAATTCCCTGACCTTCTGTCTTCTTTGTATTAGTGAAATAAAGATTCTAGTGAGGGCGGAATTAGCTAATGTGCATCTGAGTATTTAATAGCCTGGGCCATTCTCACTCCCTGTGGGTTGTGTCCTTCACCAGCCCTCAGGGTTAGGCAGTGGTAAGCATAGGAAGCAACTGGAAAGAGTTATAAAGGTATTATTACCTCTTCTCTCATTCTTCTTGCAGGACCAGGGTGTTCCCAATGGCCACTCTCCCAAGGATAAAGCTCCCATTCAGCAAGGAGAGGCCTGGGCTCCACTGGGCCCTGTTTAGACCCAGAGGCTATAACAGCATCCTGCCATGCTGGTGTTTCATCATCTCATGCACCCTCTGAACCCTGTCCCCACTTCACACACAGTCCGTTCTTAAAGTCACCTCAGTTGATCCTTAGCTTGCCATCTGTTTTTTTTAGCTGGGGCACTTATACCAATCTCAGTTCTTGCTTTGATGGACAAGCAGACCTGTCATAGTACTTCCAGAAATGGGTCTGACATTTAGGTGGCTGAGTCCACATCCCACCTAGGTCTGTGGCCCAGTCATATTTCTCAACTTTCTAGAATTAGTTTAAGGGTTACTTTTAAGAGCTTGAGCATGTCAATACTTTGACTCTGACACACAGAAAGCAAAAGGCACATTGTTGTTGAACCGAAGAGTAATATGAACATTTTACCTTGGAGGATAAACAGAATGGTTGCTGTCACACTTGACAAAACTTAGCACAAGATGACACCTCCCATTCCATGTGACCCCACCCAAGGCTCTAGACCTCCCAGCGCCAGTGAGGTTTCCCATCAGCACATGTGCGTACTGTTCCAACATGGACATCTTCATTCCATCAGGGCTTTGGCCATCAGAGTGTGGCCCCCAGAGCTTGGCCAAAGAACACTGCCAGGATGTTCAGTCACAACCACGTGGATGAGGAAATTAGAGCCAGAAAACTCCCTGGTCTTCTCTAAGATTTCTTTCTCATGAAACTTGCCAGGAATAAAATTAAATCCAAAGTAAACTCACACATTTCAACAACTGGGGTTTCGTGATGGAGGGGTGGAATACTCTTACAGTTTATACAACAGCAGATAACAAGGAGCAAAACTGTCAAGAATGACCCCCTTTAAGGATCACTTTATTCCACTCTTTATTCCAAAGTAGAGCTGACCTGAACAAAAATGGGGTGTTTAAATTTTACTTTTTACATTTGCAATGGTGTCATATTTTCTTAACTATAAAAGAGCATTCTCCAACATAGAAATTTTTTTTTCAAAGAAATCTATGCTTAGTCAGAGAAACTGATCTTTGGGTTAACTTTATAAAGCACAAATAAATAAATACAAAATAAAGACAAACACATGAGGAAATAGCCATCCTGCAACATGTATTTTTTATAACCACACTTAACCACAAAAGAGCTTGATCTTTCAAATGTCAACATTGCTCCCCAAAATTATTCAAATAGGTTTAATTATCAAACTTGTGATGCCCAATATGGTAGCCACGAACCTAGCCACATATGATTATTTACATTTAAATTCACTAAAGTTTAAATACAATTTAAAAATCAGTTCCTCAGTCACAATAGCCACATTTCCATTGCTCAAGAGCTACAGGTGGCCAGTAGCTACCACACTAGACAGAATAGATTGCTAAACATTTCCATCATCACAGAAAGTCTATCAGTTGGCATTGGGTCAAATGACTTCATTCTATGCACTATGGTCCATCTATATATTCACTGATGGCCAAGCAGGAGCAGCAATTACAATTTATTAATGTTGCAGATCTTGTTGGCAAGAGCAATTCCCCACTCCCCTTTACCTCAGCCTTCCTCTTCCAAGGCTTGAAATGCTAAATAGGCTTGGTAGGCTTGCAATACAAAGCCAGCCAATGAGAGGTAAACAGACTCTACTGGGAAACCTTTAATTTCCCTCCAAAAGGTATAGTACCTTGTTCCTCCTGCATCTCTAAACATAAACATGATGACTGGAGTCTCAGCAGCCATCTTTCAAAGCACGAGGATGAAGGTCAACATACCAAATTCAATATAACAGAAAGACACAAAGAACCTGCCATTACATGGCACAGTGGAGGAGCTAATCCAACCAATACCAGCAATCACTCATCTCTACACTTGTTACATGAGGAATTGTATTTCTATTTGCTTAAACCAATGTAAAAAGTGTTTCTATTAGAAGCAGTCATATTCTTGTTAAAATCATCAGTTTACAATGGTGAGATTCTAGCAATTTAGAACCCTAAGATCTGAAACAACCCACGTCATTGGAATTGAGTCCAGAATAACCTAACGGCAAAGAATACTTTTATTTATGTTGGCTTTCATAGCAAGGTTCACACATCTTTAATTAGATAACATAATCACAAAAACTAATTAAAATTTACATTTACTGTTTAATATGTGCATATATCTAACAAATATATACTTATATTTTTTCAAAAGTTTGATGAGAAATTACACATTGAATGGCAATGCCCCAAAGAATTTTAACAAATATATTTGAGTGTGAATGTAGGGTTAAGTTTTCTGCTTTAAAAATGTTTTTTAATGAGCCCATGCTTCGTGTGTGTGTGTGTGTGTGTGTGTGTGTGTGTGTATGTATGTAATTAAAAGCAAAAAAAGATATCTGATAAAACCACGATGGTAGTCATTTTCCTGAAATAATCTTAAAGATTAATGGAAAGATTCATTTCTACACAGAAGTATCTTTTGTTGGTGCCTGAAATCTCACCACAAGAAGTATCTTATGCTTTAGCAAAACAGGATTTTTGAAAGCTGTTAAAAATGCATTTCTCCTTGAAAGAGAGAACATATTGCTTGTTGGTCCTTTGCATTATTTGCTGTGAGAAATACACCTTATCTCCAAGAAACACCACAACGTCTTTCTGGAGGGCAATAACTTGGAGTCTCATCAAAGTGGAATAACAGAGACATGGTCTGCTGACTTCCCTTTCAACCTTAACCATCACTATGTTTGTGCGTTTAATAAAGACTGACTCACAGTGGGAGCTGGATAAGGATTTGTGAGTGAATAAATGAATGACCAGGGAATGTTTAAAAGTGATGTATGGTCAGTTTATGATTCATTTTTATATAATTTTCCTCATATCAAAGTGATTCACCATACAGACAACTCAAATTAGGATAGCCACAGTTTTTCAGGTGATTTTCAGGTGGACATCTTGCATCTACCACCTGGCTTCTCCCATACGCACCTCTTTCTTGCTGGAGCTACAGTTCACCATCAAAATCCCAAAAGTAAGAATCTTTCTTTGCTTCATGTATGCTATATCACAACATGCTGATTCTACAAAGAGCACATCTCAACTTGACTTAGTGCACATGTTTCATTCAATAACTTCACACTGTTGATCTATTAAGTTTTAGTTAGCCCTTCTATTTACACATATGGTACATATTAAGACTTTCATGAAGACACAGGCCATGCCACGAGAAAGCTCTGTTAAGACATCATGAAGTAAAACCACTGTCTCAGTGCACCTGATCATGTGATATTTTTCTGACATTTTAATTCCTTGCTCATACATTTCTCTGAGTAATTGTTTACCCTTGGCCTGGGAAAGGGTGCCAATCTAAAAACAGACTAATCATTTCTAATACATGGTGGCGAAGAAGTTTTAGGTGTAGCTGCAGATAAACTAAAGGTATCTAGAATTGTGATTTGGTGCCAAAATCAGGTACCACATTGCACTATGCCATCGGGGGGAAAAGGGGGAGGAGAGCTAGAGAGGAATAAAGGGAGCGTGAATTTAAAGGGGGGGGCACATATTAAGCCTGAGAAACTCAGGGGAGGTCTGCATGGAAGGCCCTACAAACTCAGAGACCAAAAGTAACTATATTGGATGGTCTGAACATAAAAATTCCTATCTAAAAGCAGGTCATAGTGCGTACTCATGTCCTGTGGCTTCCTTGACAAAAGTTAATCTCTATCACAAGTGAGCTATCTATTGTCTTTTTGCATCTGAGATAAAATTCCTTTGAAATTTCAGAGTAATCTCATTGTCTAGACCCCTTAGGACCAAACCTGGACACCAAAGCAGGGACCACAGAACCCCTCTTGTTATCCTGTCCCCCCCACCCCCATGCATCTCTGTATTCTGTAAATGTTAACTATCCTGTACCCTCAATGTAAAAGAGCTCTGTATCTCTCCCATTTTGCTTTTTATCCAATCCCAGAGATCTCCGTGCTTTGCCTTCTCCTGCCTCCTTAACCTACTACCAATGGATTTCATGCAACCCTCCTAATGCCTTCTCCTTTGATTTCAATGTATAATATAAATGGCAAAACTGCCATTCTCCAGAGCATTATTTTAATCTGTTGAGATTTTTGCTTCCTGGCAATTTGCTCAAATAAACTCATAAAGTCTCTATAGGTTTAGCTATTTCTTACATCGACAGGAGAAAGGGAGAAAGAAAAATGATAAATTTGGTCAGTGAAGCAGAGACCACTAGGGTTTTAAAGGGCTGAAACTCTTTACTGCATCCTGTGTTTTGCAACCTAAATCCTTATTGGCCCTGATTGCACACTCAGATTAGATACCATTCAGATTCAAAGCTTGTTTATCTCTTAAATTGGAAGTTTTGTGAATAACTTCCATAAGATGGTTTGGTATAAAGCCCCCTTAAGTCATCTGGTTTGTCAGCTATACAATTTCAACATTTGTTTCACAAGCTTGAATCCTAATGGAATTTAAATCAACAAGAGAAATGTATTGCTGCCTTTAGGGCTTTAGTAATATCTGCTCATGAAGCCTTGTACGAGTTACCGGGGATGAAAAAAGATTGTATTTTCAGTTTTTATATCAAATCACAGTCTTCTTTTCAAAATATAGCTGACTATAACCTCCAAAAGAATATATTTTACACACACAAATACAAACTCTAGAAACATAACTAAATATATAGTTATGGCAGACCTTTCTTGCACTTCCTCCCAGGGCCAGACTGGAAGTGAAACTAATATGGGGAATATACACCCAGAATTCCCAACTGAAGTCCAGCTGAGGAGGATAAATATCAAGGAAGGACAGAAAATACCTGTCGACTGGCAGAAAGGGTGAGGTTGGGAGACGGGCTCCCCCAGCTTCCATGGGTGGCAGGCTTAGAGTGAGGAGAGAGTGCTACTGGAGGGTCTTTTCCCGCAGAAAATAGAGGCCTGGAACTCAGGCTGGGCTTCACGGCCTGGAGCACAAGAGCCTAGCCCAGGGGTGGGCAAACTTTTTGACTCGAGGGCCACAATGGGTTCTTAAACTGGACCGGAGGGCTGGAACAAAAGCATGGATGGAGTGTTTGTGTGAACTAATATAAATTCAAAGTAAACATCATTACATAAAAGGGTACGGTCATTTTTTTTTCAATAGTTTTATTCATTTCAAACGGTCCAGATCCGGCCTGTGGGCCGTAGTTTGCCCACAGCTGGCTAGACCAGCAGCCCATGTAACATCCAGCCTTGAAAGGCAGCAGGGCTGCTGGCTGCTGTGGAGTCTGGAGCCAGTAGACCTGAGCCGGTCAGAGCAAAAGTCCGTGTGTGAGTGTGTGTGTGTGTGTGTGTGTGTGTGTGAAATTGCCATGCAAACTTTTGCCCACATGTAAACTGTCATTACTGCTTTAGTCACCAAATGTGTGTGTGTGTGTGTGTGTGTGTGTGTGTGTTGGGGGGCTTTTGTGTGTTTTTTTTAACTCAGAGCACAGTAGTTACATTTACAGCTACTCACTCGAGGCTTTGGTGCAGAGAGGGCAGTGCAGAAGCAAGGTACCTAAGCAGAAGTGTTGAAAAAAGAGAGAGAGGAAGGTAGAAATGAGTGGAAGAGTATACCATGTTCATTGATTGTAGAATAACATCATTAAAATGTCCATACTACCCAAAGCAATCTATAGATTTAATGCAATCCCTATTAAAATACTAACAGCATACTTCACAGATTAAACAAACCCTCCCAGATTTATCAAGAGCCTGAATAGCCACAGCAATCTTGAGAAAGAAAAACAAAGTTGGAGGGATCACCATATTAGATATCAAGTTATAATATAAAGCCACTGTACTCAGAACAGCCTGGTACTGGCACAAGAACAGGTATATAGACCAATGGAACAAAACAGAAACTCCAGAAATTGACCCAACCCATTACACTCAATTAATATTTGACAAAGGAGGCAGAGGATACAATGGAGTCAAAACAGTCTCTTTAATAAATGGTGTTGGGAAAATTGGCAGGAATGTGCAAGAAACCAGACCACCAACCTACACCATACACAAGAATAAATTCAAAATGGGTAAAAGACTTTAATATAAGTTGTGAAACAATAAAAATCTTGGAAGAGTCCATAGGCAACAAAATCTCAGACATCTCGTGTAGCAATATGTTTGCAGATACATCTCCTAGGGCAGTGGTCAGCAAACTGTGGCTCGGCAAACCGCAGCTCGAGAGCCATATGTGGCTCTTTGGCCCCTTGAGTATGGCTCTTCCACAAAATACTGACTTCTGCGCATGGGACATGAAGTTTCAATTGCACTGTACATGCACATCCGCACATGGTATTTTGTGAAAGAGCCACAGTCAAGGGGCCAAAGAGCCGGATGTGGCTCGTGAGCGCAGTTTGCCGACCATGATCCTAGGGCAAGGGAAACAAAGGAGAAAGTAAATAAAATGAACTACATCAAAATAAAAAGCTTCTGCACAGCAACAGAAACCAACAACAAAATGACAAGAGAGCTTAGTACATGGGAGAACATATTTGGCGATGACACATAATTTCAAAAATATATAAGGAAATCATACAACTTAACAAAAAGAATACAATCCAATTTAAAAATGGGCAAAGAACCTAAATATACACTGTTTGAAAGAAGACACACAGAAGGCCAAGAGACATCTGAAAAAAATGTGGAGAAAAAGTAACCCTACTACACTGCTGGTGGGAATGCAGACTAGTGCAACCACTATAGAAAACAGTATGGGGTTTCCTCAAAAAATTAAATATGGAACTGCCATTTGATCCAGTGATCCCATGTATAGGAATATATCTAAGAAACCCAAAACACCAATCAGAAAGAATATATGACCCTATGTTCATAGCACAATTTACAATAGCTAAGATCTGGAAACAGCCTAGTGCCCATCAGTAGACGAGTGGATTAAAAAGCTGTGGTACATATACACCATGGAATACTATGCAGCTGTAAAAAAAAAAAGGATCTCTTACCATTTGAGACAGCATGGATGGATCTGGAGAGTGTTATGCTAAGTGAAATAAGCTAGTCAGAGAAAGATAAGTGTCGCATGATCTCACTAAAGAACAAAATAAACTGGTGAGCAAAATAGATACTGAGACATAGATGCATGGAACAGACTGTTGAATCTGGGGACAAGCTAGAAGGGGTCAATGGGGGGGAGCGATATATCTGTATTACTTTCAACAATGAAGATAAATTTAAATATATATAAAAGCAAACTCAAAAAGATTCACCCAGCAGCATTGTGCAGGTGAAACCATATCACACCTTCACTGCTGTGGCATCTCTCTGACTCAGCCTGAGAAAGCTTTCTGCTTTTATAGGCTCATTTGATTCATCTGGCCCCATCTGGATGATCCAGGATGATCTCCCTAATTAAGGTTCATAACCTTCATTATATCTGCAAAGTTGTTTTTGCTATGTAATGTTCTGGGCAGAATACTGACTCCCAAAGATGCCCATGTCCTAATCCTCAGAAGCAGTCAATGTGTCATAGTACAGTGCAAGGGGGAATTAAGGCTGCAGGTGGAATTAAGGTTGTCAGTCATCACCTTAAAATAGGGAGAGTAGCCTGAATTACCTGGTGGATCCAGTGTAAACACAGGGTTCCTTACTAGGGGAAAAGGGAAGCAGAAGTGTCAGTGTCAGAGTGATGCATTGTGGGAAAGACTCGACCTGCTTTGAAGACAAAAAGGAGTCGTGAGCCAAGAAATGCAGGCAGTCTCTAGAAGCTGGAAAAGGCAAGGAAACAAATTCTCCTCTTCAGCATCTAGATTCTAGAAGGAAGCCAGCCCTATGAATACCTTAGTTTGAGCCCAGTGAGACCCATTTTGGACTTCTGGTCTTCAAAACAGTCAGATAATAACCCTGCACTTTTAAGCTACTAAAGGTGTGATCATTTATTTCAGAAGCAAGAGGAAACTAACACACAGGACATTCTTAAGTTTCAGGTATTAGAATGTGGACATTTCAGGGGGTTGGGGGTGGAGGGCACATACAGGTGTGTGCTCATCTCCTTTATTACATGACCAGGTAGGCAAGCCTGAAATTACTGATGGCCATATTATTGTCAAACAAGGACCTATTTTGAAAGACTATTATTATTACAAAAGATTGAATATTTTGAGTACCTAGCATGGTGTCTGACTTATAATAACCCTCAATAAATATTAATGGTTACTTTTACATTGTTAGTGACTTCAAAGTCCCATTTTCCGCATCCTGGTTATCCAACAGGTCATGCTTTAAGTACTGAATGCTAGTTGTGATACTGTTAGTTCCTACTCTGATCAGCAGCTTCCGGCCTCCCTGGGCCTTCTCCAGGCTTTCCTCCTCCCACCCACCCTCAAAGCCTTCTCTGTTCCTCTTTACCTCTCAGCTCCTACAGGTCCAGTTCACCCCCGACCCCTCATCATCAAAACATTGATACCTAGGGCAGGAGGAGCCCTGAGAAGTAGTGAGTCTCCCCACTGGAGAAAAGAAAAGAAGATCCAGTTCAGGAGAGGAAATAAATCAAAAGGAACACAACTCTGCCCACAGCAGCAGGCAGAGCAGAGGAGCTGCCCAGAGGTTGTGGTCCTGAAAGTTACACTCAGGGGAGCAAAGCAGCAGGCAGTCTGGAAGCAGGCTGCCCAAGTCAGCAGAGACAGCAGCTTCCAGGAGACACAGCGGGAGGGAGGGTGCAGGAGAGCCCACAGCAGCCAGATGGGTATTTCCCAATCTGGTTTTCTATTTCCAGTTGAAATTTCAGATTATTTTCACTGATTTTACCTGACTTTTGAACACTTCTTTTTTCAATGCTGATATTAATCCCTGAAATAGTCACTGGCACACTGATGTCATTTTCCTCCACTATTGCAATGACTAGTTTTATATCTTTGTTCTTGAGCAAGGGGGTAAGGTCATGACAGGGACACTGGAATCCTGCTAGGGACTTCAAATGGATGGGCTGGAGGCATGAGAGATTAAAATCACTCAAGGAAAGTGGATACTAGCCATTCTAGTTTGAAGTGAGGAAACCTAAATTAGAAGGATCTCTCTGAAAAGAGTCAATGTTATGGCTTCCAGGCACCCTCAGGGCAAGACAAAAAGGGACATGTGGTTTGCTGGACACAAGAAGCAGCTTGTGGCAAAGTTGGCAAAATACAAGGCATTTCTTCTTCGGGAGTTCTTCAGTGGAGCAGAAAACCAAAGCCTGTGTTTTGGAGGAAATGGTATGAACATCATCTTGGAACAACACTCCAGGAGGTCTGGCAACAACCTATCACCCCAAAGATGACCTGCATGAGGCTGCAACCAGTTCATATGGCCATATTAGTAAGGGGTGTCAGCTTTGAAGAAAATTATAGACATGCAGACAGTCACTGAAAGGGTCAATTTGCATATTCACTTTGAGAAAGAGGCCCTCCTTTAATTTTATGTACCCCCTAACATAAACTCACCCCAAAGAAAAGCAAGTAACAGAAGGAAGAGCAGGGAGAAGCAGGAGATACCTCATGATGGTAGGCCAAAAAACTCCCAGGGGATTCAGAGGGGCAGGGAGGCCATTCCAGATGGAGAGGTCAGTCAGAGCTTCATGGAGATGGTTCTCCCAGAAGCCCTGCTGTGGCACAGAGCAAAACCACCACTTCCCCTTGACCAAGAAACAACCTCCTCTATCTGAGAAGACCACGCTTTTTTGTTGTTGTTAATCCTCACCAGAGGATGTTTTTCCATTGATTTTTAGAGAGAGTGGAAGAGAGGGGAAGAGACACAGAGAGAGAAACATCCATGTGAGATAGATATATCGACTGGTTGCCTCCCACACATGTCCCAAAGAGGGCCAGGGATCAAGCCCGCAACCAAGGTACATGCCCTTGACCGGAATTGAACCGGGACCTCTTCAGTACATGGGCCAATGCTCTATCCACTGAGCCAAACCAGTTAAGGTGGGAGAAGACCACGCTTTTGCACTGATAGCAACTTCAGGGGGGACCTTTCTGGAATGGCAAAAGATGAAGGAGAAGCCAATAGAGATGGTCAGACTAACTGAATAAACCTTGGTTGTCAGTGGAGAATAGAGGCTGCCACCAGGTCACCTTCAAATCCTAGGAGCCTTCAAGGAGCAGCATTCTGTTTGAACAGGTAAGAAAGGGTTCTAAGGCAGGAGGAACAGCTGGAGCAAAGATGGGGAAGAAGGAAAACACGTGATCCTCTTCAAAGAGAAGAAATGAACCAATAGGTTGAAATGGAGGAAGACAAATTATGGAGGACAGATAAGTCCATGGCTATTAACACTAGAGGCCCAGTGCACAAAATTCATGTGTGTGTGTTGGGGGGAGGGGGGAGGAAGAGGCAGGGGGAGGGGTTCCACAGCCTGGCCTGCATCCTCTCGCAATCCAGGACCCCTTGGGGGATGTGAGGCCTAAACCAGCAGTCGGACATCCCTCTCAAATCCAGGGCACTGTATGCATCAGTGACCATATTTTTCATACAACTGAAAGGCATTTTACTATTGTATGGGCAGCTACATTTTTTTGCCCTGATTATAAAAAGTAGTACATAACATGATCCTTCTGAGGCAGTAATACTATTTTCCCCATCTTATGGGTGGAAAAACTGAAGCAAAGAGAAGTTAAGTAATTGACTTTGTCACACAGTTATAAGTGTCAGAATCAGGGCTGACTACAAAATGTGCAAGCCAGAGTCCATGCATGTCATTGCTTCATCTTCCTGTTTTTTCAGTGTTAGAGTATCCTTGCCAGGTTTTAAGTTTTAAATCTAAGAGACTGTTCCCAATATATAGGGTAGGTTCCTAGGCCTGGCCGGTACTCAGGGCCATCTGTGGGGCGACCAGCAGGCAGGGTGATCAGGATGCTTCCTGTCGGCACCCGCCTTAACTGGCAGCCTGGTGCCACCCACTGGCCGGCCTCACCCCCCCCCATCACCTCAGCTGGTAGCCTCCCTCAGGGCAGGGCGGGTGGGCGGTGGGGGACTGCAAACGCATCTGACCCCTGGTGTCAGTGCATGTTACAGCGACCGGTCGTGCCCTAGATCATTCCACAGTTCAGTCAATTTGCATATTAGGGTTTTATTATATAGAATGAGACAGCAGGCTACAGCTTGGACCATATCAAATCACCACTTGTTTTAATATATAAAATCTTTTGCAATACAGTCATGTCTATTCCTTTATGAATTGTCTGTTTTCATATGACATCCAAGTAGAGTTATGGTAGAGAATATTCCATAAAGTCTAATGAACTTCCTGCTCAGCCCTTGTGCACACACAGGCACACACACAGACATATAGCTGACCCCTGATATAGATGATGATGTAATGTTTTTAAAATATTCTAAAACCTCACCCTAACATGAATAAATTAAAGCAAATAGAAGAACTCAGTGGTAGGTCATGTGTAAGTAAGACAATGATCCACTTCAGGAACTAAGAAATCCCTTTACATCCAGAGAATAATAATAATAATAACTGAACCCAAACTTTTATTCATTCTGAGAACATATTAAAGAGCTTAGGAGAAAATATGCAGTCATCATCACTTTTCAGTGTTGCAGAGAGAACAGCAGACCCATGAAAAGAGCACCACAGTGCTGAATCACTTGGGTGGAAAAGAAGTAAACCAATGTCACATGAACACTTCCACTTACCACTTTTTTTTTTTCATTTAAGCGTGTCCCCTAAAAATACTGCCATACCAAGTTGACCTAACAAACATTATGCTCTAGGTAGCATGCAATTTTGGTTGAAGATGAAGCATTGAAGGTCAAGCAATTTGCAATGACCCAGTTTGTGCATTAAAAAAAAGAACAGTCTTTGAATCTCAGGCAAGTGCAAAGCTGTTCATTTGTTCCATGTGTACGTGATGTGAGAAAGAGGGAAAAAATGGACTAAATACAGAGGGAGAGGAGGAAGGAGAAGGAGAAACATCTATGGATATTCTGCTTAAAATTAAAAGCTCCCTTAACAGAAATAAGAATTTGGAGTATATGTGACATTTTGTAAGTAACTAAATTTGTATGCCCTCCACCCTATTCTCCCCCAAAACACAAAGGCTTTTTTTCTGAATTCTTAGCAATGTCTGATAAACTCTCAATTACTGAAACAAACAATGGAAAGGGGGCCTATGGAATTATTAACACTGCAGTTAATTTATACTGACATTGGAATCAATTTACTCTGACTTACACATAATCAAATTAATCATCCCAATTTTAATTAATGTCCGCCTTTTAGACTCCTCTACTAAATGGAGTCTACATGTTGGGAGGGGTGGAGCTAGCATCAAATTAATTAGTAACTTTGAAGGTTCATTTAAGTTCTTACTTTCATGTTAAAAATTGATGACATTAAGTTTCAACTTAGAGAGCCCTTTCTCTCCATTTAATATAGTTTATCTTACTTCTTTAAAATATTCTATTTCCTTGTTGGTCAAGAAGACAAAAATATCTTGGAGGTAAAATAAATCCTTCAATTACCAGGAATGGAATTTAAAAGCCTGCCTCTAATCATCCAATAAAGTTTTGTTTTGTTTTTTAAAGAGAGGCACCATAACTCAGTAGGATACAGACTTCATTCAAGCTTTAATTACTTTCAAAATCATCCAGCTTGATACTCTATTAACTGTTTAAAATGCCAAAACATATCATTGTTCAGTTGATCTTGGAAAGTTTCAAAAAAACACAAACTAGAGCCCAAAGATAAAAGGTCAGTGAATTGGTTACTTCCCGAATGAGATAAGCTTTTGAAAGAAAACAGGCTAGAAAAATTTGTTTGTGCAGGCCATAAAGTATAAGATTAATCCTACTGATCAAAGTAGCTTTGAATATTAATTTGGGAGAGGGATAAGTCACAAATGAGTAAGAAATTTTTTTGCATGAATTTATCTGCAAAGACATGAACTCTGACTCCACTTCTTGAATTTGCAAATAGGTCTCTAGCTTCACAGGGGAGAGATGGGCAAGGATAGGTGGAGATAAGCTCTGTGTGAAGTGTTCGCATAGCATTACTAGTGGGTCATGACATCACTGCTAGTACAAGTCTGACCAGCACCATAATCCTGGCTGTCCTACTACACATCTTGACCTTGGCCAACATCTTCCCTAAACCTGATTCCTTCCTGGAAACAGCCATCACATTAGTACTGACCTCAGGAATATTATAAGAATTGATGGAGCCCATTCAGCGTAGCTCAGTGGTTGAGTGTCAACCTATGAACCAGGAAGTCACGGTTCAATTCCCGGACAGGGCACATGCCAGTGGGGGGTGTGCAGGAGGCAGCTGATCAGTGATTGTCCCTCATCATTGATGTTTCTTTGATCTCTCTCTACCTGTCCCTTCCTCCCCGAAATCAATAAAAATATATTTTTAAAAATTATTGGAGATAAGACATGCAAAAGGCTCGGCCCGAAGAAAAATGTACTCTAAATAGTAAGTCCTATTATTTCTTGGTAATTAGCACTAATTATTTTTATTGCTTAAAATATTTCACTTGGTTCTGGACGGGAATGGCTCAGTGGTTGAGTGTCGAACCAGGAATCAAGAGGTCACTGGTTCAATTCCCAGTTGGGGCACATGCCCAGGTTGCGGGCTCGATCCCCAGTAGGGGCCGTGCAGGTGGCAGCCGATCAATGATTCTCTCTCATCATTGATGTCTCTCTCTCTCCCTCTCCCTTCTTCTCTGAAATCAATAAAAATATATTAAATATCTATATATATTCCATTTGATTTGAAAAGGACTCATTCAACACCCTGCCACTACCACCACCAAGGACTTAAATTTTGTTGTTGAAAAACCAGCAGGATGGGAAAACTATTCAAAAATGTTTCTTTAGTTAGGGTAGTGGTTCTCAAACTTGAGTGAGGCTCAGATTCACACAAAGAGTTTGTTAAAGCACAGATTGCTGGGCCTACTCCCAGAGTTTCAGATTCAGGGTCAGTGGGAGAAGCCAATAATTTACATTTCCAAAAAGTTTCCTAATGATTGATGGGAAAGGTCTGGAGATCACCAATTAGAGAACCACTACTATATAAGAAGTTTATGGTTTTTAGTTATGAATCTTTGGTTTAAAGGGAAAATAAAATGAGAGAGAGAGACAAATAAGAAGACAAACAAGCACAACTTCATCTGTCAATTGATGTTAATGCAATGGGAGCATAAGTGTAGTCCTTGTGGAAACGGAATAAGTTAGATATCTAGGGAAGCTATTATTGGACTTAAAAATGGGAAATGAGTACAACAAATAAATATAAATTCAAAACAAATTTTACATGACAATCTTAATCTCAAGCTCCATTTTCTAATATATAAGAAAAGGTCATAGTCAGTAGCAATAAAATTTAACTCAATCCTTCACTAAATTATTTAAAGTTGAAATTTTATTATAACTAGGTGGCTTAAGTCATTTAAAATATAGTTCTTGACTACCTTTATGACTTGCTTTTTTATAGCACTAATTTACAACACTTCATTTTTGAACTCCACATAGGAGTACACATAAATACTCATGCAACAAAGACACAACGGATAAGGTTTTCTTGCAATCCAAACCAACCAATATTCTTGGCAGTTTTATACTCATAAAGTATGCAGTGAGAACTCAAGGTAGGAATTCTACTTTCATCTATATCGAAGCAGTCTAAAGAGACAACACTGAACAATTTAGCCCTGCTGGAAATAACTTCCCCTGGCAACAACCCAAAGCCATTCAACCCTAAAAATATGCTATTAGAAGAAAGAAAATATAATGTAAGTAAATCTTCATTCACATTTTCGTTATTACAGATTTTAAAAAAATCACTTCATCCTGAGATAGCAGGAACATAAAAATGAGGAACAAATAATATCAATTTTCATTCCTGGAGTTTAGTATTTCCAGAAGCGTTTAACAAATAAAACTAATCCCCCCAAGACATTCTGTGAACAAATGATTTATGGTATAAAGAAAACAAGAGAGAGAAAAATGCTTGGAAATTGATGAATGTGATAATGTGATGTCCTTTTGTAGAACTCAATTTACCATCAAGTCATAATAAAGTATAGAAACCTGTTTTAACTCAAACTAACCTATTCTCAAGTACATGGTATGTCTCCACTGGATACAGAGTTCTAGGTTGACAGAGTATTCTTTTCTTTTAGCACTTAAAAAAGTCATCCCCAATGTCTCCTGATCTCCATAATTTCTGATGAGAAGTAGTGATAACTCATATCACTGTTTCCCTGTATGTAGATTCTCAGTAAACAGATTGTTTTCCTCTGGCTGTTTTTTTTTTTTTTATTTTTTTCATTACTCTGATTTTCAGCATTTTGATGACAAATAGCCTAAGTGTAGTTTACTTTGGATTTTTCCTACTTGGGGTTTCCTAAGGTTCTCATCTCTGAAACTTGATGTTTTCCAATAAATTTGGGTACTATTTAAACATCATTTATCATTTGTTTTCTGCCCATCTCTTCTCTTTTTGGGACCAAAATGATAGGTATCTTATACTGTGTAAGTGTCCCACAAGTTGTTGAGGCTCTGTTAGTTTTTTCAATCTTTTCTTCTTTCTGTGTTCTTCAATTGGGTTGTTTTCTATTGATTTGTTTTCCAGTTCACTGACCTGTTCTTCCTACTTCTTCAATCTGCTGTGAAGGTCCATATAGCAACGTTTTTTAAAATTTTAGATATTTTATTTTCCAGGTCTAGAGTTTCTATTTTATCCTTTTGGACAGTTTCCATTTCTCTATTGACATTTTCCATTTCCTCCCTCATAATCTTTAGTTCCTTAAACACATTTTTAATAGCTGCTTAAAAGTCTTTTTTTGCTATTCCAACATGGGTCTTCTTAGTGTCTGTTTTTATTTATTCCTTTTTCTCTTGGCTATATGTTTCAATTCCTTTTTTGTACACTGATCATCTTGGATGATACATTTTAGAAATCTGGATTCCATTGTTATTCTTTGACAAAACTGTTGGTTTTTGTTTGTAAGTACTACAAAAATCACAAAATGCATAAATCAAGCTTTATTTTTCCCATATGGGCAGAAAAGTTTTAGTGACCAGCTTAAATGACCAAATAAGAATCAAAATACCATACAATTTAGCTGCTGCTATTAATATAGAATATTTTTTATGTTTTTCAATATTTTTCCCATAGAAGTTATCATTTTACAAGAATCAAATATAAGACTTTTTACATTTAATACAGACATGATTTGATTCCATCTGCACCACTTCTGGAAAATTTGTTAGCCTCTATAAGCATCTGTTTTCTCACCTGTGAAATATTTGCAACAACAAGTACCTCTTAAATATAATAGCAGGTAGAGAGCTACTGCTCAGTAAATAGTTATTTTAAAGGCAGAGATTTCTGCCTTTGGATCATGAGGTGGAAAAAAATTTAATCCAACAACTAAAATATAGTTTTCTGTTCTGCCTAATTATAGACCAGCTAAAATCAAAACTCACACCACTTGCTATGACTCAGCATACTCCACATAACAACTAGAACACTATGCCCATAAGCTAAAAGAGTTGTAAGTCCAAAGAGAAAACTTGGGATTCTGTCCCCACACTGGTCCCACCTGAAATCTGTTCATTCTACACACAACCTGGCTGGCTAAACTCAGCTGCCCAGACTGGGAACCTGATTATCATCCTCCGCATTTCCTTTCCTTCCGAACCTGATGTCAATCCATTCTGCCTCTTCATTCACTCAAACCCTCTGCCACCTCCTCACCCCAGCAGTTACTGCTTTAGATGACATCTCCATCCCCTTCCACACCATTTCCAACAGCCTCCTCATTTCACTGCTTTTAGTTCCTTTTCTCTGCCACTCCCAGAATGATCTTCCTAAGAACACTCATCTGAGTCCTCTGTCTCCTATAAGCCACCAGTGGTTTCCCAGTACTTGAAAGATGAAGTCCATTCTCAGGAATATCCCATACAGGTCCCTTCCCAATCGTGCCACATCAACATTTTAGCTTCTACATTATTTCACTCCGTCCCTCCCACCCTCCAGCCTTACACGGTGCACTCACTCTGGTTGGGACGAGACTGAATTCATAGCTCTACACATGTTCTTACCCATGCCTAAGGTAGCCTTCTCTACCTAGAAAATCCCTGTTCATTCTTGAATAGCTGACATTCCCTCCTCTGTGAAGGATCTCCATCTAGGACAGTCTTCATAACGGTTATCTCATGTACTGTAATGACATGTTTACATGTCTGTTGTAGTCTTAAGACTATGAGCTCCCAGAAGACATAAACAACATCCAGCATAGCATCTGGCTTATGTCAGGTGCTTAATAAACATGTACTGAACTAATAAATGACTACGTGACATTTGAATATTAAAGACCAGAGATGAAAATCAAGAATGAAATAAAATATTTGCCTCACAGAAAATCCCACCACCCAAAGACAGTAATCAAAGAAAACAAGAAACAATGTGGCTTACTATTAAGCTCATTCATCTTTATCTGCATTTCTCCAATACCAAGAGGAATGAAAGAATTTTATTTTGATGAGATCAAGGATATCTATACTGGTCAAAGCCCAATTTGGTAACTCTCAACTTTTCCTAGCTCAGACATTTTAATTATAATGCTTTCTTTTTACATCATGAAAAGTAAAAAAAAAAAAATTAAAGTTCTTAATTGGGCTTTTGTCAAGCAACAATTAATATTGAATGGTTTAATCACAAAACTCATGTTTGGCAGTAGGTCTTGGCAGCAAGCCCCGCGTGTATTTTCTCTGGGACCAAATTACTCATTTCTAATACAAACATAAGAATAAAGCAAAAACCAGCATTGTGAAAACAAAATATGTTTCTTTTTAGTTCTCAACCAAAAATTAGTGCAACCTCATTTAACCACTATTTCAACTGAGATTTGGAGTTTTAATATAAGGCAAAGAAACCAGGATTTATCGTTAGGCACTCAGCATATCCGAAAGAACCTCATACTCAGTAGCCTTTTTCCAGTCACATTTTTAAGCAATCGAGCATCATTTTTTCCAAATACAGAACCAAATATCCCTGATTCTTATCCTCATCCAAGCAACTGCAACCAGCTGTGAAAACTAGAACTGGAAATCAAGTCTGTCTGCAGGGAGTCCCCTCAAAGCTACCAAGCGTGACTGTTTTCATCAACAAATATTCATGACCCTCACTCCCCAAATTCAAACTCTGCAGACCACCTCATAATTTTTTTTAAACCAATCCTTCAAAGTCCTTTAATTTTTCTTCATTTTAACGCAATTAAAATTATGTAACTGCTCCTAAGAAGGCTGCTTATCTTCTCTTTTTTGTTTGTATTTTTTTATTCCCCAAATGTTGTGTTTAGTACAAATGCAAAATTATCTCTTTTATCCCCATAATCTCAAGACATTGCCTAACCAGTCAAGGCAATTCTCCATTCTTTTAAAATTAAAACCATGTAGTCTTCCTTTCTCACTTCTCCTAGGAGCCTCATTTCCCAGACTTGCTCTCTGAATTCCCATCAGAAGGTTCCTACATAATCCTCCCCAACCCATGCACTGCTGCTGGCAGTATTAGGTATGACATCTGCCATGCCATTAGTCACTTCTGATGCTCAGAGAAATAGGGAAACCATCCTGGAGAACTTCAAAGCTCCACAGTCAGAAGCTTCAGGTAATAAAAACGTATGTTATTTGCTTCGCAACGATCTAAAACCAAAATCCCACATGTAGGTCTGACCTGTAACAAAGCCCATCTCTTGCCAGGAGACATGTTTTTCTTTACACTTAAAAAGAGCTGTTCAACCTAATTATGGCATTGGCATCTTCTCCTTGACGACACTCCTAAAAACCCACCTGTTGAAAACTCTTGTGCATGTAAGTCTCCCACACTCCATTTCCTCTGTGCTGTTCAGAACACACTATCTCATGAAGTTTCCCTCTTGGACACATGCCTCCCTCTTCCAAGCAGGGCCAAGATGAAATGATGTTTCTTGCAACACCCCAAGCCTCCTGGTAGTTATAGTTGTCTATCTACTCTCAAGTGCAAGGGAGACAGGCAACTTTGATTTACTTTCCCTAATTTCTCTCATAAACTTTCACTAACAGGAATAATCCTGGGAATAAAGAAATGCTACTCCTTCTAATCAGAATATAGCTTTGCACATTATATAAAATGTTTGACAAATCCTTAAAAATCATCTAACCTACAACACAAAGTACAGGAAAATCAGCATGGGAAGTCTGGGGGAAGGGCATACTGATCCCTGAATTAGCAACTGCTAAAGAATATTTGGACATACTTCCAGGTTACAAAACACTTTGACATATATGATCTCATTTCACATTCAGAAGAACTCTATTATTAGACTCACTTTACTATGTGAGGAAACTGAGGAGCAGAGGTTGGTGTAAGATGCCCAAGGTCATACAGAGATGACCTCGTGGGGCTGGAATTAAATGGAAATTTCCTGATTCTTAGTTCTGCCCAGTTCCCATTATACCAGAAATGCTTAGGCCAGGGGAATATTTTAGTCATTCTTATCATGCATCCCCCTACAATTTGGTTTTAGTTCGTTTGCTTGTTGGTTTCTTTTGATATTTTGTTTGTTTTATTTTGCAGACAGAACTGTGACAGGGACTTCTTCAGTTGGCCCTAGAAAAATAAGCTATTTGTTCTTTTTTTATAGAAAATAAAATAAAAATTTATATATATATAGCAATCCCTGATTCCTACCTGAGCTAGTGGGAGTTTAAAGAGCTGGAAGACTTCACTCATGGCAATTCCAAATACAAACCTTTACATTCAAGTGATGACCAGTTATCATCCAGAGTTATAGGAGCCAGAGCACCAGTAATCAATACCGCCCACCAGAAGGGAAGTATGCTTCAAACTACAGTGCCCCAGGTCGTGAGATAACATTACAATGGGAATTATGCAAGTATACACAATCTTCATTCATGTTACATTTAAAAAATGAATACATTAAAGGAACTAACAGAACACCATGCAATATCCCTACAAGGTCCATTTAGAGTTGCCGAATTTCACTGCACAGGAACACACATACACATAATTGCAGTATTAAGCCCGTTGCTTACATACCAGTCTAACAATAAACAAGCTGGGAGTCAGCTCCGCTATTTATGTTGTGCTGTGGGCACACACACCCTTTTATTATCTGAGGGACCAAAGGCACCACAAACCTTAGCGGCAATAAATAGCTCCAAAAGAAGAACCGTCCGCGGAACAAGTAAAAACATGAGTGGATTCCAGAAAGTACAAAGATTTGCTAAACAAAACTGCCCGGACAGAAGGATCACTTTAAGAACCTGCTCCGAATCCTTCAACTGAAGTTAAATGTTTTTGACAACTGGCAATAGTTAAAATTTCCCACTTTCTGATTATTCCAAGTGCTTACCTCTGCACATCCGGTCTCCAGCTGGTTCTGTCAGGATGAGAAATCTCCCAAGGAAAGCCGTTTCTCAGTCTTTTCAGGCCAATTTAGCAAATTTGCAAATGGGAGAAGGTTTGCTGTGACAAGGGAAGAGGAGGGTACTTTCACCAAACCACAAATACTAACCCACCAACTCAAGGACAGCATCCCTATCTCAATAAGGAAATGTCTACTCCAGGAAAACAGAAAGAAGAAAAACAGTTTAAAGGCCAGAGGATTTCCAAGTTAATGTGTTTATGGGACAAAGTGAATATAAAGCTCAGAGAGGAGCACAAATTCAATGGTGATGATTTTTAGAAAGTACAGAGTATCATTTAGGAGTAGCTTCAGTTGCAAATGAAAGAAAAGGCAAAATAACAGTGGTTTAAAGTAAACAGACATTTATTTCTTTCTCACAAGAAATGACGTCTGGGTAAGCAGCCTGGGGCTAGTGTGGCAGTTTCCTGGCATCGAGGTCCAACCGCCTGGCTTCCTGCTCCACCATCCTTAGAGCAGGACTCCCGAGATGGGCTAAAAGAGTCTTCCAACCTTCAGCCATTGCATTCTCATTCCCACCAGAACAGATGAATGGGATACAGAGCAGCAGGCCTCCTCCCTTTAAGCTCCCATCTGCTTACATCCCACTGGCTACAACTAACTAGCTAGATGGCCATAACTAGCTGCAACAGAACCTGAAAATAGCTCACACAAAATAGGCATTTGCCATTGTGCAAAGATCAATATGCCACAGTTCAAGAGACTTCAAGGCCCTGGGGTCCATGAAACCATCAAATATTTCAGAATTGCCTACATGAGCCAGCCACTGGGCTCTGCGCTGGGTGCCTGGTGAGGATCAAAACAGAACAGACACTGCCCAAAACCACCAGAAACGTCATTTGTGAACATGCATGCATAATTTGTTTTTCTTTACCATTTTACTTTGAAATAATTTCAAATTTACCAAAACATATCAAGAATAGTTATACCCTTTACCACATAACCACATTTGTTTTTAAAATATATTCTTGTTCTCATAATGCATTCACTTTCTCCCTCCTTCCCTTCTCCTTTTCTCCTCCTCTCCCCCTCCTGTCTCTCTCTTCTCTCTTCTCTTCTTTCTTCCCTTTCCTTTCCTTCCCTTCCCTTCCCTTTCTTCTCTTCTCTCTCTCTCTCTCTCTCTCTCTCTCTCTCTCTCTCTCTCTCTCTTCCTCCTTCCATCTTTCTCTCTCTCCCTTCCTTGTCTCCTCCCTTCCTTTCTCCTTCCATCACATGCATTGGAGAGTAAGGTACAGATAATAGATGTCATTCCCCTTTCATGCCTAGAAACTTCAATATATATTTCCCAAGAACAAGAACATTCTCTTGAATAACCATAGTAAAACTATGTCACCAACCAACTCAATGAAGTCTTATGCTATTGCAATAATTTTCCTAGTCCAGCATCCAATTCAGGATCTTGCACTGCACTTGGTGGTCATGTCTGGAACAGTGTCCTGGCCTTTCTTCATCCGTCTCAGCATGGGTATCTTTAAGAGCATGAGCCAGTTATTTGGTAGAGTAAGTGCTCCTGGACAGGAACACTCTGCAAGTGGTCCTTCCCAGTGCCCCATATCAGGAGGCACAGGATAATGGTTTGCCCCATTCTGGGTGATGCTAAATTTGATTGTTTAAGATGATGCCCATTTGATTTCTATTTTCTTTTTTTCAATTGATAATTTGTGGGGAGATACTTTAAGATGAAGCAAATATCCTGTTCTTCATCAAATATCCACCCATTCCTTTTAGTATTCAGTAATGGTTCTTGCTTGGACCAATTATTATTATGATGGGTGCAAAATAGTGATTTTCCAATTTCATCATTTTGCCTTACTTATTAGTTGGCATTGTATGATAAAAAAAGAGCTTTCCTTCTTGCCTATTTACTTGTTTTATATCAGTTTATAATAGTGTGCCCCATAGATTCTTATTTTATTCAATGATCTATAATCCACAACACTTGTTATTTATTCTGAGGCTCAACATGTACCATATTTGGCCAATGGAAACCAAGCCAGCTTCTGTGTCCTTTTGACGTAATCCTTTTAAATTTTTTGAGAACTTCCTTGCTTTGTAGCACAACAAATAATGTGTTGAGAAATCCTGGAAGCCTCCAGGTTTCTTGAGGATGCCCAGCTGCAGTTCAGTTTATCCTACCTAAGGAAAAGCAATCTAACAATTTCTCCCATCTGAAACTCCACCATAATCAATTACCAAGAAATAGATATAACTCTAATAAGAAAGTTTCCATATTTCATATTTTAATTAATTATACTTTATTATGAATGGTTCTGACTGTTGATGTCTCTTACATTCCTGAAATTAAGTATAACAAAAATAAGCAGGCAATAACTTGGGTACAAGGTAGATATTTTAACTTAAATGTCAAGGAGACCCAGGACATGTTCCAAAGAGCTAAATATGGTCACATGGAATTGTGCACATCCCTATTAATTGCTGGCTCTAAAGACAAATGAAAAGAGTTTCTCTCTCTCTCTCTCTCTCTCTCTCTCTCTCTGTCTCAATACAAAAGTCAACGTCTACTCTTAGCATTCTTACTGATTTATAAAGGCATGTATGTCTTACTACTCACTTTTCCTTACACAGAAATTAAGAGAGTTGACAAATAATTATACAATGTCACTCATTTACTGGAGCACTATATAAATAAATATGTTTCATGGGCTTGTATTGTGATCCCAGCTTTATACTCCAAGCATTGTGCTGGGTACAGTGATACGTGCGATGAGGAATAAAGACTCAGCCCCTAACTTCTACAGCTTAAAGACTTATGAGATGAAAGTCCACAAATAATTCTAATAAACACAACAACTAGAATGAGCTAAGGGATATAATTGCAACACAAGAACAAGCTGTGGATCACCAGAAGAAAGGAATGATTGATTGCAATAGGAGATCAGGAAAAGCAAAAGAGGGACAGTTTCCTCTGCTATGTCAGAATTGTGGTCCCCTGGGCAGAGCATATGGGTAATGAATAATATTTCAACTAAGGAAGCAACACAGCAAAGGCATCAAACATCAAAACACTAAAGTGCAGTGAATGGCCCAGGGTGCATGAAAAGATGTAGATGTAGGTGAGGATGGTGGATGAATTTGAACCCAAGCATCAAAACTACTCCTTAGCATCTGATAAGGACACTTCTTCACAAACACTGACCACAAAAGGGAGGAAGGAAAAGGTTCTGCCTAATCACCAACATTTTAATTCATTGGCCTTGTTCCATACAATCTTCTCATATCTGATGTGCAAAAGACTGCAGAAAGAGGAGGAAAAAAGCAACAAGAGCTATAAACTAGGTAACATTTTCCCAAACAAGAAATTAGCCAAATAGCATCTGTCCAAACAAACATAAAAGTTCTAAACCTCTGAACACTGAGATGAGATTTTTGTTTTCACCACAAAGTCTCCTTTTTCCCCCATATTTTTGGCATTCTCAACACATGCCATTGGACAAGATGCTTTTATTGAAAAATGGGCTAGAAAACCATCTGATACCATATCAGACCAGCAACAACTGATCGTTCATGTCAGAGGACTGTGTCAATTTCAAGATAACTGCACCAAACCAATGGGGAAAAGCATCAAGGTTCTAAGACAAAAGAAGAAACAGAATCTGGGGATATCATCTGCCGTTATTAAACATTTAGCACCTGTAGTTGAGACGATATAATGCCTGCCATTTTCCCCCTTGGCCTTGCTACCAGAACTCTGACTCAATTGGGGGGTAAAGTTTGCACAGTTAAATGAAATATTTGTTCTCCCAAGCAACATGTGGCCAGTTAGCACAGCCCTCGCCCCTAAGTTGTTAAGATCCTCCTGAGTAGGATGCGAGGGAAAGCTTTCATTTCCCAACAAAAAGGACCTCATCTTTCACCATGCACCACATCCAGGACGGAAGTTTCCTCCATGATAACAACAATGGACTTTATATTTAACTCCCTGAAACCTTCTTGAGCATGTGGAGTTTCTGGAACCACTTCTTTAGACCCACCTTATAATTTAGTTTGGTTCCTCACCCCAAAATAAAATATCAATAAACATTTGCTGAAAGTAAAGCCTGAGAGAAAGGAACATGAGAAGAAGCACTGAGACCCATTTCAATTAAATTCAGGGTGCTTTAACCCCTCCTCCCCGCCCCCCCCCCCCC
>NW_006288615.1:1057259-1058702 GCF_000327345.1 Myotis davidii
ACTCAGCATTAATCAAATCCATAGTGCCCAACTCTTTCAAATATCATGATCCCTTTTAAATCCAAAAGATGCTGACCCACACATAGTATTTTGGTAACCAGTAATTGAAAATATGCATAAAGTTTAAAAGCCACTATGAATCACTAATGAGTTTAAATAAATATTTATTTTAATAAAACACACAGGATTGAAAAGGTAGTTGATATATTTGCAAGGTCCATATGTTGGTCTACAGGGTATGTATATATAATGCACATAGGGTTCACAGATATCTTGAAATAATTCCATGACCCTCCTGAGTTCTAAGATCCATAGGTCAAGAATTATTAATCCCTAATAAGAGCATTTTAGTTGGGTCTACTCTCCTGTCAGTCACTACCCAGAACCCCAAGGATGCGAGTTGTAACAAAACTATGAGTTTTCTTTCTGCTTTGGCCAAATTTAATCTAGTTTTAAATTTTTGAGGAAGGCCTCTGCTCCTATTTAGATTGTGAAGTTTAAAAAACATATTAACACTCTAAAATTGTTATGCCGCATAAAAATCCCCCTGAGTTTGAGATGCCCAAAGAAATGCAAGAGATGAGAAATAATTTGCTCTATCACACATTTTTTATTTAGCAGTAGGCATTAATGGCATCAAAGCACAGTTAAATGTCCCACTTAGAGGGTCCAATGATTGAAACAAACAAACAAACAAAAAAGATAAATAGCATCAGATCCTTCACATACCCAAAACAGGTATGTGATAAGTTCCAAGGTAGACTTTTTAAAGTGCAATTTATTCCAGTCCTTGAATCAAAATGACTCCATTTGTTCTCTCAAGAAATGAGTTTTGATGACCATCTAATGGAAAGATAAATGCCCTCTTAATCAAAGCAAAAAAAGGAACAAAGGAAAGATTTTTTAAAAAAATAGCCCCCAAAAAGCAATGCCTTTGAAGCAACAGCCAAATTTGTTCTTATCCAATTCAGCTGTGACTTCAGCCACTGAAAGGAAGATGGGAGAAAAGAGAGGTGGTGATCACCCCTTGGGAAAGCTATAAAAAATGTCTAAAAGGCTCCGCAGTTAGCAGGAGAGTTCAAAGAAATTCAGAAATGGAAAGAACTTCACGCTCATTAATTGTGAGGAAATGAGAAAGAGAGAAGCAAGAAGGTTCGATCCCCAGTCTGGGCACATATAAGAATCAACTAGTGAATGCATAAATAGGTGAGACAACAAATTGATGTTTCTCTTTTCCTTCCTTTCTTTCACCAAAATAATAATAATAATAATAATAATAATAAGGGGAGAAAACACAGATGTTGCCCCAAAACACAGAGTAAGCATACCTAACATGTAGAGTTGAGATCCTTGCAAGTCAAGTTTTATTTCCAAAAGACTCCCTCCAAGTTTTCATTGAATGCTTGCCCTGTTCCTAGGTACACTGCCAGCACATGCCCGCCC
>NW_006288615.1:1058749-1075615 GCF_000327345.1 Myotis davidii
AGGACACGCATATCTCACGGGTCAGACTCTGTTCTACGAGGGCATTAAATTACCTTATGAAGAAAAACGCCAGTCTCTGGGCCAAGAAGTAAAGAGATCAGCATTGAGTCTGCGCTATTTACCATTAACACAGCACAGAGTCTAAAAACCTACTGTGTTTTAGGCTGTATTCTTCATTCTCTAGCCCGCCTTGCTTCCAGAAAACCACTGAGCTGTATCATTCAGAGAGTCTTTCAACATGCAAAAAAGCACATATTGGCTGTACTATATACAGGAATATTTAAATATAATTTTAATTTCCCCAAGAGGATTCTCACAGGGGGACTACTAATTTGAATTTTCTTTGGTTGTACAACACTCTCCCAAATTTGCACTTTTGCAAAGCCATTCATTTTCCACAAAGCATCGAGCTCCTAGAGAAAAGACAAGGGGGTAGAATGGGGAAGGGGGCGGGGGGACACCCCAGCTAACTGATGCCAGATGAACTTTCCTGGATCCAGAGAGCTTTGTTTTGAAGATTTCCGCCTTGCATTAAATCAAGTGGCAAAGCAGGTCCTGAAGACTAACTAGGGAACTACATTCTCTACCCAGAAGGCCAGGACTGCCAACGTTGGAGGTATTTCACTTTCTGGACTAAAGAACCCACATTGTCCCAGAGTGAACTTAAGGAGACATTCACATTTTTAACCAACAACTACAAATGTTTCTCAAGATCTGAGTCTCAGACAGCCTGAGACTGTGTCTTTTCAGCGACTTTGGCCAAAACAGCTGTTTGTATCCCTGAAACCATTTCTACCCCAGACTTATAGACAACAGAGATTCATTTTATAATGTGTACCAAAATTACCTTATTTATTTTGGATGCAGTAAAAGCATCATTACTTAAAATGACACTCTCCTTTTTCAGTACAGAAATTTGGCAGGAAGGCAAGAGTGACATCCAAGTTATAAAAACCTTAAGATTTATAGCAGATGCCAAAGTCAGGCTACACCCTTGTAAACAACGAAGACAAAAATCTTTCTCCAAGGATGGGCCAGAACATGGGAGCCGTGAGCCAGGACTATAGGATAATTAGGATTATTTTTGTTCTGTGGCACTTACTAAAGGAAGGGTATGTGCATTAGAAATTCCAAGGAAGAAAAAAACAATGCTTGGAGACTTCCTTCATTCCCAGTTAAGCACGCATACTTTTTGCAAGAAAAGTAGACCCATCAGGAGGGACATGTGTGCATCCATGGGTTTCTAGTTGGTGTCTTAGCGATCCTTTAAGCATGATCCCCTCGCTTTTCTCTACACATGTGCTCTGCTCCACACATCACGTTTTGTGAATCGGAATCTAAATACTGCATATCAATGGGTTCATGGAAAATTCTACCTGCATAGCAATCAGAGTTTGTGGTTGCAAGCGCTGGACACCAATGGCTCACTCGAGCAGAAAAATAAACAAATGATTGCAGTGACACTGGATTGAAAGGAGGGCAGAAAGACCAACTCCAAAAGGACGGGGATCAAGCAGCTCCTGGGCCTATGCAGCAGGACAAGAGTTTCTTCAGATCATGGTGGTCAGAATGATCGGTTTGGGCTATTTTCAGCCTTTTGTCACCCTGCTCAGGATTCTAACTCCTGAGAAACGTGTCTGATCAATCTAGACATTTAGGACACACATCAACCCCCTAGCTAAAGGAGGACACACTGGTTGACAGTCCCCCCTGAAACTGACTGAAGTTATCCCCCGACTGGAGTGGGGGAAGAATAATCCCCAAAAGCAAAATCAGGGTGCTGTTACGAGAAGATGGGAAATGAAGCTAGGCAGAAAAAACAACACAGATGTCCACTTTTACTTCTACATAAACACTCTTAGCATTCCTACTGACTTGTTTATTTTTTCAACTTCTAGAGACAACTTTGGCAAAAACAACAACTAATGTTATTGCCCAACAGCCTGTGTTACAATGTCCCACATAAAGAACCATATGATAATTTCCAGGGTCTTCAAATTAGGGAAAAGTTGGGGGCTCCAGATGAGGTGACATACATTCTTCTATTAGATAATGAAGACTAAGTAACTTGTTATGTTTCCTTTCTTACTTAGGCTGCTAGGAAGCTCAGAGCTAAAAGTTTCAGGCTCAGTTATGTCAGCTATCCTTAGTCTAGGTTCTTGGGTACAATTAAATGCCTCCCTCCCTGATTCCACTGGTATTTGAAGGTTTTATTTAAGTTTTAGTGTAATGTTTCAATTGTCTATATTTAATTAAAAAGAATTTCAAAGCACTTGAATTTTTTTCTTACTAACCAAAGCCAACCTCTTCAGAACTAGATAAGCATATAATGTATCACTGCATTTTCTGAACTTTAATCCTGGCCAGGACCTTTGCGTTCAGCACCGTCTCTCCTTGTTTGCTACTTCAGAGTTAACCTTGTGCAGCAAAAACTATTTCAGATGCATTTCTGGTTTTAAAGGTGCTATAGGAAAAAGTCAGATTAGACTAGATTAGATGAGAGGAATGAATAGCTAGATTAATAATAGATAGACCTAACTCTGGGTCTGATTATAGGATGCAATAATTTTTAGAATAGTTATCAATAAAATCCATGTAAGTTTTACTGAAAGGAGGACAGATGGAAGAGCAATAGGCAGCTTTCTCAAACCTATAGCTTAGACAGGCTAACTCAGAGGGATGTGGGAAAGCTGGGGAAGCGGGAAGCATAGCTTTGTGCTTTCAGGAACCAAGCAGATGGGTAGAGTGTGGGAGGTCCAACTCATTGTTTGATAGCTCAAGCCACTTTCTGGCGAATTCCATGTACACTTTATGCTAAACATCATTGGAATCCCAAAACTCTCCAAGACATGGCAGAATTAAATAGCACGATGACATTCCTGGCAAGATAAGCGAGTAAGGTTGCAGATCTGCTCCCAGGTTGACCAGGAAACATGGGCAAAGTGCTTTTGAGTGTTTTTTGGGGGGTGAAAATGGGGATTCTTAAATAATAAAGGGGTTGCCACCACTACAGATGTCTTTCAGTTGGGTTTCCTGAAAGAGCATTTGAATGGTTCTTTCAGGCTGATAATCTGTAAGGAAAATTTGAAATCCATTAAATTAAAAAACTACTCTCCACCCTGCAAATGTCCCCTTTTGGGGGAAGTAATCTGTCCCAATGTTTGGCAGTTACAATGCCCCAAATGAGCTGATACCCCAACAATGAGAAATTTCACTTGCCTGGCTTGGGCTATCCAAGAAACAGATCTGCATTTAGAGGAAAATTGGCAAAGCCTCCCACCTCTACCTAAAAGCCCTCCCAGATGCTCGAGATCAGAAAAGGCAACGGAACTCCAATTCCTGTGCATGTCTTCCCGGCATCCCCCACTCAAGACACACAAGCTCTGCAAAAAGTGGGGAAAGAAATTGGGTTCCAGGCAGCTAAAGGTGAGTTATGAGAGTTGTACCTGGACAGCAATGAACGGTACTGAACAAATAAACTTAGTCACACAATTGTTTATCACCTTGGCCTTTACGAGTCAGGAGACTAAGGATCCGGTCCTGATTCCAACGCTACATGAACTTGGGATTCAGTTCTCCCATCAGCCAAGAGAGGGACCTGGCCTAGACTTTGGTTCCAGACTCAAGTTCCCAGCAGGCTATGTGAATTAGTGAGACGTGCTCTGTAAGGCTGGGATGAGCCGGAAGCCACATCCCATCCCAATGGAACATTGGCTGATCAGTGGTCACTGTGAGAATCCAGGCTCACCGTGCTGAGACCCTCCCATTTTTTGGAGATAATCAGCAAGCCCAGATTTTCTTATAAATTTCTTTAATTTTTCAATCCTAAAGATTAATTTGTCAAGTTTTTATATACACTGAAGGGGGCCAAAGGAAACATTTTTCTAAGCTGGAGCCAAACCTCAGACCCACAGCCTGTCAACTTAAAGTTCAAGTTCTGTATTGAAGTGTCTGGGACTGGGGAAGCTCCTTTACAAGGAACAGATTATCCTCTCTCCAACCTGGAAATTCATGGGGTATCAGCATCGTAAAGGCTATGAGAAGTCCTGCAGTAAGCCAGACTCGCTTTGTTCTACCTAGTGTTTCCCAAAGTTATTTAAAGGCTGAACCCTTTGTGGCAAGACTGACATGAACAGCTCACTGAACTGGTGAACACACTTTGGGAAACACCAAACCTCTCTTAGCCGCCTGGCTCTAAAATGCTGTGCTGCATTTTACCTAGTTTACCCCTGATCTGAATTGGGGGAGAAACTAGTATTTACTTGTTCCCGACAAAGTGCCAGATACCTTACTAAGCACTTTGCCTTCCTTATCTCAATTGGCAGTCAGGAGCTAAATGCTGTTACCCCCATTTTAAAGTTGAGAAAATACAAACCAGAGGCTGAGGTAACCCCTAAATAATTGATTCAGCCGAAATTTGTATCCATGAGTGCCCAGCTAAAAACCCCATGGTCTCTCCACTCTGGCAAACTGTGTAAACCACAGGGAGTCTCACTTGCAGTCTAAAGAAGTGTTCCCATCACCTCCCATTTCCTCAAACTGCCCACCCCTGTGCCTTTGAATATGCTCTATTTTTCACCACAAAGTTTCCAGGCTCTTCATCTAAAAACATTGTATTTCCAAGAGAGCCAGATAGTCCACCAAAGTGTTCAAAACACTGAGCAGGTGTGAGCGTCCATGCCTTTGCTGGAAGGAACTGGAAGGAAGCATGCATCCATTGCCAACAGCTGCACTGACCATGTGACAGACAGCTAACTTTTGAGGGGCCTGCACACATTCCAGGAGTGTTCCATGCCTGTGCAACTCCCTCCACCCTGCCATCTCTTCCTCACTTTTTGTCTGCATGTCCTTTACCCCCTCAACTCCCCATGGTCCCTCTCCCTAGCTTTCTAATCCATCTGCTATCTCTCACCTCAACCTATTTCATTTCTTTCCTCCACCACACAAAGCAAATACAGTTAGGAAAAGAGGTTGAGCATCTTACCCGACCCCCCCATATGGGAGTGACCACCCATCCTGGTGGCCAGGAGATGTTCAGTTTACAACTGCTGTTCCTGTTCATTGTTAATAGTATCCCCATCACCTCGGCAGGACCTTAGATTGGACAATATGCAAATAACGTCCTCACATAGTGACTGAACAAGCCTTATACTTCTTGTCCTTTACGTTAAGAGAAATTAAGTCAAATGCCTCAAATTTTCCTCCTTGAGGGGAAAACATTTTTAAACTAAAGTTACTTTTGTGAATGCATCTCAATATGCTCTTTACTAAGGTTTAATGGCCATTGATAAAGTTGTTGAACCCTATCTAAATTTCTGGTAGCCATATTTTTTTAATCCTCACCCAAGGATATGTTTTGTTTTGTTATATTTTGTTTTTAGAGAGAGAGGAAGGGAGAGAGAAACATTGATGTGAGAGAGAAACACTGATCAGTTGTTTCCCATATGCACCCCGATCAGGGATTGAACCCAAAACCTAGGTATGTGCCCTGACTGGGAATGGAACCTACCACCTTTTGGTACACGGACTATGTTCCAACAAACTGTGCCACGCCAGCCAGGGCCGGTGGTCATATTTGTAAGTGAGAAAGGGGCCATGCTGAGTGAGAAAGGATCAAAAAGGCACAACTTGAACTCCCACTTCCACCCCCTCCTTCAGTCTGGCTTTCGTCTCTTGCTCAACTACTAGTTTCACTAAAATCCTTGGGCAAACTGGAATTGACGAAAAATATCATTTCAAGAGCTAAATGAAATGTTTGAAAAAGAGAGAATGGAACTCTAAGAAAAACAGAGAATATATTATTTACATTCTGGGTTAGAATTTTAATTTCCAGTTAAAGAAAATGAAAGCTACACAGAATTCACAGACGTGAGGGCAGACACTATATAGTGTTTAGTTTTTCCAACAGCCAGCACTGTACCTGGCATACGATGAACATTTCACTAACTTTAACAGCTCTATGTAAGTATAGTTGACATATAATAAACTGCATAATTTGAGAGTTTTGACATATGTAAATCTCATGAAACCATCACCATGATCAAGACGTTGAACATATTCCACACCCCCAAAAGTTTTAAGCCCTTTCAAATCCCTTCCTCCCATTCCAGCCCCAGGCAACTACTACTCTGCTGTCAATCATTTTTCATCCCCACCAGCAGCATCTGAGAATTCTGCTTCCTCCACATCCTCACCAACACTGAGTACAGTCAAAGCCTTTTTAATTGTAGCGATTCTCTAGTTGTCCAGCGGTATCTCGTTGTAGTTTTCATTTCCATTTCCCTACTGTCTTATGATGTTGAACAACTTTTCATGTGTTTGCTTCCTAGTCACATACCTCTTTGTTCAAATCATTTGCTCATTTTTAAAAAATAATCAGGTTATCTTATTACTGAGTTTTGAGAGTTCTTCATTTAGCCTAGGTATTACAGGTATAAGATTTTCAAATATCTCCCCCCAGTCTGTGCCTTATCTTTTCATTATCTTACAAATATCTTTAAAATAGCAGAACTTTTTAATTTTGATGTTCAATATACCCAATTTCTCTTTTATTGAATGTGTTTTTGTTATTGCTCTAAAAAATATTTGCCCAAACGAAAGAAACTTTTGGGTGTGATGGATCTGTCCATTATCTTGATAGTTTATTTTTAATTTCTTTTATTGATTTCGGAGAGGAAGGAAAAGGGAGAGAGAGAGAGAGAGAGAAACACATCAATGATGACAGAGAATCATTGATCAGCTGTCTTCTGCACCTCCCCCCCCACCACCCGCCACTGGGGATCAAACCCACAATCAGGGCATGTGCCCTGACAGGGAATCAAACCTCGACCTCGTGGTTCATAGGTTGATGCTCAACCACTGACCCATGCTAGCCAGGCCATTATCTTGATACTTTACACAGATGTATTCGAAGTCACAGGGATTCTCTGCTGTTTTTGTCTAGAAGTTTTATGGGTTTAGATGTTACATGTGCGTCTATGATGCGTTTTCAGTGAATGTTTGTATGCTGTATAGGTGAGCTGTGGATTGAAATTTTCGGGGTTGTTGGTGCTGTTATTTTGCATATGGATATCCAATCATTCTAGCATCATATTGTTGAAAAAGACTATCCTTTCTCCAGTGAACTATCGTTTTTGCATCTTTGTCAAAATTATACACTTTTGATCAAAAAGCAGAACTCTCAAAAATGTCCTCAAAAAAGTGTTGTTAAAATTTAAAACATGTATGTGCTTTGATTCAGCTACTCCAATTTTAGTAGTTCTGTCTAAAGAAATACAAGTACAAGGATAAAGCTCAGGTCCTTATAACAGTATTATTTACTGGTGGGGGGAGGGGGTGAGGGGGGGGAGAAGGAACATAGACATGACCAAAATATTCCCGTAAAGAGAGAGGACTCAATAAATTACAGTCTAGCTCCACCACAAAATCCTATGTTCGTACTAAAAGGAATGATTTGGAGCTACATGTGCTGATCAGAAGAGAGAGTCTTAAAATTTTTTCATGGATAAAAAAAAATGCAGAGTATATATATATATATTCCAAAATGTATACACACACTTTGAATAATTATAAAGGCAGTGTTTATTAACATATATTTCATTTTTAAACTTGAGCTATCAGTTGTTAAAGTATATATACATTTTTGGGGCAGCCTGTATATATTTAATATGTAAATATATATATTTGTTTGTTTATGTATACACACATGTATATATATAGATAGTGATTACATCATTGGAATATATGAGAAAGCCTAAATATATATCTATACATTTGTATGTTTGCAAAAACCTGGGGAAAGTTTTGGAAAAGTAACACCAGACAGATCATATGAGTATCCTTCATGGATAGAATTGAGAATGAGAGAAGGGACAAAGATTATTAACTTCTTTATAGACTTTTAAACTGTCTGATTTGTTACCTTATACCCTAAGCAGATATTATTTTGTATTTTTTAATCAAGTATAAAATAGTAGTCATGACCTCATGTCATGTAACAGATGCACCACTCCATTCATTTCACATCGGTACTACTACTTGGAATAAATACTCATTGCTGTTTTTTTCTTGGATGGTTGGTCCCAGTAGGGAGAATTATATTGGTGAATGGAGGATACTAAAAAGAACTCCACACTGAGAGTTATACGTTGAATTTTATCCTTTAAAAATTAATATGTACAAGTTTTAGCCCCCAGAATGTGACCTTAATTGGAAAGAGGGTCAATGTGGATGCAATTAATTAAATTAAAATGAGATCCTACTGGAGGAGGGTGGGCCCCAATCTGATATGACTGGTATCTTCATTATAAAAAGGGGAAATTTGGACACACAGGGAGAATGCCATGAGAAGCCTGGAGTGGTGCTGCCACAAGCCAGGGAATGCCAAGGCTGACCGGCAAACCACCAGAGGCTGGGCGGGAGGCATGGAACAGATCCTCCCCCACAGCCTCAGGAGGAACCAACCCTGCCAACACCTTGATATCAGACATCAGCCTCCAAAACTGTAAGGCTGTTGCTTAAGCCCCCCAGTCTGTGGTACTTGGTTACAGCAACCCTAGGAAATATGCTAAGCTACCAAGAAGTTAAGTCAAAGCCAACATAGCTACTCACCAGTCCCATGGTCCCAGCCCCTGCTCAGGCCACAGGGGCCATCCACAGAAGATTTAGAAAGTAAACAGCAGTTTCCACCACCCAACATTACAGGGGGCGTGTACAGCAGGATGTCACACACACCTGAGGAAAAGCCAGCCATCCTGAGGGGAAGGCATCAAAGCCTGTGGTAGGCAGAAGGGCTTTCGGAAGCTGTGTGTTTATCCTCAGACCCACAATTACAAAGAAACTGAAAGGATTAGGATGGATCTATTCTTGAGGAAGGAAAACAATTAAGGAGTCCCTCTCTCCTGGCACCTCTCCACTCCTCTCCCTTCCCACAAACACAGGCAGTATTCACTCCCTCCCAGGAGGAGAGTAAGAAGTAAAATGGCACTTTAAAACGTGAGCCACTCCATCCTAAGAAATGCGACCCAGAAGAGCTGCTCTGTAGTGACAGGCTCCTCGCCCGCCCTCGCTGGGACTGCAAACAGCACCTCCATGGCCACTGCATGAAAAAGGGGCGTTTTCGTGACAACTCCTTTTTGTCTTACAAGTGAGTTCCAGAATAGGAACGGGTTCTTCATTAAAATAACTGATACCGTTACCAAGTGAAAATGAAAACAACACAAAATATTCAACCAGATACAAATAATCAACCAGACACACTCGAAGGCTGTCCTGGAGGCAGATCTGAAATGGATTATAAATCAATCTACCCTTTTCATAATTGGGAAGAGCAAACCCCAGCGGCCACCACCCAGAGACCCTGCACAGACTGGCTTGTTTTGAGGATACACCCCCAGCCCTCCCTTGGTCTCGGCCTGTCTGGAAAAGCATCACTGAGATCTGCTTTACATGACTGGCTTTCACATACTGGCCATATATTTCTTTTTTTTTAGACCTCATCCAAGGACATTCTTAGACAGTGGGAGGGAGAGGGGAAGGGAGAGGGAGAGAGGGAAATAGATTGAACCTGCAACCCAGGTATGTGCCCCGATAGGGAATGGAACCCACAACCTTTAGGAGCACAGGGTGACATTCAACCATCTGAGCCACTCCAGCTGGGAACCAGCCATAATTTTAATTAACAAAGTTAACTTTCTCTTGAAGCAGGTATCAACTGTATTTTCCAGAGGCCCTCCGTTCATTGCCATTTCCTAGGATTCTGACCAGTAGCAGATAAGGCAGAGAGAAGCCATAGTTTAGTTGCTCCCTATTGTCTGTTTTTATTTTTTTCAAACCCATGGTAAATAAATTCACATTCAGCATTAAAAAGAGCGCACTACATAAGCACATTCATTGTGTCCCAGCGTATAAACTTTAGGCATACCTAGGCCTCAGAAATACAGAGAACACAGCCAAAAGGCAATATGGTTTCATTAGTGTATTTGTTTCCTAGGACTGTTCTAATAAATTACCACAGATTGGGTGGCTTTACACAACAGAAATGTATTCTCTCGCAGTTCTGAAGGCTGGACATCAGAATTAAGATGTTGGTAGGGCCGTGCTCCCGCCAAAGGCTCTGGGGAAGAATATATCCTTCCCTCTTCTCGCTCCTGGCAGTTGCCAGCAATCCTTGGCATTCGTTGGCTTGTGGTAGCATAACTCCATGCTCTGGCTCCACCTACAAATGGCCTCCTGTCCTATGTCTCCTCTGTGTCCTCAAGTCTCTCACTGAATTTAGGGCTCAGTCTAATCCAATATGACCGCATCTTAACTCTATTACATTTGTACAGACCCTCTTTCCAAATAAGGCTACATTCACAGGTAATGGGGTTAGGACTTCCACATATCTTTGGCGGGGGACTCCAGTCAACCCACAACAATGAGTAAGATGTGGAGACCAGGGCTTGAATCTGAATCTTGGTCCCTTAGTAACCACGTGAGTTATGAAAGCCAAAGGTACAAGTAATTAAAAACCCAACTAGTATACAGGCTTCAACAAGCAGAGGAGATAGTATTTTTCTCACTATTGCAACCTCCCTTACCAAAGTGAGACCTCGCTCGCCACAAATGAGGGAAATGGGAGGAGGCCCTGGGCCCTAGGGCCTGAGAAAGAGTCCTCGGGAAGATGAGCAACCCAAGTGCATGTGCATTAACTGAGAGAGCTCGTTGAGACTCAGCATGGAAATATACCAAAGGCACAAAGCCAGCCTGTGCCTTATCCCTGACACTGTCCTTTCCCAGTTCTTGGCCTGAGGGCTTGGACCTGGTGAACACTCTGATGCTTTATCATTGGTTAGCAGCTAAATTGGGATGAAAACTTTTTTTAATTAACATAAAATGATAGCAACTAATCCCACTAGTTTCCAAGGAGGTCTGTGGACAAACATCTCAACTATTTCTTCTTGCTCTACTTAAACAAAGCCTCCGTTTAGATGTGTGCCCAAGGGGGCTGAGGGAAGCACACTGTAGTCATTGAGGGTTTCTGGACTAGTTTTATTTGCTGACCACTAACGGGTCCCTGAACTGCTGCTATTCGGAGTCAAATAGTACCGTGGAAGGGCGCCTGAACCCCAGCAGCCTTGGACTGTCCAGAGCCGCCACTTCCAGGGCCCGATTTATAGGACTAATAATTTACATGGTACAATGGAGTCAGTGCTTGGGACGCGGAGAGGAGAGAGCTAACCTGGAACATCAAAGAAAGTGCAAAAGTTGCCTAACACCACAAGATAACCCAGTAGAGTCAACATTAAGCAATAGGTAAACAAGGGGCAGAGAGTTTTTTTTCCAAAGCTAGCATTTTGCAAGTCACCTGGTAGAGATTTTGCTGACAAACTCAGGGAAAGACCCAAATGATAGCATTTCACTTCTGAAAGAAGTAAATTAATGATAACTCCAAGTTGTCTTTATGAACGATAAGGCCCAATGCTTTGTGCTTGCTCAAAGGGATGAAGAAAAACAACAAAATCTAGAATTGATTTAGTGAGAGACCAGTGCCTCTGCACAATTAGTTATTGCTTATTCCTAAGAAATTGCTCCTGAACTCTCCAACCTCCTCTCTCCCTTTCTCCCATTTTTGGTCTCTACGTGGAATGACTGCAGACATGATCCAGCTTGATGACCAGCTTTCAAGGTCTCTAGTTTGAACAAATGCTATGCGCTCCACTTGAAGAGATTCTTAAATGGCACTTGGAATTTCAGTAGAAGTATGACACCGCAGCTTGCATCCCCCAGAGATTTGGGCTATCAAAAAGAAGGTAGCCCTTGGTCAACATAGGAAAGCACCTCTCTGAGCCAACAAGACCACCATGGTGCTAATTCTACTTATTAATAACAACAGCACCAACACAGGTAGAGCATCCTGCTTTGTGTTAGCCTTCTGTACTACAGAGAATGGTGAAGAGGTAAGCTCTGGTGACAAACCTCCTGGTCCCAATGCCAGCCCAGTTCATTTCTAGTTGTCTGACCCTGGCCAAATCATTTAAACTCTCTAGCCTTCAGCTTCTTGACCTATAAAATGGGGGATAAAAGTGGTTATGGGAGGTAAATGAGCTGAGTAATTCAAATAAAACTATAAAGCACAGGCCACACGCACAGCATGTGCTCCATAAAAGGGACGCGGCCATTATCTTCCTTGCTCCATGTTCCTTTTGTCCATTTGGTCTGCCGAGAACATGTCATATCTGCCAAGGTTTTTCTCTCAGTCTGGGGGGCCAGGTCTCATGATCTCCAGCTGATGATCTGGATGGTTCTTCTATCTCACTTATCAGGGGGAAAGTGGAAATCCAAGTTCCTTATATCTAAGTGAGCTCACACTCTGACATGGATGAGTCTGTCACTTCTATTGGATCCACCCAACCCAATAATCAAGACAATCAGAATATTGATGCAAACTTTAAATATTGAGGCCAGAGGTAATCTCATCTATATTTTTTTAAATCCATGCTTAGCCTTTTTCTATTCAAAAGTGCCCTTTACTTCTCTGAGTAGAGCCTATTTCAATGCTCTCTTTAAAAATGTATAACTTCCCTCAGTTCTTCCAAGAACAAAAGTCTGCTGCTCAGAGGAGAAGGGGAAAGGGAAGAATTCAGATTTCCTTCAGATTTAAAAGTTGGGGTGATCATGTAAACCCTCATATCCCATTTGATCCTATTATATTTTTCATGGCAGAAGCTCGCAGCGAGGGCTCAAGTGGGATGCAGCAGAAGTTTTAACATTCAAGGGAGCAGACAAACTTGCCGCGGTCTGTGTGACTGAATGGGAAATTTCCCAGCTCGGGCCTGCTGGGGTAACAGGTCGCTTTGCCTGGACTGGATTTGGGTCAAACAGCAAATCCTCAAATCAGAAAATACCAGCATGTTTTGTTTGGCAAAAAAGTGGGTATTGATCATGATACTCCTACTGGATCAAAGATGCCATCTGTTCAATGCAAATTAGAGGGTGACCATCTAGCCTCAGCAAAGTTCTGCCACACTCCCTGGACCACAGACCCTTTGCATGGGCCTCATCAAATAGGAGCTAATAAAACCAACTAAGAAAAGATGCCGTGCTTTGCTTCCCATGCCTCTTTTGTTTCTAGGTGTCTGAACAATAAATTGACTCCTTAATCCTAACAGGAAGCTCTGGGAAAGCATCCTTGGAGCATTTTCTTCACTCCAGCTCATCTAAATTAGCATGTCTGCATTAAAAATTAATGACAAAAATTAATGGGGTTACATGAGAAGGTCAAGAAGATTTGTATGGGGAGGGTGGGGCTTCGCTGAGGAGCAGGACTCATCATTTATTTCCCTATGGCCACAGAATCTGGGCAATCTAAGGCATCCAGTCCACAGAGGAATCGGAAACCGACGTTCCTATATGGTGGTGCCTTGAGGGCAAAAAGGGGAAGAAAAAATCCCAGACGTCAGAGACCGTGACAAAGATAACCGCAAGGAATGTCAATAAAATATTATTACAAGTGGCTCACTCACCACCTCACACTCAGCATCTCCCTCCCCCAGAGTGAGAAGTAAAAACATACCAAGTGTGTGTTTTAAAGACGTGTCGAGCTGCTCTATGGGAAGAAGCCATGACTATGAAGAAGTTTTCTTTCTCCATGTGGCTCATTTTGATAATCACAAGGCTTGAGACAGTTTTAAGAGCCCCGGGCTGGTTACTAATTTAAATTTGGGGAGCATGAGGTTGAGCCCCATATTGATAAGTGCCTTCCAGCGGTGACTTGATCTTAAGTCAGTGATAAGCCCTGTTTACCTCAGCTTTGGAAGCCCACACCCGGGCCCTCTCAACATGACATCTCAAAATGAAACAAATGCATTGCAAACACAAACTGTAACACCCCAGATGCTTGCCAAATGGACATGTGTACATTTCACAGAAGAGCCAGAGGACACTTCTAGCAAGCAACGCTCGCCATGCGGAACGCAAGCCAGAGGTCTCTCCTGCCAAGGGTCCGGGGCACACAGGAGTCCATAAAGGAAACAGGCTGGTAGAAATAACTTCAAGGGACCAAATCCACAAAATCTGCCAAAGCACTGACCACCGGGTCATGAGAGCCATCCTATAGAACTGTGCTCTCAGCTCTCTAAGGATGTCCCAGGGCTCGCCACCTCACCTGATGGGGAACCTCCACCCCCACCCTTCAGTTACCCCTTCTTTCAAACAGAATCCACACCCCCAAACTGAAGGAGGAATTCCAATGCACCATTGGTGTCACTGGTGCCACTGCTGAAATCCATTTACATCACCTTTGGCCAACCATTCAGAACCCAGTGTTGACATTCATTCTCTCACTAAGACAACGAGGGCCTTAGAGGCTGGTCACTCTCCACTCCATTTCGAAGGCTAAAGATTCCTTTTCTTGGTTAGTCTGTTTGAGACCCTGGGGGGTGGGCCCGATGGCTCTGGTTCTGTTCCTGGGAGCACCACATGTCTCAGGCCAGAAAGGCGTGGACAGGGGCTATGGGGCATTGCCTCTGTCAACCGCAGTGGTGCAAGCAGGTGACGCCTCAGTGTGAGAACTCACAGACTAATTTCTCCCAGCCTCCGAGGAGCAGTCTGCAGCTTTGTCTTTTCATTGAGAAACCTTCCAAGCCAGCCAGGGCGCCTGGCCTTCACCATCCTCACTCTTCAGACACACTCCAAGGGCGCTATATTTTACCACTTAAACACTTCTTCAAACTTTACTACGGAACAATGTGGCTCTGAGCCTGCCAAAAGTTTAACTGCAGGACTCCGTGCATTTTATCTGGCAGAGCAGCTGCCCTCCCTCTTGAGAATATGTTCGGGCAAAAGGAAGTCATCAAACCTCAAGTCGGGGCCATTCTGGGGTCCCCAGGGTCCCCTCTGACAAGGCAGCTCCCTCTCACTGTGACCTCTTTCCCAATTCCAGAGCTTCAGGATCCAAACGAAAGGGGTCTCAGTAGACAGCTGTGGAAAACTTTGATGGGATGACCCGGGACATAATTATTCCTGGCTGGACTTAACTTCTGATTTTCTAATATCTGGGGGAGCTGAGGTTCAGGGGAGATGAAGGGAGAGCGCCAACGAATGAGGAAGAAAAAGGAATAAGTAGCATACCATGACCAAGCCAAACCAAGCTTGATATTTCCAAATTATTGGCAAATGGATGCTTTCACAAATCATTTGTCCTGTCTTTCCTGGAGACAAAAAGAAGAAAAAATGCAAAAAGCCTAACCCCAGACCAGTGGAATACTAAAACTGCTGGTCAGAAAGTCCAACCTTATCTATTCCAACAAGCACCCTCAAGCCAAAGTTGTGATACCTTGCTCAGTGTATTGCCCCCTCGCTCCTGCCTGGCACTAGGTTAAGCCCACAGTATCATGCATCTTACATGATATTTTGGACAAATCCCTGCAAGTGGGCAAAGGCGCCAGCTCGGCTCCTCCGGCCCGCCACCTCCTCCTCCAGGCTGGCCCCTGGCTGCCCCGGTGCCACTTACCTGCAGGCGCTCCGTGGCCGGCTGCCACATCTTCCAGCGTGGGGTTTGGCAGAGGAGACGCCGGCGAGACTCAGTTGATGCGCTTGGGGGCGAGGGGCTGCGGGTCCGCTTTACATCTGGGGTCGGTGTCCCAGGGATGTGCGTCCCGGAGCGGGTCACGGCCTCGGGGTGGGCGAAGGGGGCTTGGAGCAGGAGGAGGCAGCACTGGGCTCAGCTGCCGGCAACTTGTGGGCACGGCTGCGCGCCGGCTGTCCTGGCGCAGCAGCGAGAAGACTGCGCAGCTCCGCCCGGGCCGCGAGCGCACAGCGGCGGCGGCAACCGCTCCCTCCCCCTCCCCCGCCGCCACCGCGCCTCCGGAGCTGCGCGCTCTGAGCATGCCCAGGCCCGTGCCCGTCTGACAGCCGCGGGGGTCGGGGAGCACAGGGCTATGGCCCCCAGATCCCGGGAAGGGGACAGAGGGGAGTCCAGAGCTGCGGGCCCTGCTCCCCGCGGACTGTGGAGGGAAGGACCTAGAGAGCATGCCTTCCTGGAGAAAGAAACCCGAGCCCCCTGGGTTCCCAAGCTTCAGGCAGCAGGGATCTCTGAGCTGCCTGCGACTAGCCTGGCACTGTGCTGGGAGGCAAACTTCAATTCATCCAACTCGAGTTAACTGAGCACCTATTATGCTCCAGTCTCCACGCTGGGGTCTGAGGACAGGGCCGCACAGAATAGAAGACAGTGTTCCTGGTCCCCTGAACTTCCATTCTACTTGAGGAGGCAGTCCACCAGTCCACCCAGAAAACCTGCGAGCCAGTGTTAGGTCAGGTGATGATGAAAGCTGGAAGAGAAGAAAACAGACTGATGTAGGAAGAAAGGGAGGGGAGAGCTGGTTCCATGGGGCCCTGGGGAAGATGTAGTGAGGGGTGACCTGCCCCCCCCCCCAAGACTGGATGAGGAGGACAACCCAAGATCCTCCATTCTTCATCCCTGAGATCTGCCAAGTGCTGCAGGGGGCTCTGGAAACCCCAGATAAACCAGGGGCCACGCTGAGCTCCCAGGAGAATAACCGCCTTTCCTAAAATGGCCAGGCTCTTCACATCCTCTCAACAATTGGGCAAGATAAGCATTAATATTCCCACCTACAGATAGAACAAATCAGGCTTGTGGAGTTTAGGTCGCTGTCCAGGTCACACTGCGAGTGGTTTACAGCGCCCACTCAGATGACTTCCAGCCAGAGCTCTTGCCATGCAGCTCCAACTGCTCTGCCCATGGAAACACCTGGATAAAGAGCAGCCACCTGGCGCTGGGGGAGGAGGAACTTGGCGGGATGGTGTGCCCAGCTGCTCCTGGGGGGCTGACGAAGAGTGTGGGAGGAGAAGATGGGGTGGCGGGGG
>NW_006288615.1:1075809-1080468 GCF_000327345.1 Myotis davidii
TTTTGAGGAGAGGGGTCCTGAGCCTTGGGGCTGGCAGGAAAAGGGTCCTGATGACACACCACAGTGGGACAGGAGCACAGCCTGTGTGCTGTCAAAAATCACACCCCACGTCCAGAAGGCTCTGTGCATTATCGTGTGTACATAGAGAGATAGCAGAGCCAGAGCACTCCAGAACCCAGCACTCAGCTCATCAGATCTTCCCAGCAGCAAACTGACTGGTTGGGGAGGGAAGGACCTAGAGGGACAGAAACCCGTATCTCCCAACGCTGTGCAGCACAAGATCCATGGGGTGGCCCAGAGCGAGTCACCCAGTAGTGCTTCAGATCCAGACTCCCCCCACCTCCCACCCCCCATGGTGCTCCTTTCCAGGGCCCCAGGCAGCTCCTTCAGGACCACATAGTTGTTGGTTGGTGCCACCCACCCAGGCAGGGCCAGGACCCTCAGTGCCCTAGGAGCCCCTCTGGCAAAGGGGTGCCACAGAGATGCTTCTGAGAGGCTGGTCTCCATCTTCCCAGGTGGCCACAGGAGTCCTCTGCTTCACTCACACCTGTCCAACTCCCCTAAACACCCCCAACTCCCCCTCCCGCCTGCAGAACAAGGACTTACTTTCTCAGCTCCTTCCCCAGTCCCTGCCACTTGCACTGGACCCATCAATTAATCCCTTGTGATGAGGTGTTGGTGTGTCAGCCTGCATGGACACACATCTCAGATGCTTCTTTTAAGATGATATTTTTACTGCTCCTATAACTTATCTGCCCTGCACACCTCCTACACCTGAAAAATTTCTCACGGAAATAATAGACCTTCCCAACCTCCTAGTTCTCTTTTATCAAATCCCCAAACAGAAGATGCCCTTCATGATGAGAATCTAGTAAATCCAAATGTGCATATTAAAACATTCAGTAAGCTAAAACAGGAATATTTGGTTGCCAGGGACACCTTTAAACTTGAGCTTTGAAACCTTCCTTAGTTGCAGATGCCTCCATGGAAAAATGATTTTGTTTTAAATAGCAATGGGGTGAGATAACGGGCCTAAATTCACATCCCATTAGAGCGTTAAATCCTGTCTTCTCACCTCCGAGTGTAATTAATTGTGATGACTCAGTAATACAGCTTTTAGTTCAGAGTATGGTACTATTTAAAGAGCACTGTCTTGGGCTCTGTAGAGATTGCTTTCCCTTCCCAGTCCCATGGCAAATCGATTTGGTAACGTAGGGAATGTGTTTAAACTCAAATGATACTGTTGTTTCAATTACCTTTATGCCACGGATCAGAAAACTGGGGGAGGGAGTGAGAGTGAAGGTGGAGGCTGGTGGAAAGTGACAAAAGGGATGGAACAACCTTCCAGCCATCAGTTTTGCTCCCAAGCTTTCCCATTCAGGAGGAACCTACCCTAGAGGGTGAATGAAATAGAGACATCTACTGGCTAGAGGCAGGACATGCATGCTGATCTCTCAGGGCTGTGTTCTGGGACATCACCTCCTGGTGAGACTGAAGGTACTGCTTTACAGCATAAACCTATTTGTTCTGAGCAAAGACTCATTCTTGGAGAAAGCAGGAGGTGTTTAGATGCAATGAGTAGAAATGTTCTGCACATAAACGGATGCCTAATTTTATGCCCTTAACCCCCCATAATCATAGGTCTAATCTTAATAGCATTTCAAGGAAATGACAAAAAACAAACAAAAAAGTGACAAGGCCCAGATGAATTATAAAAATAATGTTTTGTCCAGGGGAATAACTACAACCATCTCTAGGATTTTTTTTAAACCAGATTAAATCTTGGCCATGATTCTGGGCCTTAAGGTAAGAAACCTAGATGTCGCCCTAACTGGTTTGGCTCAGTGGATAGAGCGTTGGCCTGCGGACTGAAGGGTCCCAGGTTCGACTCCAGTCAAGGGCATGTACCTGGGTTGCGGGCACATCCCCAGGAGGGGGCATGCAAGAGGCAGCTGAATCGATGTTTCTAACTCTGTATCCCTCTCCTTCTCCTTTCCACTCTGTAAAAAATCAATAAAATATATTAAAAAAAAGAAAGAAAGAAACCTAGATGTCTAAATCAGGAGAAAGGTGAAATACATTGTGGTCCAACATATCAAACAAATATGAACTAGTATGTAGCTATTAAGGAGGATAATTATGAAGCTGTGTTGCAGCTGAAAATACTCACGGTATAATTATAGATTTCTTAAGTAGACTAAAATATGCATAATTTGAATATATGTGTAAAATATGTATCAATCTCAGTAAATATCAGAAGGGAGCTAGACAATGGGGAGTGACTCAGGTGGAGTCCCAGCATTTGAATTATCTGAGTGATTGCTTTTAGCAAGTCATCTGCCTCGTGGGACCTCAGATTTTTCATCTGTAGAAAGGGTGATATTATTATTAACATTTAGAATTGTTAGGAGTCATGATGGAGTGAACGTATGCAACAGGCCTGGCACATAGTAGGTGTGCAGAAAACATTAGTTTTCATTCTGTTACTTTCCTCCCCCCTTTTGATTATTGAAATTATCAAAGTCTCACGAAGTTGCCCATGCTTCTTGTGATTAAGTAATTTCCATTTGGAATATTTGTGGATTTCACAAATTACCCGCTTTAGTTTCTTAAACAAAAGTGATAAGCCATATTTAAGCTCATTTACCTTTCTAATGTAATCAGATGGCCAGCAACATTTATTATGGTTGCATATTTAGCAGAGCAAGCATGGGAATGTCCTTATGGTATCATTAACTTTGTTTCAAAATCACCAAAACAGCTGTAAATGAGCAATATAGAAAAACCTGTGACTGCAATAAACCATTTACAGCTTTCTATAGTGATGGAGCCACTGGCTCATGTCCATCCCAAGTGATAGGTGTTTATGAGGGTGCTCACATAACCCTTTTCCTCCCTTAAAGGGAAACCTTCACAGTTCACCTGCAAACTTGGTCAAAGGCAAAGAGCACAAGACTGGTTAACGCCCAGGATGTATGTTGCAGTTCTTCTATTTTAACCCCTTCCCCAACAATTTTTTTGTTAAAAACGTTTCTTTTTCAGACTAATTTTTTTATTTTGGTTCTATATAGTATTTTTGATGCTGGTTATGAAAACAATTTGTAACTCGTCTTCCTATAAACCATATTTTTTTACCATATTTTCTTAGTATACTCGTCGACGACTGAAAAAGAACATTTTGTGAAAACGAGTATACACGTTTCTGCCGGGGAAGGGGTTAAACTTCCTTATACCTTCACCCACCTTGGGAACGTGGTAGGTTAATTTCCAAGATGGCCACAAACACCCCCCTCCCCCAGAAGTCCTGCCCTTGCCTATTTCTCTCATCATGAGGTGAAATTTATCTGCACGCTTTGAATCTGTGTGAACCTTGGTTTGTAAATGGTCTCCCCATACACAGTGGTCACAGAGAGGAGGAAGAAACAGGCTGACCGCTCCAGATTGGTAGGTGGCAGGTGTAATAAACATGGGAACTTAACTGCCAAGACAAGTAGATCTCTGCACCCACCCGCCAGAACCTTCAAAGTTTATATAGAGGCCTTACTGGGGTTCAGTCACACATTCAGACCAGACAGTCTCAACAACACAGTGCTCTCTGAAGGCTGCATCCTTGAAAACACTCCCTCCGTGGGGGTAGTGGGCAAAGTGTACCTTCCATGGCATGTTAGGTAGTGGTAGATACCTGATCCATTCAATATCACCAAGTATTAGTCTTTCCCACTAAATTTCACATCCTTTTCAATATTCCCAAACGACTAATGTATCAGAGTCGGCAGTAAACGAAGCCTAACAGGTGAACCTAAAGACATAGTTCTCTTTTTGTTTGTTTTAACCTTGCTTCCCACTTCCCTCCTGCCCACCTCTGTCCTAGTCTCAGATTGTGGACCATGCTTCCAACTCATGCTGGCTATGTTTTCTAGTAAGTCCTTCTGAAAGGAAGATGGGCACTGCCATGATCGTATAGTGGTTAGTACTCTGCGTTGTGAAAGGAAGATGGGCACTGGATTGTGCTTTAGGTATATAATGATCGAGGTGGCTGTTTCTCTAGCACAGTTAGCAGTGGGCATGAAGGTACCTCCTCTGTCACAGCCCCTCTCCTTCTCTCTGGGGCACTGTGCGAACAACATTCTGCGATCCTTCTGCAGGGATAAATTCAGCTCCCATTCCAGTGAGAGCCTGGAAAAGTGAGACCAGACATAGATCGATGATGGGATCTGCCTTCCCCACATTTAGCAGAAACAGGGGCAACAATGTTCTTGGCAAACTGGTTTCTACGGGTCCTTATCATCCTCTATCATGGCCCTGACTATATGGTAGCAACATGAGCCCAAATGCATTTTCACTGGGGCTGGTGAGAAGCCACACCTTACAGTCTCTTCCCACCCACTTCCTCACTTCTCCATTTGAGCTGATTGCACACAAACCATCTCTCTGGACACTGCCTTGCCCAAGATTATGCTCCCTCCCTGGGGGTGGCCCACTTTCAATGGTCAATGTGAGCTGCAAAGACTTCAGTGGGGGACAGATGTTGGCCATTCTAGCTCCAGGCCTCCTCCTGAACCAGCTGAAGCCTTGGTGGCAGCCACCTCACAGTTCACCTTTCTGTTCTTGCCCAAACCTGTGTCTCTTACTTCCTTTCAGATGCTCAAGTTGGGATTT
>NW_006288615.1:1082244-1099456 GCF_000327345.1 Myotis davidii
TGGTATAGTGGTTAGTACTCTGCGTTGTGAAAGGAAGATGGGCACTGGATTGTGCTTTAGGTATATAATGATCGAGGTGGCTGTTTCTCTAGCACAGTTAGCAGTGGGCATGAAGGTGCCTCCTCTGTCACAGCCCCTCTCCTTCTCTCTGGGGCACTGTGCGAACAACATTCTGCGATCCTTCTGCAGGGATAAATTCAGCTCCCATTCCAGTGAGAGCCTGGAAAAGTGAGACCAGACATAGATCGATGATGGGATCTGCCTTCCCCACATTTAGCAGAAACAGGGGCAACAATGTTCTTGGCAAACTGGTTTCTACGGGTCCTTATCATCCTCTATCATGGCCCTGACTATATGGTAGCAACATGAGCCCAAATGCATTTTCACTGGGGCTGGTGAGAAGCCACACCTTACAGTCTCTTCCCACCCACTTCCTCACTTCTCCATTTGAGCTGATTGCACACAAACCATCTCTCTGGACACTGCCTTGCCCAAGATTATGCTCCCTCCCTGGGGGTGGCCCACTTTCAATGGTCAATGTGAGCTGCAAAGACTTCAGTGGGGGACAGATGTTGGCCATTCTAGCTCCAGGCCTCCTCCTGAACCAGCTGAAGCCTTGGTGGCAGCCACCTCACAGTTCAGCTTTCTGTTCTTGCCCAAACCTGTGTCTCTTACTTCCTTTCAGATGTTCAAGTTGGGATTTGGGAGCCGGACCACCCACTCACTAGATGACAGTAGATAGAGTACTGATCATCTCTGGAACCCCATAGCAGGGTGATTGTAACACTTTTATTGGCGATGAACTGAAATGGATACACATGGAGGGGGATGCGCTGACGGGTGCAGTGTCTAAGGCATTAGCCAGGTTTAGGGGAAATAGTAATTATAAGGATTACGGAATCAATGGCTACTGCTGAGTGCTGGGAGTGCACTGGAGGAAGACAAAGAAATTCAGTTGCGACTACAGCACAGAAAGAGACACATCTCCTGAAGTGAAATGGTGGAGAAAGCTGAGGGTCAGGACTCAGAATTAGTTCTAAGGGGAGTGGAACCAGAGAAGAGAGAAATCTCTACTCCAGAAAGTGCTGCGCCAAGTTCAGGACCCTGAGGGGAAGCAGTGGGACCCCGAGGACTGGGCTGGGAACACAGATCGATGTACTTGGAAACTTTGAATTCCCAGACTCTGTGACCCTTCTGTACCAGGAGAATTGCCGCTCTCTTTGCTCAGGAAAGATGTATTGAACTCTGCTTGGCAAAATAACTAATGCAATTGATTTCTACAGAGCACTGCATGCAATACAAGCAGATTCACATTCTCTTTTAAGTGCACATGACTATTCACCCATATAAACCATACGTTGCTCCACAGCACAGGTCTTTATATCTTTAAAAGAATTGAAATCATATAGAATATAATCTCCGACCACAACAGAATTAACTCACACATCAACCACAGAGAAATGCCTAGACAATTTGGAAATTAAATAACAAATTGTTAAATAATCTGTGGATCAAAGAAGAAATCATCAAGGAAATTTTTTTCATATCTTAGCTAAATAATAATAAACATCAGCATATCAAAATTGTTGCACATAGCTAAAGCAATCTTTAGAGAGGAATTTACCATTTTAAATGCTTATATTTAGAAAAGGAGTCTGGAGTCAAATATCTAAGCCTTAAGGATGTAGGGGGGAAAAGTGTGGGATAACTGGCTCTCTCCAACATTGCTGCTTGGGATATACAATGGCACAACCATTTCAGAAAACAGTTTGGCAGCTTAGTTTCTTATAAAGTTTCTGATTTGAAAAAGTAATACATGCAGAATTTTTAAAAGTTGGAAAATGCAGAATATTATCAGGAAGAACATAACTACTTTACTAATTCAGTCAAGCAAAGAAACCCATTTTAAAAATATTTTGGTGTATTTTTTCAGGCATTTGGATAGTTAGAAATATGATTCCTATCAATATTTACATAGTTTAGCTTATACTATGTATGCAATTTTGAACCCTGCCCTTTTCCCTTTATGCTATAGGCTAGGCTTGTGTAAATACTTTCAGCTGAAGCACCCAGAGGGTGAGTGGGCACAAGTCAAATGAACAGCCCCTCTGCTTACACAACTCACCCTGGAGGGCCGAGTTTACCCCTGGACCTCCTGGACCACGGACAAGCCCAGTGCCAGAATTTTAACTTAGGATAATATTTTCCCAATATTATTCTTCCTGTCTTCTCTAAAATGTTTCTGTGTTTATTTCTCATAGCTGAAACGAAAGCCACACTCAATGTGGAAAAGAGTGAAAAACAACACTGAGCCCCCCATAAGGTCTCCATTGGTCTGAAATGGAGCCTGGTGCTGGCTGCTGGGTTGTGGGGGTGGGGGTATAATCAGAGCTTGTTTCCCAGCCTGATTGTTCAGAAAAGACACATGAAATGAGGGAGTCACTTCCACCAAGCCTCCTTTCATCTGACCACTTCAGTTTCTCTACTTCTCTTAACTCAGAGGTTTCAACTCATTTTTCATTGGTTGTGAAATCAGTTTAATGAGTCATGGTCAGCATTGTGTGTGTGTGTGTGTGTGTGTGTGTGTGTGCACGTGTTTGCATGCTTGTGGGTATGTAAATAACACATGATGAAAACTGTATTCTTACTGTGTGACAGGAAATATCTCCAACACCTTTCCCTCATTCTCTGCACAACTGTTGAAAGGCATCACTTTCAAAAATGTGTCCTGTCTGTCAAAGATTTCATGTTGTTCACCAGGTCCCATACTTCTGACCCCCTGACAACACACACACACACACACACACTTATCTCTATTCCCCAGCTTCATTCCTACCTATGATTTTTTAAAATTACATAGAAATAGGGATAAGGTTGGATGTAGAAGTAGAGACAGAGATAACCAAAAACCAAACAAACAAACAAATCTTTAAGGCAAGAGAAAAAAATTACATAAGAAGGAAATCTACCCAATGGTTGATCATGGTTATCTCTAGATGATGGTTCTGCAGGGAATTTTTTTTTTATCCTCACCCAAGAATATTTTTTCCATTGATTCTTTCAGAGAGTGGAAGGAAGGGAGAGGGGAGAGGGAAGAGGGGAGAGGAGAGTGGAGAGAAGGAGTGGGAGGGAGAGAGAGAGAGAGAGAGAGAGAGAGAGAGAGAGAGAGAGAGAGATTGGTGTCAGACAAATGGTTGCCTCCCACACCAAGGCCAGGGATTGGACCTGCAACCAAGGTATGTGCTTTTGAACCTGACACCATTTGGTCTATAGGCTGACACTCTAAGCACTGAGAAAAACAACCAGGGCCAAGCAATTTTCAATCACATTTTTCACTTGTTCTATACTTTTCTCAACTTTCTCTTGCAAGTAAGAACTCAGGCGCCAAAATTAGACAGTCCTGGGTTCAACTATGATTCCAAGAACTCATCAGAAACTAAAATCATAACATGATTCCCACTGCATCTATAGCTAAATACTAATCAATGTTAATAAACACAATGTTCCATAACTTTTACAAATTTGAATATTTTTATTTAAGGTCATATTCTCTCCCACGGCTAATACAGAAACTTTGAGCACTCCATGTATGTTCCCACTGGGGGTGTGACAGTCAACAGAGAGCCACTCTCACTTCCCTTAGGCAACCTACAGTGAGTCAACTTCTTCATCTTCCCTTCTCTGATGTCTAATTTCCAATTCAGCTGAAAGTCAGATTTTAGAACACTGTGTTGAATTAAGGGATATAGTGGCAATGTTTCTATGGTTTGAGTCTCTTGTGAGTTATTGAGTTTTTCAATATTAAGTTTCAGGACTGATATATTTTGCCACAATTTTAATATGTTTTTCCCAAAAAACAACTCATCAATAATGGCAAGAGTATATAACAAGAAAGCCCTTGCTTTTTTCTACAATATATTTCACATGAATTCGTAAGTTCATAAACATCTCTTGTTCCCCAGATCATCAGAACACAGTGGTGTCATCATGAAACATAGTAAAGTTTAATCAAGGTCTTCAGACATCCATGAGGCCACCAATGTGTGTAGAGCCCAGTACTGGGCACTAACCCCAGCCCTGACACTGTGTGACTTTGAGAAAGTTACTTCACTTCTCCTAGTCTCATTTCTCTCATTGGTAAAATAAATGATGTGGGTTAGTTTACCAAAGCTTTGTTCCAGATTTAAAATTTTATTATTCTGTTATTTGGCTAATGATCCCATTAAATGTGTATAATGTAGGACATCAATAACACTAATGGAATTCTTTAAGACCCATTGGTGCCTGTTTCAAATTTTGTCACCATCATTCAAATCTTTTTTAAGAGCAGGAATAGCTTTGTGATTTGTCCTTTGGGATCCCTAACACCAAATATGATGGTTAAGGTTGGAACAGGGTGGGGAAGAGTAAGAGGAGTGAGGGTAGAAGTTATTTTATATTCTAATATGTTGGTCCAAGGCACATGAGACATTACTAGAAAAACAGGAAACTTAATCCCATAAACAATGACTCCTCCATGTTTGCTAAGAGCATGGTGGTGGTGGTATTCATTCCAACAGGTTCCCCAGACTAGCTAATTCCAAACACATGAGCCCATGTGTTTCCCACTGGAATATATATGGAGAGAGCAAGAAAGGGAAATATTACATATGTATATTTCAAGCCATCCTCATATTGAAAAATTAACTGTTGGGTAAGCACAACAGAATTATTATCTATGCTTTAGTTCTATCCCAGTGGTTTTCAAGGTAAAAAATAAAGAAACATGAAAATAATTCCCAGAGTGATAGGGGAAGACTATTATGGAGAAATTCTTTCCTGATGAGGAGAGAAGGAAAATGAGAATTAATATACTAAGGAAAAAATGTTAAAGTAATGCTTACATTGGATTTACTAAAAATAGTGTGTGGAAGTTTCCAAATCTTCCACTTCTAACCTTCTTATATTAACTTTTCTTTCTTCACTCTGAGACTTCTAAATCAGACCTTGCAAAAAGAATTTGTGGAGGCAGAAAAAACAGGAGAGAAGGTAGAGGTAGAAAGAAACCTCCAGAACATTTGTGCACACCTCCTCACTGAATCTTCCCAACTACACTTGGAGGTAGATATTACTAGCTCTGTGTTCAAAGAAATTCGTGTTACTCAGACCAGATGTGTAAATGGCTAAAGTAGACCTAGGTACTTGAGTTCTGGGTAGGAAAAGAATTCAGAGCCATGACTCAAACTTGAGGGAGAAGATTTATTAAGCAAGCCAAGAAAAAGTACATTGGAAAAGAAATTTCAAGCAGGTGGCTCAAGGAGCTGCCCTGTGGTATGGGCTAGAGCTCCTTTAACCCTTGGAGGGGAATTAACTGCTTTCTTCTTAGAGCTGACCTATTGGGGCCTGTCCAGTCATCTTCTGTCCTTGTATGGAAGGGAGTATCTTTTCTTCAGCCCCCTTGTTCTCCTCTAAGGGTGGGGGTCTACCACATGACTGGATACATGCCAGGGGAGAGAAGGTCAGGGGAAAATTCTGACCTGCATGACCAGAGACAATCTTAGGGTGAGGTACTGATGAACAATACTTATCCCCAAAACTTGCTCTACCAGTTTTTCACATTGCTAGGTGTCTGGGACCTTCTGTCCTGGTGACCTTCTGTAACTGGCCCATTGTTCTTGCTCTGCTCATGTCTGTCTAACTGACTATCAGAGATGGACTCGAAAGACTGGATTGTAGCTTTTTAAGGAGCATGTGCAGAAATGCGTGTGGATGCAAAGGAAGGAAGGAAGGACACATTCCTTCGATCAGAGCTGAGTGGGGTAGCTTTACAGCACCTCTGGGAAGAATCCCTCTGCTTACTTTCCATGAGCCGATGAAGCTGGCTGACCTCAACTTTCCTAAATTGCACTCAACAATTATTTTGAAAAATGAACTTCCCATCCCAAGTGAAAAAGCCAAGTTAGAAGAGAAGATGTAAGGCCTCCTCGGGCCAAATCTCCCATCCACGTTACAAGACTTGGCTGACTTGTGACTGCGCCACAGGGCCTGGGGTATCACAAAGATGAACACGGGGGGAAAAAATGGACACATATGTAATATCCTTTGTAATAAATAATAAAATTTAAAAAAAAAGATAAAATAAAATAAAATAAATGAATAAATAATAAACGGATGGATGTCTCATTTTCATCTTATTTCACTTACTTCAGCTTTGTCTAAATCTTGGTTTCACTCCTCAGGCCTTGAATTTCTTTCAATGAAGATGGAAACAAATAACTTAAAAAAACTTCAGATTTTTCACATTCTCTACTTCACTGTCTGAAAGGTCAGTATTTTACACGTGTTGTTCTTTCCCTTCAAACACCATAGCATGTCCAGGGCATCCCATTATCTAGAATTAGCAGCCATTTACCTGCGATCTGTCTTATTGAAATGCGGGCTGGCTGTGTCTTTTCCTTTGATGCAAATAACAGCAATTTGTTTCCTTTTAAGAAGCATAATATTTTCTTTCATTACCTTGGAGAAAATACTGGTGAAAAGAATGTTTAAAAGTGGTTTGAGGCTGCTCTGCCCAGGCTGATGTCTCAGCAAATAGGCTCTGTGGTTTCAGAAGGAAGAAGCGGGGATCACAGAGAGCTAGAGAGGCAAGGAGATGACAATGACTTGTGAGAAAGTGAGATGGGAACAAGCACACCAACGTGTTCAAACAAAGCCTTGGTGATGATTCTTTAAAGGACATCCAACCAGGTTTCTGGCAAGCACTTCATGGGCTTCCTTTTGTTGTCACCTCCACTACATCACCTCAGTTCCGTGTAATTAGGTATCCTTTAATCCATGTCCTATTGTGCCAAAAACAAAGGGTGTGTATTTCCTTAGATTCACTGAAAAAGACAGAATGCAGGGATAGAATTTGGAGAACATATATTCTCATACTGAACAAAAACAGCTGAGGAGATAGATTTTCAACCAGCTCAGTAAAGGATTTGCGGCATCCAGGGGTATGAAACATGTGCTGGGTGAGAGAGATCCTGGAATAGGGCCTTGGGGCCAACTGAACACTCTGACCCCAATTTCCCCATCAATAAAAGTGAGGGAAATGGATGAATGGCTTTCCAGTCATTATTTCCAAAGGTCATTTTTATCTGCACGTCTCTGGAGGAATATTTGTTTAAAAATATTTCTACACCCCCCAAAAAATGGCTTACAAAATAACAGCTCATTTGTCTTTTCATTTATTTATTCAAAGACCTATACAACTATTAATCAGAGCTTCTAATCAGCAAGTGATGAACAGGGTTAGCACATCAGGCTGCTAAAATATTTGCCAAAAGCAAATAAGCTTAGCTCAGTTATCCTGCATGATCTGATCATGAGAAAATGTATGGTTTCTGCTAACTTCTCAGAAAAACTGGAATAAGCTTATGGACTCCCTTTATCATCAAGGCAGACTTCAAAGTCGTGTGACTTTGGGACAGCTTCTGCAGTTCTGTGATTCTTCCCTTCTTGCCAAATTGGGCAAGACAAAAATATGTAAAAAAATATATTACATTATTGTTATGGTCACAATAATGATCTTTATTATCAATTGGCAACCAATCATTTTTTTTGCATAAAGTTCAATGTTAAAAAGAATAACTTCCCTCAGTTTTGATAAGCCTTGTTGCAACCATTTCTTTTACAAAGCAAAGGGCAGCTCAGAGAGAAACTTGAGCTTCTAAATATTCCTTGGGCTCACCCTTGACTGATCTTTGACATTATGACCAATCATCAAAAATAATGTGTCAAGAAAAAAATATATTCATGCAAGATACAGTACTGAGTAACATTGAGCTTTCCATGTAAGTCTTACCTGCTGGAGGTTTATGAACCAAGACAAATGGAATGAACTTTTTTGATCAAAAAACTTTCATGCTGTTCATTCACCCCATCACATACACATTCACCCCAACTATTAAGACAAAATCCAAACTTGATCTGTCAATGAATCTAACTTCAATCTACATCTTCAATCATATCTCCTTCTCTACACAATTCAACTGAACAAATAATCACCGGTACCTTCTTTGTGCCAGACCACGTAATGGACAATAGAGATACCAAGATAAATAAAGCACAGTCCTGCCTGTGAGATGCTCACAGCCCCTTATCTGAAGAGGGAGGCTATTGACACAGATTTAACAGAAAGCACACTAGTGTCTTGTTGGATTGTTATGAGGATTAAATGAGATAACACATATAAGGCGCTTAGCACGGTACTGGGCACAGAGAGACAGCTAGCTAAATAGTGTGATTAGTTGTGGTAAGTCTCTTTTGAGTGGCTTTGTTTTCCCCTATTATCCCCAACCCATACTCTCTCACACTTGTACACATACAACCACCACCACTACTACCACCACCACCACCGCCACCACCGCCACTACCACCACCACCACCGCCGCCACCACCATGAGACCAATAGCCCATTGCCCCATCTTCCAAACAGTACATTGGCAAGTCATTTGGATTCTACTGAATATTTCACAAAGAGATGGGGAAGAGAATTAGCAACAAAATATAAGTTCTCCACCTAACAATTCTGTGCTTCTCTAAACATGTCCTCTCCAAGACCTGCCACTCCATTTCTCTACCCACCCCGCTCACCACTACCCCCAGACAGAACCCAGTCTATTGATCTGAGCTCCAGCCCTCCCCACTCATGGAGGGAAAACAGCCTTATAGTTGCTCAGCACCTTAGAAAAACTAGAACTTCTTTGTGTTACAGAAACATGTTCCTTTGCTATTGTTTTTAGGGGAAGTAGTGGTGGGTTGGGTTTCTCTCCCTTGTTAAAATTTTCACCCAACAAGAAGCAGATCTGTTGCAGGCAAGGGGGACTGGTATTGCTCTTCTAAGAAAATAAGATTTCCTCTTCACTTTTGGGCTCAAAAACAAGAAGTACCAAATTTGCTTAAAACTGAAAAATCTCACCAGACATTCTCTGTAATTGACTGTCAATTGAGTCTGGGAGAGCAGAGAAAGGGTCAGGCAATAGGCAATTTTCTCTGCTGAATTTCCACCCCTGAACATTATCTTCCAGAAACAAAAGCCCAGTCTTTCCAGCTTGCCCAGGACTCTCTGAGCAGTCCTGACCCCTCAGACACGACCTGGATGCAACTCCACTATGCCAGGACTTCACTCCACTTCCACAGTTTGCTGATGCAGCCAAGCAGAGCCATATTGCTCAGAGAAGAAAAGAGCATAGTCTTCTTAGAGGCACTCTGTGATTTCTCCTGCAGCTGCATGCTCTCTATCCTTTCTCATTCCATCTCATGGAACCAGGAAGTTACAGCAGTGCTACTCAAATCAAATGTCACATACAACATAGTTTTATGACAAACCTCCAAATTTCTACAAGCAAAAGCACAAAAGAAACTTACAGATTGACAAATAATTATAATTGTGGTGATATGTGCATCATTTGGGCTTTGTTACTTCTTTTGATAAATCAGAAACAGCCTCCTAGAAGGTGGGCCAGGGGCAGGGTTTGGCAGGTATTAGTAACTGGGCCCCCTGACCTTCAACCAAACTCAGACATTTCCCACTACCACTTGCCACTGTGCCCTGTATACATGACCCATAACTTAATGCTAGAAAAGACTGAATCAAATATGCCCAAGACATCTTTTTTTAATTTTTTTCTTTATTGATCCAAGACATCTTTTGATTAGTGTTTACTCCTTATCTAGAATCATCAGGTATACAGTAATCTGTTTTTCTATGTTTTTAATTTGATTTGGCTGCTGTGAGACTTACATGTCTTTTCTTAGGTACAGAAAGTTCATGGATTGCATTTTAATGCTGAAATTGCTGTTGCACTAACAGATCCTCCTACGGGTGTTGGAGAATGCTGGTGAAGAGAGACAGATATCAAGTCATTTCTTTTTCTTGTGTCATCTTAAACTTTTGGAAGAGCAAAGTGAGAATTATTGCTACGGATGTAGTTTCTTCATCTTCATTACAGTATCATCATACATCTGGTGCCTCTATGTGGTTATTCTATTAAATGTGTTTTTACTAAAACTAATAAATTGATACTTTGAGAACTTCTGATCAATGACTATTGGAGTATACAATGAAGTCAGAAAATTAAACATGATGATTATTGATCAATTTGGTGAGGGCAAGAGGAAGCATAAGAAATAAGCAAAATAATATGTACCTGAAAAAGACACTAGGTGAGTCATCTATCCATTAAAATGATTCCCAATGTTTATTACTTTTCCCACATTAATACATGTTGGTTACACCCAGCAAAGTAAAGATGGGTTTTGTCAGAGTCTTTGTTGCTGAAAAAAATTGGAAAGCAATTTCTTTAACCACAAAAATTTGCAAAACTTGAAAATATTTTTGTGGCCTTTACCCCTAGGGATCATGAGAGCAGCAGAGTTGTGAATGCCAATTAGGGAAGTGAACTGGAGAGCTGGCTTTTTCACCCCACCAAAAAGAGAAATGACCAGATTACTCATATGTGCAGATTCTCCGTTTCTTTTCCAAATGTCTTGGTCATTCCAGAAGCCAGCCTGTTCATTGATCACAATGAGTGGCTCACAGCAGTTCTGGGTAAAGGATATAATAGAATTCTGAACTAATATTGGGACTGCAAATAAGGTAGGCCAAGCACTTTATAGGCTAAGCAAAGTACAGAGACAAGTTCACATATTTCTGTTACTAGCATGTGTTTTGAGCAGTCCCTATCAATGCTGGCTCATATGTCCATTCAGGCATGACATATCACTGAGCCCACTCAAGGCAGCAGACTGGCATGATAGTGGTGTAAATATAGAAAAATAAAAAGCATAGTCCCTGACCTCAAAAAAAGGGGGGATGTAGGAAAGAACAGAAGGTCTGAGAGAGGAAGGAAATCTAAGTGGGATACAAAAAGGAAAATGAGAAGGAGGAAGAAACACAGATATACAGATGGATCTATAAGGAGTTTCCTCCAACAAAAACACAATTTATGAACCTTCCATTTCTTCCTCTAATGACATTTCCTTGCCACATATACAAATGGCAGTGAGCACACAATTGTGCACCCTTCTCTCATCTAACCCTTTACCCCTTTCTAACTACTGCCCTGTTATTCACTCTCCCTAATTCAAGTGTGAAGGTGAACCTTGCCATCCCCAGTTCTCCAAACCTCTTCCCTCACACCCTTTGACAATTAGTCTTTTCCTCCAACCTCTCCCAGAAGGAGCATTTGCCAATGTTATTGCTAGCTTTTGCTGAATCCAAATGAAATCTTTTAAGTCTTTAATCCTGTTAGCATTATTGATTAACTCCTCTTGGAAATGTCCACATCTTGGCCTTCTGTATTACCAACTTTCTTGGATTAACCCTCCATCATTCTGGCTGTTCTCTTCTTCATTACTTTTGTAGGCTCTCTTTAACCACAACTTCCTTGTTTCTCTCAGACTTCTGTTCTTAGCTCTCTTCTTCCTTACATAATAGTCACATTTTTGGCTTCAACTTCAACCTAGCTTATTGCTTTCATGCCTTGTACCAACGTCTATATTTCCAGCCAGTCTATGTGAGGACAGAGCTTGAGGTACATTCAATTCTTGTATCAAACTTAGAAATTATGTACTGTAAGCAAAAGCCCTTACAAAACTCAAGATAAAGAATAATTTTGAAGCAAGGCCAGTGCAGGGGATTCACTGAGTTCCATCTTGTCAATGATCATGAAGATCCAAATGGGCAAGTGTTGAGCAGCTGATTCAAGGACACAGCCAAAGGGGCACTGGAGATCAGGGCCATAGACTATAGAGTAACAGAGAGGAGCTCTGTTATTGTGAACATTGTGGATAGGAACGGATTGCAGTCATAACTCCAGAGCTAGTCCAACAGCATGAGTGAAAATACTGATAAAATACTTCCGATATTTCCACCTAAGACCAGGGAAACTCAAGGGCATGCCAGTGGAGCAAAAGATCAGAGACATATGATTTATTAGTCAGAGTTAGAGCCTGAGGGGTTAGAAGTTTAGGCAGATCATTAATAGTCTATATCCATGAAGTTTTAAGTATATAATTTCACATGTATCCTTGTTAAATTTTATCTTACTGGTTTCTTCCTAGAGTTCTAGATGTCAAAATAATCTTGAATTTCAATTCCTGCATCTGTCATATTAGCTCTTTTGGTTGTGTGCCTTTGTATCATCTGCAAATTTTATGTGGCCTTCTATGTCCTTTCCAAGCAATTGATGAAATGTTGAAATCTGCCCAGCCATGTGACATTTCTCTCAGCATTTCCTCCAGTTGACATCAACACCTTTTGGGAAGTCATTGTTCACCTAGCTATAATTCACCTGACTGTCCCAACATCCAGCTAATAGTTCATTGTTGTGTTTACCAAACTATCATGAGAACCTTTGGCAAATGCCCTTTTGAAATCAAAGCAGGTTTTTCTGAAGGTTTCCCCAATTTTTCCTGTTTCACCAATCTAGGAGTATAATTAAAAAAGAGGGTGATTATTAGTTTGGCACGACTTTGCCTAATGAGTCACTGCTTCCTCTTCTCTGTGCTCACAAGCCATCTGTTTAATATTCTATTTTAGAAGCTTTCTCTGGAATAAAAATCATATTTGCCAATGTGTAGTCTGCAGAATTCCTCATATTCAAAATTGGACGAGCATTTGTTCATTACTAGTCTTCTGGCCTTGTTTTTTTAATTCTTGATCAGATGGTTCAAAGATGCCTGATAGTGACTCTGAGCTCATAGAATCCTTATAAAATAAAATCTTCCAAAATTCCTAAATTCTCTTAATATTTTCCCACTTATCTTCAATTTTTCTTTTCCAGCTTTTAATGAGATTATAGATAAAACCAGTTTTGTTTCCAGTCTTATTGGAGAAGCTAGCAACAAAAGTGGCCCTCCCTTTTCTTTGTTTTTAGTTGGAATCTCACCATCTGTCCCAAGCAATTGGGTTTCATCCATCCTATTGGTTCTGAATATACCTTGTATCTTTATTCATTTACTCTGGCCTCCACTAATTCTGAGCTTTAGTCTCCTGACAGTATTCTCACCATGCTCTGGTTGCTCCATCTACTTCTGAAACAAGACCTTTTTAAGTATGATTGCATTCCAAGGCTTTCTGTGTAGCCACACCAATCCATACTCAACGATTCTGAATGCCACAAATCCCTCCTTAGAGATCTCTTGCTCCCTAAAATAACATAACAGCATGGGTCTAATAGCCATGATCTGTTGAAATATATATATATATTGATTTCAGAGAGGAAGGGAGGGAGAGGGAGAGAAAAAAACATCATTGCTGAGAGAGAATCATGGATTGGCTACCTCCTGCACGCCCCACACTGAGGATCGGGCCCACAACCCAGACATGTTCCCCGACCGGTAATCAAACCTGGGGCCTCCTGGTTCATAGGTGGACACTCAACCACTGAGCCACGCCAGGGGCCTGTTGAATCCTCTTGGGTCCTCTTCCATCGAACGAAGAGTGCCAGACAAACCAGGAATGCACTGGACCCATTTGTGCTAGTGAGTGACAAGATAAATAGCAGTCAGGTGCCATGCCTAACATGCTCTCCATAGTGTCTTCTCAGACCCTTCCCATTTCACCTCAATCTTGTCTTCAAAATGAAAACATGCAGATTGTTGCTTCCTTCCTTCCAACTTTGTAATTCATTTGCAGGTGGCTCTGCTTATAATAAATCGTTAGCCTGAGGAAGGACCTCCATTCGTGTTTTCCAATTGGGAGCTCTGACCACTTGTTCTGACTCAAACTAAATTCCTGGCTCACTTGTATGCTGTGCTCTTAAGAACATGGAATCTTAACAGGTTTTTTTTTCTCTCTAGCCAGTATCGTTACCTACCTCACTGACCCACACACATTATTCTAAATCACATACTTAGTACATTCTGTTTCTACTAACTCAATCTACAGAATAGTCTCAAGTTTATATAAACATTTTAATTTAGTTTTACAGAGCTCCAACCAAATACATTTTATATAAATAATTTAATGCATATTCTCTGTCTGTTTGGTAGACTTTTCTTCTGTCCATACTATCCCTCATATCAACTTTGAGCCAGATTGGGGCATCTAAGAGAATATATTTTGTAGAATGTTCTTTTTTGAAAACAGACCATTTATTGTGAAAAAGACATATCTATTTGATTATAAGTAATTGCTTTTGCATTTATTTCCTACAAGCCACCATACTGAATGTGGGAAAATGAAAGCATTTTATCTGACTTATCAACTGGGTTTCAGCCATAGCTTCCTGGCCTGCCCTACAGATCTACAGATTATGGACTTGCCAGACCCCTCATTATATTTATACACACACACACACACACACACACACACACACACACACACGCACAATGTCCTATTGGTTCTGGTTCTCGGGAGAACCCTGACTGATACTAATTTTGATATACAGCCATAACTCAAGGTCTGCAGTGAAAAGATTTTTCTGTCAGTGAAATGATCAATTCCTGAAGAAGATGCTCCAATGCTACACACAAGCACTGATGCAAGGCTGCTTGGAAATCAGAGCTGAGAAAGGGAGGGAAGGGTAGTCACCAGCAGAGAAAGGTCAGGAGTCCATGAAAAACCCACTTTGAGCTGGATTGGCATCTATCTGGGGAGATAGCCATGGTGAGACTTCTTTGACATGTCCTAGTAAAGTCTGGGAAATCCATGTAAGTCAGAGTCAAAACCATCAGAGTTGGGGCCACTCATGAGCAAGCCTCACAGGGATGATTTGAAGAGGGCATTCGTGGCTGTGTTCGGAGCTGAAGCAGAATACTCAGAGGCATGGAGAAGTGACTTCAAACCTGGCCGGTGTGGCTCAGTGGATGAAGTGTCAGCTCACACACTGAAGCATTGCCACTTTGATTCCCAGTCAAGGGCATGTACCTGGGTTGCAGGTTTGATCCCCCACCCCAGATTCCCTATTTTAATCTTTCTTATATATAGTCATGTCTAATGTACAGCTTGAAGTTCAGGAGGCAACTAATTAATGTGACTTTCTCACATGGATATTTCTCTCTCCTTCTCTCTCTCTCTCTCTCTCTCTCTTTCTCTCTCTCTCTCTCTCTCTCTCTCTCTCGCTCTCTCTCTCTCTCTCTCTCCCTCTCTCTCCCCCCTGCCCTTCCTCTCTCTTTAAAAATCAATGGAAAAAATATCCTTAGATGAGGATTAACACAAACAGAAAAAGATGCAACTTCAGGGTGGACTGGCCTCCACACAGGGGACAGGTAGGGAACTGGGAGCCCAGAGCCAGTGTGGCCATCATGACCCAGTACAGAAGAATATATTTAAATTACAACCACTATCCCTAACTCCTACTCTACTACCTCAGCCTTAATAAAGGAGACACTAACACAGACCAAGCCAGATTCTCCGTGGTTCAGACTGGGCAGGCTGAGCCTGCTGAAAGCAGGTCATAACTCTAACCAGGGGAGCTAAGGCAGGAACTGAGATAGTTAATGGATGTTTGATGCTGCACATTTAGCCCAAATTTCCAATTTGTACAGGAACAAAACTAGCTGAGATTGCACAATTTTAGAAATGTCTTCACATTCAAAATTATAATAAAATTTAAAATCGTGATTTCTTTTTTTGGCTTGGTATAAACTCATGTCAATGTTTTTCTTCACTGAATTATCATGTCGATAATTCTATTTACTCAACCTTTTCCATTTTTATTTGAGAACTATACAAACATACTTAGCATTTTTTATTCTATTTTCTTCTGCAGATTTTTAAGCAAAAATAACAAATATTCTTGTCTCTCCCTGGATTAACAGTTGAGCTATTTCTCACTCAAGTATTTATTTACTTGTACAGACATTTGTGAACTCTCCACTGGTCCATGACACTGCATCTGGTGTTGAGACTGACTCTTACAAAATTGCAAACATTGTCCCTCCCTAACAGATCAAATGTCCCCTATTTATCATTCCCTAATTGTCTTACTAAAATGTATTTTTAAAGCCATTGCTCTTTAATCCTTAGGAAATGTGGATAACAGATGTCTTTGAATCAGATTATCCCTGATGTTATAAAAATAAACTTTAAAAAATCTTCAACAAGATGCCACATGTCCGGTTGGCATTATACAGGTTTAGCTCTATTAAAACTGACCACCTTCAGAGACTTTCTATTCTCCCCTTTCTTTCATCTCTCTTATCATTTGAGTTTGTACTCAACTTTTTATGGGTCTTTCTAATGCCTTGATGACTTCCAACATTTTTTACCATTTTCCTCCGCAAATTATTCTGTGTTGAATTATATTGAATATGACACTCCATCACTCTTGAATATGAAGCTGTACAGTGGAACCGTGGTTCTCAAACTTAATTCATTCCTAGAAGGCTGATCGAGAAGTGATTTGTTTAAAAATCATTTTTTCCCATTAGAAATAATGTAACTTGAATTAATTCATTCCAGACCCCAAAATGATTCCCTGTTTTAATCTTTCTTATATACAGTGATGTCTAATGTACAGCTTAACCTATAAATACTGCTTTTCTTAAGTTTATCAAACCACGCCCTCCAAGCCTTAAACAAATCACTTTCTAGGGGTGTCTTTCAGGAGGTCAGGATGCAACCTCTATACTTTTTCACTTATCACTGCCTCTGAAATGCTGTCACTGGCTAACTGCTTTTTGTTTATTCAAATCAACAACGATTGGGTTTTTTACCTCTTGGATTGCCTGTGATCATTGTTTCTTTCACATCTTTCTCAACACTAGCACTCTTGGTGGCCTCTTTATGTTTTGAAATTGTGCTAATAGCTGATTTCACCAGCAACAAAAGCATTCAATCTTTTGAATTTGTTGCCTGAGAGATGCCTTTTGTCATGCTGAGGTACCTGCATGAAAGAAGTGGCGGATGAAAAACAAAATTTGGTTCAACAACCTCCTAAACTTGGTTAAGAATTGAAATGTTCAAGAAGGGAGATGTTAGAGAAACAAGGTTTGACTGGATTTCACTTTGGTCAGTGCTCAGTAGACCTCATGCCTCCTGCTCGTGATTATACTGGACTTTATGGGAGACCTGGCCTTTCCCTGATATGACCCCCATTGCCTTTCTTAAACCCTAAGTCAGACTCACCAACACAGATGTAAGCTCATTCACCTTTCCTGTGGCCCCCTAGGTGCCTGCCCCTGGGAAGGGCCTTCACCTTCCAGCTGGATGAGGACACAGAACAACTCAACCCCTGAG
>NW_006288615.1:1099506-1100895 GCF_000327345.1 Myotis davidii
GCCTGCTCATTTGTTGCCTCACTGGGCCTTGTGTTTCATTCCACAAGCTACCCTTCCTGGTTTGATGGTAATAAATGCCTGCAAATATTTTTATAGTACAAATCCCCAGTAGTTAAGGAGCCTGCAGTATTTTCCTAAATTAAATGGGCACTGCTTATTTTATTATAGACTTGGTCATTTCCCCCTTTTCCTAAATTTCATCAAATCCCTCTTCCTTTCAACAAAGGAAGCCGTCCCAGCGCCTGGCAATAAGCCCACCTGGTCCAGAAACAAGCAGTCTTCAGTAGCTTTCAACCACCCAGGGGCTGACTTCCCACTAAACCCACCATTTCTTCTTAGGGACCCATCAACTCCCCATGCCTTTCTGGGTCCCATTTTCTGAGGAATTTCACCAGTTTTGTTTCTCATTTTAATTTTAAGGTGATCATGATGTCCAAATTTTGTCCTCACTTGTTTTAACCAAGTTTTGTTTTTTTTTTGCTTTCTTGGCACATTCTGTGTATGTACAGGTAAAAATTCAGGGAGTGATCACAGGGAAAATATATGCCAGAGTGCTCCTGGGACATAGATTGGCTCACACTTTGGTTATTGATATCATCAGATGGTGGAATTCCAGGAAGGAACCTTAAAGATCAGCTACATTGTGAGCCTTTTTAGTTTTAATGTAAGATATACATTGTTTAATTTATCTTCAATTACAACCTGAGATTTCAATACTGCTCCCTCAATAACTGAAAGAATAAGCAGTCAGAAAACCAGTATGCACAATCTTATCAGGCGACTTGACCTGACATTTATAGAACACTCCTTCCTGTGACAGTGAATACACATTCTTTTCCACAGCCTAAGGAAAATTTACCAATATAGACCATGTGCTGACCCATTAAGTAATTCCAAAGAAATTTAAAAGGAATGAAATCATATTATGTGACCACAAAGGACTTAAGTTAGAAATCAAGACGAAAGGTTTTCTAAAATGTATCTCAAATTTTTATGAAAATTAAACAGTATCAGCGCCAAAGAAGAAATAAATTAATTTAGAAAAAATTTTGAGTTAAGTAAAAGTGGAAACAAATCATATCAAATATTATGAAAGATAGTTAAAGCAGTGCTTAGAATAAAATTTACAGCTTTGAGTGTTTATATTTAATGGGACAGAAGCCTAAAATCAATGAGCTTAGCTTATATCTTAAGAAAATACAAAAAGATGAGCGAATGAAGCACAAAGAGAAAGAAAAAATAATCAAGATTAAAGAAGCCAATGAACTAGAAAGTGGATAAAAGATAGGGAAACTCAATTAAACAAAGAAAAATTTTAAGATGAGTGCAACTGATGAGCTTCTACCTAAAGCAGTGGCTCTGTAAACCTTAGTGTATGAGAATGGCCAG
>NW_006288615.1:1100905-1116589 GCF_000327345.1 Myotis davidii
CCCTAGAGTTCCTAACTCAGTATGTCTGGAGTGGGAGCCAAGAATGTTCGTTTCTAATACGTTTATAGGTGATCTAATGCTTCTGAGGATTGCATTTCAAGAAGCAGAGTATATAAAAATGTAATTCCAGTCTGGTCCTGGGAGGAGGTAAGTGTAGCTGCCACCTAATCTTGGATGTCCACATGGTGTTTTTATTGCCACTCTCAATTCTGACCAGTGGTTTGTTCTTCATTTTCAGTGTCCATCTCCATACCATTGTTTTAAACATGATCCCAGCTTGTGTGAAGTATTTGGAGTAAAAGAATGAGTCCCATATCTGGGGCAGAGTGGAGCAGAGGGAAAGAAAAGCTGTAGAAATGGAGACACATCATCTTGTGAGTCTGACAGATTCTCAGAGTCAGAGGGAACTTTGAGCCCGTAAAACTGGACATCGACAGACATTTGGGAGAGGGCATTAGCTGCCCCCTAGTCATGAATGGTGGGCTGGAGTCCATTTTATTTTCATTTCAAAGGACCGCTGACCATTTGAGCTATGAAATCACTTTGTTTCTAAAGCTCTTGTGCCCTGTACAGAGGCCTGTGGTTACATCTACTGCACTGAGTATGCTGGGCATGTTAGAGACAGTCCTTGGACCAGACAGTGAACTTGGGGCCTAATTAATCTTTATTTCTCCAGCACTTTGCATGGGACTTGGCATCAATGAGTCATTCAATAAATGGATGTTGAAATAACCTTTTGCTTCTTATTACAACTAAGACGTCCCCTCATTGATCATATCATAACCCTATTTAAATGTCATCAGGACCCAGATCAGGGTTTGTTTTGACGCTTCCTCCTCCTGGCTTCCTTATTTCTTTTCACTTACAGATGGTTCTGTGGTTTCACTTCCTGGGTGATTTCTGAACTCTGAGCATGAGACTTGAAGACATGGAGTCCTATCACTTCAGCTTTTGTCACCTTTTTTGGAATGATGAGGTCAATGCTGGCACTGACAATTGCTGTGTGGGCACTTAGCAAGTTCTCCCCCTGGAGCCTTGCCGAGAGCCACTATCCCGCTGAATGGCTCTGGCACATGAGAGAGGAGAGAGGACAATGATCTGGGTTGGCAGTGCGTTGTGCTTGCTATGGCCCTGTCTCTTATCTGCTGTGAGACTTTGGGCAAATCATCTGGTCTCCCCCTTCCTCCATCTGCTGGTGGACTTTTTGCTGTATCTCTTGAGTAGCTCAGAGGCCACCAGAGATCCCAGGCTCTTCTTCAGGGTCTCAGTATTGTACATTATTGAAGGCTGAGGCCTAAAACTGGCTAAATTTGATTCCGAATTTTTTTTAATGTGGCATTATTGTACCTGAGTACTAAGAAGAATGCCACACCTTTCACACCCGAGGCCATGAGAATTGAGGCCTCACTCCTCAGCTAGATGGTCCCTGTGCAGGTGGTATCCGCTTCCTGTCCTCTTCATGGGCATGATCTGGGCTTCTGGGCTTCCTAAGTGGGAGTCTCCTCCCAGCACCTAAAGCACGTCTGTCATCTGGACATTGACATGGAATGCACAGGCAATGCTTACCTGCCCCACTGGTCATCTCCACCTTTTCCAGCACCTCCATTGTGCCTGTCCTTCTGTCATTGCCTTCACTAACACAAGATTTGCAGGAGAACTCAAGTGTGGCTTCAACATAGGATTGTATCCAGTTGTATTTTTATCAAAAGCTTAGTTCTCTAACAGCTGGGATTCCAAAGAGGCCTCATTTGCCCTCTCTGTTCAGTCTTTTTAAAAGGCAAATTCAGTCAGAGAGGAATGTTTTTGCCTATATTTAGGATGGGAAATCTCAATACACATAACCTCAGAGGTGGTCATAGAGGAGACTAAATGTTTGTCCTGCTTATGGTTTTTGTTGGTGGTGATTGGTTTGTTATTATTTTTAAATGAGTCAGATTCATTTTAAGAAATAAATGGGGAATGGCTTCCATGTTGTTGTAGGCACTGTGCCAAATATATCAGACATTTATGAATGTCATTAGATAGTGTTCATATTTAGTGCCACTAGTACTCATTAATTTCTTGTGCCGGGAAAGGAGCCCTTCAGAGCATCATTGCTGCAGGCTGCAGCATCTCTATTCCCAGTGTGAACCAACCACATGTAATTTGCATCTAGGCATTGGGAGTGGGACAACCCATAACCTTCTTCAACACCATCCTCTGTAGCTCCCCAAAGTTCATAACATTTCTGCCTTCCCACTAAGCAATGGGGGATCTCATTCAATTCATTAATAAAGTTCAACCAACTTTATTAAGATCCTTCTGTGTACCAAATACTGCGCTCATGATAGGAAGCCAGATGAGACAGATTCCCTCTCCTCAAAGGAGTTCACAGTTCAATGGTGCAGATAGAAAGATAAGCAAACAATGTAGATTCTGGGTGATGTGTGTAGTAGTAGAAAGCTATACAGATGTCATTCAGGAAGAGGATGAAGGGGCTTTCTCTGCAGGACTAATAAAGGTCACAGAGAAGGCAATGTCTGGGTTTAAAGGATGAATAGAAGTTTCAGATGCAGGCGTATCAGAGAAAAAGCACTGCTACCTGAGGACCCATCACCTCTCTTCTTCCTCTTTCCCACCTTTGCTTTAGTAGGAGACCAGGGGATTGAGGAGGTGGGAAATGTGAAGACAGAATGGCTGAGGGATTTTATTTGAAAAGGGAGGACACTACTAGCTCTTAGAAAGAATAGATTGAGAAATAGAAAGACTAGAAAGAATAATAATAAACCCATACCTAGCACTTACCTTGTGCCAGGCATATCTCTAAGTACTTTGCATATATTAATTCATTGAAATTTTGTCCCCAGTTTATAGATGTAGAAAAAAGACTAAGTAACTAAGGAATACATAGTTTCAAATTAAAAAGTAGAGACTGGAACCCAGGCAGGCTGGCTCCCAATCTGAGAACTACAAAGTCAGGGGTTATTAGGCCAAGTTTGGGGAATGTTTTCACTGGGAGCTGAGCTTGAGAGGAAAGAGATGAAATTCAAGTGAAAGATACTGAGAGACCGTCAAACGGCATCGGGAAGGCCGGCGGGGGCGGGGGGGGGACAGAAGTGGGGGTAAGAGATCGACGGAAGGACTTATATGCATGCATATAAGCATAACCGGTGGACACAAGATACTTACTGAGAGAGATAAATGTACCAAGAGGGGATTTTAAAGAAACATTATATTTTTTTGCTCCCACCCACACTCCCATCAAACTCAGCTTTAGGTTTTTGTTTGTTTGTTTGTTGTTTTGTTTTATTAATCCTCACCCAAGGATATTTTTCCATTGATTTTTAGAGAGAGTGGAAGGGAGAGGGAAGAGGTGAGAGAGAGAGAAACATCGATGTGAGAGAGACACATCTATTGGTTGCCTCCCGCACACAACCTGCACATGCCTTTGACTGGGATGCCAACTTGTTACCCTTTGTTGCTCAAGCCAATGCTCTAACCACTGACTCATGCTGCCCAGGGCTAGGTATTTTCTTAATAGTCTCTAACAAAGATTAAAATTGCCTCTCATGATTTTGTTTTCTGCGGGGATACTTTTCCTTTAAATGTGACTCTGTATTGAGATCAGGACTTGAGGATAACACAAACTTGTCAGACAGAGGGGGCCAGATTGGGGAGAAAGTGACAAAGAAGGAGCAGGTATTCCAGGGATGAGGGGACGGCTTGTGTGTGGACATGGGAACAGCCTCTAAGAGGGAACGCATCTGTAACAGACTATGACAGAATTCCTTTCATTTTCAGTCTCTTCCAGTTGTCCCAACAAAACCCTATCAGGTACTCATGTGGATCTTGAAGATGTCCCCAGTGACACCTTCTTCATTTTGGTGTCTCTTTTCTCTGCACAAACCCTTGATTCACACAATGGTTGAGCTGAACTGCATTAATTTTCTTTGGAAAACATGGCTCATTCCCAGGCAATACACCAGACAACAACAGACATTTACTTTGTTAGGGACTGGGGAAAGGAAACACAACTTTTTGATATTAAAAGAGCATTGGGGCTTAAATGAAGAACATTTAGATCAGAAACCATGGGGAGAAAATAAAAACTGCAGAGTCAGGGACAGGGTGGCTGTCGATGTGGGAGTCCATTCAGTTTTCCCAGTGTCAACAGACTGGCCATTCTGAGGATCTGTGTTTCCTCTGTGGTCCTGTTTACACATTGGTTTCTGGCAAGGGTGAAGTTGTTGCATACAACCTTCAGGAAAATGCAGACATCACCTCATTCGGTCTCATCAAAAGCAGAACTTGTCCTCCCATTCATCTTTGTCAGACCAGCAGGAGCAGCCAGACTAGGTCATCCAGACCACCATTTCTCTCCCAGTAGAGCCAAAGATTTTATCCTTCATTCTTCCAATTAGACTTGGGCACATTTTAACCCCTGAGATAGTAACATTCCATTAAACCCCAGCTTCTCTCTTTGGATCCTTTCTCACTAGGACCTTGAAATCACATGTGCCATTAGGGTAAGTCTGGGGTTGACTTTTGGGGAAGAAGGGAGGCTTAAAGGATACAGCCCCAGCACCCTTTTGTAACCGTCCCTTATTCCATTTGGAGATCCTCTTCTCTTTTCAAAAGTGAGGTTCCAGCCAAAGATTCAGGCTTACAGATTTGCTGCTCCCATTGTGGCCTCATCTCCAGCATTCTCGACTCTCTACTATCTTTCAGAGGAAGATGATGAAATGCTTTGGGAGAGAGTTCAGTGGGGCTGCTACCAGTCTGCAAGGCAGAGGAGAACTGTTTATCCTATTAGCAAAACCAGCAGAACCTTGCTTCATTCTCCACTGAAAATTTCCCCAAGGCGCTGAGCAGGCTGTGGCAGACTGTTTTGGAAACTACTACAAGAAGGGATCTGTTCAATGTTATTTACAGTTCAAGAAACCATAGCATTTCCCTGCCAGTTTCCAGACCAGACCAAATTCTACAAAACAATCTACCACTCAGCAAATGCGGTCAGCTCACGGAAGAGCTGTCTCCAGGCCAGCAGCTCAGCCATAGTACACGGCCACCACGGCCCCAAGTGACATGTTCACATCTGCAGTCACACTCAGTCCCGATTCTGTGGGGACAGGTAGAAGGGACATGCGGACATAGGATGGTGTGAGAATTGGGATCAACAGGGGTCAGAGAAACTGCCGGACCCAGAGTGTGAGACGCTGACTCAGTCAGGTACAACCTACTCTCCGGTTCTCTGCAGAGTAATAGCACAGGTGATAGAAACTTGCTTGGAATAAAATAACAGTTATGGACGTTACATAGATCATTAACCTTACAAACACAGTTTCAAAAGTTTTTAAAAATTTCATTCATGTATTGCAAAAGGAATAGGTGGTATTTTTACATGTTGATCAACCCAGAGGGTCTAAAGCAGTGCTTCTCAGAATTGACTGTGTATGTGAATTATCCAAGGATCTTGTTAAATAACAGGTTCCAACTGGGAGGTCTGGGGTGAAGCCTGAGATTCTGCTTTTCAAACCAGCACCCAGGTCATGCGGACAGTGCCACAATGAGTCTAGTAAATTTTGATCTAAGAAATGTAATCGTCTCCCCACCCCCCACCCCCAAAAAAAACCCCCGTGCAGCCCATCTCATTATATTTCAGGCTATATTATTCTACAATCTGCTTTCCTCACTAACTATAGAGAATAAGCATACTTCCCAGTCAACGCCAAAAAATATAACACCTTCTTTTTACTACTTACACAGAATTCCATAGCTGAAATGCCACGATTTATTTGCCTTGCCTCTTATAGATGAAGAGTCGACGTGTTTCTAAGTGCAGCCATTTAAAGCCCGCTGCTACTCACCCAATCTGTTACTGAGACAGAAGGAGGAGCCTTAGCTGATCAGCAAGCTCACCTGAGCCTAACGCTAAGCTCTTATTTCTCCAGGTGAGGAAAGGCAATGAGCTGTGCCTGCGAATGAAATCATTGAGCCAAACTCCACAGCACATGGGAGCATGGCTTCTTTGGTTCCTCAACCATCACGTGCTTCCTGTAAGACAGCGGTTCTCAACCTGTGGGTGGAGACCCCTTTGGGGGTCGAATGATTCTTTCACAGGGGTTGCCTAAGACCATCGGAAAACACATAGATAATTACATATTGTTTTTGTGATTAATCACTATGCTTTAATTTCGTTAAATTTGTAACAATGAAAATACATCCTGCATATCAGATATTTACATTACGATTCATAACAGTAGCAAAATTACAGTTACGAAGTAGCAATGAAAATAATTTTATGGTTGGGGGTCACCACAACATGAGGAACTCTATTAAAGGGTAGCGGCATTAGGAAGGTTGAGAACCACGGCAAGAGATCTCACAGGTGAACCAGGGGCCCATGACTTGGTGGATAAAGAGTTTGTCTTTTTTTGTTGTCAACTTTATGTGAACATTGTACAGAAAGAAACAATTCCTCATTTTTCTATAAAGACACATACGTGTGTTATAAGAGGAAAACACAATATTCACAGGGATATTTAAGATTCAATCATGAGAGCTCAAAAAGGTTTCCTTGTTTGTGACTGGCTGCTTTGGACCCTTTTGGATAGAGCATGCACTCAGGGGCAATTTCATGGATAATGTTGAAGATCAGCCATTACCCTGGTTCCATACCCTCATCTACAGTTGAGAAAACAGGCTCAAGGGGCTGACTAGCCGATGGTGCCAGATTAACAAAAGCAGTTCATTAAGGGACTCTAGATCACTAAGATGAAAAAGCACGTGGTGGTGACACTTTGCAAAGCTGAGGACAATTTAGAAGTCACTGTGTTAGCCCAGTGGCTGTCAAACTTTCATGCATATTCAAATCAGAAGAGAAGCTGTTAAAATCTCCAGTGTTCAGGCCCAATCAAAACCAATGAACAGATTTTCTTGGGCTGGAATCCAGATATCAGTACTCTCTGAAACTCCCAGGTGATTTCTATATTGAGCCTTCAGTGGCAAATCTAGCAAATAAAACAACTGCAGGCCCAGTCAGATTTGAATTTCAGGTAACTAATCATTTTTAGTATGCTTCCAAACATTACATAAGACATACTTATACTAAAGATATATTCATTCTTTGTCAAAACTCAAATTTGACTAGGAATCCTGTATTTCACCTGGCCACCTCAAGCCAAGTTTGAGAGCCAAGCTTTAGGGAAAGTCTATGACTGCAAGGGCTGCCTTCAAGATCAAGGAGTCAGCTCTCTGTACTGATTGGTAGTCCTCAACCCCAGAAAAGGTCAGTCTCAGACAGGATTCAAGGGTCAGGTGGGTGGCATCTCATGGATCATCAGGGCCCTGGCCTGACACTTGTGACTTTTCTCCAAAGAGAGAAACAAGATGTTATTTAATGCCAACTGAGTGCAGCAGGTGGTAGATATTAATGGTTTGTGATTCTCTGCTGTGTGTAGCTTACAATTTTCCAGAGCAACCTTTCATGTGGTTCCACACACATAGACACAGAGTAAATAGCTGAGCCCAGACCAGACCCTGACAAAGGCTTAAATGCTCCCAGCAGGAACGAGTTCCTTCCCATAAACATCAATTTCCTTCACTCGGGACTAAGAGCAGCTCGGCAGCTTCTGAAAGTGGTATACAGGCTCTTGCTGCAACCCGCCTTCTTCCTACCAGCTTCTTTTCTCCCAAACCTGGTGAACAGTGACCTGAGATACGCTGTCTACTTTTGCAAAAGTCCCTCAGGATTTAAAACATATTCAAAATAGCAAGAAACAAAATACCTGTAACTCAGTCAGAATAGGTAACACTGAAATGATGAAGAGAGAAAGGCCAGCCACGAGGCCCAGCTGCTTTCTTCCTGGGGCAGGGAGGTCTGTGTGCCAGGTGAAATACTGACCCGTAGTGTGGGGAGCTACCTGGGCCAGAGCCTCCAGCTGCTGGCTTGATTTCAGCCACGGCCTTGCAGGAGTGGTCCAAGGAAGTGCTCCCATAGGCCTGACCTCCCAGACCTCCCAGAGCTCAAGAACTTTCAGAATCACCCGAGATTTGCAAACTATAAACTTACTACGAAGAATGAATCCTGTGAGCTACCAGTTTGTAGAAGTGCTAAGGTCCTTATGCACTGATCCCACAGTTTCACAGCACATGGTTCTTCACAACACACATTTTTCTATTTTGCTACCAGTTTCTAACCCATAAATGCTACCCATGGAAAATAAAGGACTTGGTTCTGCATCGTTCAAACCAAGACCAAGTTTCATTCAAACGCATCCCAAATCCAAGACAAGCAATGTGTGGGCGAGGGGAGAGAAAAGTGATGACTGGGACTTTCAAAAGAGCACATGGGAAGGAAGTGGGAAGGAACTCTGGCTTTCCTCTTCATGGTGTCCCAGGCTCCCAGCCCAGGGGATGGGCCACTGCCTTGCCAGCCCGGGTCTCCAGCCAGTGTTCAGAGATTTCAGCCTCCCACCACATACACACACAACCTATTAGCCCTTGTCTTGCCTCCCTCCAAGAGCCCCAGATGGTCTCTGCCAGGATGTTCCTGCGGTCTTGCTCCAAACATGATCAATTATAGCCCAAAACTCTTGAAGACATTTGTCGCCCCTGAGGTTAAGGCTATGAAATCTCTTTTCTTCACTAAGGTCCCCTCTGATCCTTGAAATCCACAAAATGCTTCCTGGGGCAAAAAGCCCATTTCATTAGGCTGCCTGAGCTCCCTGGAGGTTCTCTGTGGCCACAATGACTCATTTGGCAGCCATCCACCCACAGGCCTCCATGGGTGAGGAGACCATCTGGACATCAGGTATCACATGCATGGTGCCAGACCACCTTGGCCCTAGAGGGCCTATGAGACAGGCACCAAATCCTATGGGTTACAATGTCTCCTCTGATTCCACTTGCTACTTAGCTGGTTCATTCACCAAACATTTTCTCAAGCTCCTGAGATATTCTGGACCCTATGCTAAATGAATACAACAGGGTCTCTAAGAAAGAACTCCACTGCAGGAACCTCCATACACTGACCCACAGGCCACATCTGGTGACCTGGCTGAAGGAAATCCTTAAGGAAACAGAGGAAGGTTTATTTCTAGAGGTGGTCATTGGAGTTTTACTGACAAAGTGAAAAATCTCGAAATCTCTTGTCCAATGAAAAATATATGATTAGAATTCTCAAAAGTAACTATTTGATCATTTATTATGTAGCATTTTTTCATTCATTTATTCATTCAATAAATAATCACTGAGCACCCACTCTGCCTGTCTGAAGTCCAGGCCCTGAGGAGATAGGTGTGAGCAAAGGAGAGGAGGCCCTGGCCATCCCACAGCTTATAGTTTAGGGGATGTTCATGTTTGTGTGTGTATTTGTAAATTTGGTGGTAGTTAGTGTTAGTATAAAACAAAGTAGAGAAAATGGACAGAGAGTAACAGGGGCTTCTCTTTAGTATGGGTGATGGCTGGTCTCCCTGGGAAATAAATATTTGAACACAGAATTTACTGATTATGTTTAATGAAGGGAAAATGCTTCTGAAATAATGTTAAATGTAAAAATTGGTTAAAACTGGTAATCAATAGGATTCCAGTTTTGTGTTTTGTAAAATACTAGAGGCCCTGTGCACGAAATTTGTGCATGGGTAGGGTCCCTAGACCTGGCCAGAGATCAGGGCCAATTGGAGTCTTCTGGCTGCTGGCCAGTGCCTTCCTATATTCTGCACTGCCCCCTGGAGGTCAGTGCACATCATAGTGACCAGTCATTCAGCTGTTAGGGTCAATTTGCATATTACCCTTTTATTATATAGGATTATTATATAGGATAAGCATATGAAAACTTACCGTATTTTTCCGTGTATAAGATGTTATATTTTCTAAAATCGTTAGACTGAAAATCGAGGGGCATCTTATACATGGAAGTCAGCCGATGAGGGAGTCGTGGGTGCATAGCTGCCCATACCCTGTCAAACAGGCTTCCTTCAATCACAAGCCTTATTGTTACTGCCATCAGCTGATGCCATAATTGGAGGGGGAGGATAGTCACCGCCAACTGCCCTCACTTCCCTAACTTCCCTCCCTTGCCAGTGTGGTTGCCTCTAACTGCCCTCCCCTGCAGGCCTGATTGCCCCCAACTGCCCTCGCTTTCAGGCCTGATTGCCCACAACTGCCCTCCTCTGCCAGCCATCTTGTGGCAGCCATCTTGTGTCCACATGGAGCGGCCATCAGGTGTATTGGAGTGATGGTCAATTTGCATATTACATCTTTATTATATAGGATATATATGTACACTACACATACACACACACTGAATCAAAACCTGGGAGAGCAATGGAATTACCTTGGCACACCCACCCTTTTCATCCCCCTGACTCTATACACCTTCCCAGCCACCAAGTCCATCCTTTGGTCTCCTGGCAGGCATCAGACCCTCAAGGAAGCTTGCCCCCCCCCCAATTCTCTTCACATCTGGTTCAAGTTTGACTCTTGCCCTCAGTGAACTGTGAGTCCTTGCAGCACAGTCCACACCCCCCATGGCAGAGTGCCTCCTAGAATAACTATCTTCTTTTGGGGCCCACAGGGGAGCCTAAGGCCCTCTTCTTACCATCATTCTTTAATTTAGTTAATCAATGCTTTCTGCTCAATCTTTGGACACATGCAAACTAAACCTAAATTTACAGGAAGTTTCCCAAAGCTTCTCTTCCCCTCTCTTGCCCCTCCACCCTCCATCTCACTGAGGACTTTCTGGGGTAGATTTCAAGGAAGCAACTACTGCCCCCCAGGCACAGCTCCTGCAATGTCACCTTGGCGCTTTGTACTTTGCTATTTTTATAAGAGAAAGTTGGCATTTCATTATTTTACTTTTACTTAGTATTTCCTTACAGGTGAATTGATATCTTCACAGGTGAATTCTACCAAACATTAAAGAAGAATGAGTACCTATCCTTCTCAAACTATCCAAAAAATTGAGAAGGGAGAAACACATCTATACTCATTTTATGAGGCTGGCATTACCCTAATACCAAAACCAGACACCACAAAGAAAGAGAATGACAGGCCCATATTCCTGATGAACATAGATTCCAAAACGCTCAACAAAATACTAGCACACCGAATTCCACAGTACATTAAAAGTGTAATACACCATGATCAAGTTGTATTTATACCAGGAGTGCAAGTGGTTTAACATCTGCAAAATAATAATAGTGTGATTCATCACATCAACAAAACCAAGAATAAAAATCATATGATAATCTCATATATGCAGAAAAAGCATTTGGAAAAATTCAACATCCACTCATAATAAAAATTCTCAACAAAGTGGAATAGAAGGGACATACCTCAACATAATAAGTCCAAGTCCATATATGACAAGAGTACAGCTAACATCATACTCAATGGTGAAAACCTGAAAGTTTTTCCTCTAAGATCAAGACACAACACAAAGATGCCCACTTTTACCTGTATTATTTAACATAGTACTGGAAGTCCTAGCCGCAGCAATTATACAAGAAAAAAAAATAAAAGGCATCCAAGTAGTAAAGAAAGGAATAAGACTGTCACTATTTGTGGATGACATATTGAATATAGAAATTTTTTTGCATTTGTATTTCTTCTGTAAATTGTCAATGTTCTTTCCCCACTATTCTATTGAATGTTAGGACTTTACATACTGACTTTTCTAAACTTTTATATAATAAAACTATGATCACTGCTCTAATGACATTCTGATAGGTTAGGCAATAGAAGAAGTCACAAAGGGAAAAATAAAGTATTTGTATAAAATTTAACATCTGCAACTTAGAGGAAAAACCACCTAACAGTTAAAATGCAAATACATTTAGGAAATATATTTGTTGGAAGTATTTTTTTAAGTACTTATGTATCAACTGATGATGGGAAGGGAATTTCTGGACATTTGGACAATAAACAGAAAACACATCCCAAAACTCAAGGTCCCAAAGTGCTACCCCTTTTTACAAAGGAGGAATCCGAGGACCAAGGAGCTGATGAGCCCTACATTCAACCACACAGCTGGGAAGTGACTCCAGGAAGTGACAGGACAGGACAATCACCATGATGAATCACCTCTCCTTGATGAATGAAATGAAATGTCCAAAAGAAGGGGAAGTGGCCCAATAGTAGCTTCTGCATTCCACACGGTCTATGAAACCACAAAACAGGATGCTATGAAAATGCAAAATTGTCCAGTGACTTAAAATGCCTGCATTGTTGCTGGAGTGGAAATCCCCATGGAGAAGAGCCTTGCAATTTTAGAGAAGCCAAGCAGAGTGGACTTTTATTGATGAATAGCTGGTAAAGACCCTTATTGGAAACAGAAGGACTGTCTAGCAGGCAGATAGTGGGTAGACACAAAGGATAAATGCAGGACAGATGCCCTCATCAAGGTCCCTTTGACAAATTTCAAGCTCTGGTCAAGGTCTGTATGTATGACTTTGGAGAAGGAGATCCTTTGTAAGTATACTAGTGTATCTTAAAAATATGACGCTAAAAACAGAAGGTCAGTTTCCTGAAGAACAAGGTCATTTGAACAAATGTCATGGGAATAAAATAGAACTTTCTGGCTGATAAGAAGAAAATGGGCCGAAACCGGTTTGGCTCAGTGGATAGAGCGTCGGCCTGCGGACTGAAGGGTCCCAGGTTCGATTCTGGTCAAGGGCATTACCTTGGTTGTGGGCACATCCTCAGTAGGAGGTGTGCAGGAGGCAGCTGGTCGATGTTTCTCTCTCATCGATGTTTCTAACTCTATCTCTCTCCTTTCCTCTCTGTAAAAAATCAATAAAATATATTTAAAAAAAAAGAAGAAGAAGAAGAAAATGGGCCCCTCTTTGGAGGGATTCTCTGGGACTTGCTGGATGCTTGGGAATCTACCTGCATGCACACAGCATGCCCACTTTTCATTCCCATCCAGGAAGGAGGAAACTTTCTCCTAGAAGTAAGAGCAAAGAGATGCTTTACTTTGTGGAGCAAAGGCAAGATGGAAGAGCAATGGTTTCCAGAGCTTTTATTTAGTGAGTAACTGAAAAACAAACCCACTTCCAGGGCAAGGCTCAGAGAAGACAAGTGGAGTCAAGTCCAAAAGCACATCTGGTTCCTGATTCCCCCACTCTATCTCATGTCCCCAGTTTAATCAGCCAGCCCCCAATCACCTTAAAGGAACCCCCAAACTCTGAGGCAAACCCAAAATAAGGAGCCTAGTTTCTGCCAATTTCACTTGGTCTACTTCCTTGCCATGGAGGGGTCAAAAATTAGTTATTTCAGTCTGAAAGCAACATAAACAGAAAACATATATATTTTTTAATACAAATAAATTCAATATAGAATTTATAGATTAAAATTCTGGGATTTTTGAAAAAAAAGAGATCAGGGTTATTTTCTGTCACAATTAGATTTACATGTGCAACTGAGTTGAAAAAATTCTCCACTTTGTTGAGCCTAGTCTTTGGCACTTGCAAACTCACTGCAAGTGAGATGAGACCTTTAAAATGCCCTGAGGGCCCCAGTCCCTGAAGGTGAATTGCTCAGTATTAATTTCCGTGTCAATAATTGGGCAATATCCAACTTGATGAGTAGGGTTTAAAAAGGACAGACAAGGCTGGAACAGAAATAATCGGCAATCATTTGTTTTATTACCTTCTCCCTCAAGATAGAAGCCTACCTACTTGGAGCTGACCTGAAGGCCCTGCTTATGGAGCAGGCCCAGCCTTGAGCCCACAAAAAGTGGTTTCTGGATTTTCTACTTTCTATACCCTCTGCCCACTTCCTACTCAAAGCTTTCAACACATCCCCTCCCCAACTGAAGTTTCTTGAAGACAATGGATCTGAATCAATATGCCTACTATAAGCTATTAGGACATGGCCCAAAATTTAGCCCACAGCAGGCCCAGAATAGATTTTTGTTGAATCCCTCTCCACTGAAGGTCACAGAGCCTATTATTTTTACAAGCATGCCAGGGGTTCCCAGAGTGAAGCAAGCTTGGGAAGATCTGATTTTATGCAAACACATTATTTTGGAATAATGAAAATACAGGAATTGGGTAAGGGAGTGTTGGGCTGGGAAGAGCTCACTGACACTTTTCAACCACCTAAACTGCATGAGTGAGAGAATAGGTGAACAGATTATATGGGGTAGGAGAGGCATAGAAGAGAGTCTCCTAGGATAACAAATAATGGATTCTTTTCATAAGGGGGACAAGCATAAACGGTGGAGTTTCCACCCAGAAGGACCATACCATCTAATCAAGTAAGCATCTCCAGTGGTTCTCAACCTTCCGGCCCTTTAAATACAGTTCCTCATGCTGTGACCCAACCATAAAATTATTTTCGTTGCTACTTCATAACTGTAATGTTGCTACTGTTATGAATCGTAATGTAAATATCTGATATGCAGGGTGGTCTTAGGCGACCCCTGTGAGAGGGTCATTCAACCGCCAAAGGGGTCGCAACCCACAGCAGGGGCTAGAGGAAAAGCTGTTTGTGCCTTGCAAGCAATGGATCTAGGAGTGAGTCATTCTTGGAAGAAAATAGCTGGAAATCAGTCCTGTCTGTGTTAAGTGGTGATTGTCTTCAAGGAAAGCACAATGAGGAATGGTGTAGAGATCACCACTTCCTTATGGAGATGATCCATATAGTTGTAGCTTTTCAAGAAAGGTTGATTCTGCTTAACCCTGAAAATAAGGACTGGGAAAGCACTCAACCCACTTGTACAGCAACAATGAACTTAGCCTTAGTGCTTTAGATTTACCCACTGCCTCCAAAAAAGACAATTAGCTATTTAAAACTATTTGAATTGTAATTCTTATTCTATTATGTAATTCTTTCTCATCACTAGCACCTGAGATTATCTGAGAATTAAGGTAAATTAATTTGTGACACACCTTAAAATTCATGTGAAGAACATGAGTCGTGTCCCTAGCTGCCTGATATTTTCCACTTGAATATTAGCCTGTGCTGAAAGCGTTTTGCACTTAATCCCCTGAGTTCAGAGCTAAAGCACTTACAAGTCTTCTGGAAGATGAGCTGTGCTAAAATGTTCATGTGGCAAACAAGCAAAGTTCCCTAAAGTGATCTCTCCTCATCTCTGTGCAAAACACCTGTCTTCTGGGCACTCATCTGTCCTCAGGATGGTCCATGGAGATAAGGACCCCATTAGGTATAAGGAGTTACTGTTTATTGAGTACAATGTGCCAGGAGATGTGCTGCCCTTCCTTCCAGCTACATGAAGCCATCTTCTGCTTCTCAATAGCACTGGTGTCCCTCTGACTTTGGGAAAATCATCTTCTAGTCTTCCTGTGCTCCATTTGGCTCATCTGTAGAGTAAGGGTGAAGCAGAATATTTTCTAAACACCGTTCACCTCTCAACCACAGGAAACCTACATCAGTATGAAAAACTTGACTGTCTCTCTGAGAGTACCCTCTTCATATCCACTGCCCAGGGTCAGGGGGGCAGGGGTGAGGAGCCAGGAGCAATCCAGTAGGGAAATTGAGAAGACAACAGCAAAGGCCCAACATCCCCCTTTCCCTGGGGTAGCCTCACTGCCAAGCACAAAGCTCAGAGCCAACTCTTGTTCTTTGTCTTCTGAATTGACACTCAGAAGGGAGCTTCCCTATAGCCACAACTGTTAAGAGATGTAGACACAACATCCTTGATGAAGCTTATGATATCCAGGAGTGTGAGCAATTCCTGCT
>NW_006288615.1:1116622-1160775 GCF_000327345.1 Myotis davidii
CCTGCTGTCAGCCCTCCTTCCCAATAAGGGAAGGGTTTACTGGTCCATCATAGGCATTTAATAAATACTTGCTGAATGAATTAATTAATGAAGATCTAATGAATTAATGATGGTTAGGTAGATGGATGGATGGGTGAATGGGTGGATGGGATGAATGGATGGGTAGATGGGTAGATGGGCGGATGGATAAATAAGGACTATGAGCAGAAGCTCTGATTCGTGTTTTAAAACTGTTTCTATGTCTAAAAAACGGTGGGACCTTGAAAAGCTATTTAAAATATCTGGGATTTAGTTTCTTCCTAAGAATGTCAGTCATTAAAGTCTACCCTCATTGGGTTACTGTGAGGATTAATGCAGATAATCTTCATAAATTGATCAGCAGTTTGGCCAGCACGCAATCAGCATTAATAAACATAAGCTATTTTTATTAAAATATTGAGTGCAAGTCATCTTATTACAAAGAAAACCTTTAATCAGCCTAAATCATGAAAAAGCAAGTCTAGACAAAATTGAAACCTATAGAATTAGCAGCACATTTTTGGCTCTCCATCCCTAGACTCATCATGAAGCACCCGTGGGTCACGAGGAGGCGTTTGAGAACACTACTTGTACAATACACAACACAGCTCCTGTAGATTTGTAATATGAACAGATGGAATAAACTGCATGAGTGAGAGAATAGGTGAACAGATGGGAAAAAATAAAAAGGAATGAGAGATTTTCTAGTTCAGTGGTTCTCAACCAGGGGTGATTTTGCACCCCAGGGGAAGTTTGACAATATTTTGGGATATTTCTGGTTGCCACATACTGGGAAGTACTATTGGCCTCTAGTGGGTAGAGGCCAGGGATGCCCCAACAACACACAGGACAGTCCACTACAAAGAATAATCCAGACCAAAATATCAATAGTACAGAGCTTGAGAAGCCCTGGTCTAGTGAATTGAATTTAAACTCAGCTCCTCCATAGTATGTCTGTGTCTCTCTGTGTATATATGTGTGCACGTGTATGTGTGTGTGTGTGTGTGTGTGTGTGTAGATCTGCCTAAAATTCAGCTGATCTAAGGACCGCTTTGTATGTCCTTATGGATTTATATCCATCTCACTGCAAGAAAGATCCTGCTATCATGAGTCAAATTGAAATTCCCCATGGGAGTCACATTTCTGAAAGACTGTAAAAGTTGCTTGTTTTCCAATATAAGGAAACCACAGTATCAGAATTTCAAATTGTTAAGGGGCCTTTTGACTTGGGAAAGCAGGAAATTACCTTATTAAAATGTAATTTGGCCATGCAGTGTTTTCCACATGGACTGGTTTAATAATAAAAATATTTCAATTTTGTGGACATTTTCTTTAGCAATTTGGAGATTTTCAAATAAGCCAGCAGAAAGATGACAATGCTTGGCTATCTGTTGGTCTCTACTGCCGCACAGCAGTCTGGGAATGTGTCTGTGGGTTAAATTTTAATCTGCGAATTAGAAAATGTTAAGAGCTAGCATGGAAATTCATTCTTGCAAAACCTCCATTATAAAATTATGGGGTTGCTGATTCAATCCAGAAACTGAGGTCTATAATGCACTAACTGAATTTCATTTCTGCTTGAATTTCTGCAGCATGGTCATCCTGCCCCACCAACACGAGACTTTGCCTTTCTTCCTGTCCTTGCCACAAGAACCCATTAGGTATAAGGAGTTACTGTTTATTGAGTACAATGTGCCAGGAGATGTGCTCCCCCCCCCCCCATACACCACTATTATAACTATTGACATGGATAGTTCACATTGACGTTATTTTGGAGAACTGCCATTGTTGTGTTTTTATTTGTACAGAATACTATCTGGCTCACAATTATGACATTGTTTTTTCTGAGAGTTTGAGCCCCAGAAATAATGTGTTTTATGTCATTTTAAAAGAACAAGAGACAAGTGTTTCCTTGACTCGGTAATATTTATTCAATATTCCTTGAAATTAGCAAGAATCAGAAGAAGCACATATCAATCAAATACAGCCACAAAAAAGTCCTCATATAAATAAAGATGCACTATGAGAGCTACTCGCTACGGAAGGGGCTGGTACCCTCTTACAGTTACTATCTCTTAGCAACGGACAGCTCCAACATAAATGTAACTTGCTCACAATTAAAAAGACCTTGACTTTTGAAAGAAAATATAGATCCAATTCGACTGTAATTGCCTCACTAGGCCCTTCCTTTAAGTACGTTTTCAAGGCCTAGCTTGACGACTGTTACAAAAACGACCAAAAACAAACTCAAAAGAATGTTCCACAAGGTTCAACAAAACAGTGCAGAAATAAGTTACTTACCCATGCACAGAATAAGGCAAAGGCTAATTTCATTCGGGTTAGGAATAGTAAAGGTAACTACTTTCTTTTTCACAAAACAGACATTTCAGACTTCTTTTTAAGTCACAGGGATACTGTACTACGCGTCATTCTCTATGTGTTTCCTAACTCTACTCAGAAAGCCACACTCACACGTTAACTAGAAACTTCTCCTTGATTAGACTATTTCTGTCACAGCCACGGAAATTAATCTGGGTGTCATGATAGGGTCTCTCGTGAAAAGACCACACACTAGTCAAAGCTTAGGGTTTAGAGGGATGAAAGTACGTTAAGACGTAGTCTATGGACTTCTCAAATTCCATGTTTAAAATATGTGTTTCAAACTAAAAGCTGCAGAAAATTAGTTCTTAGATATTCTACCGAAAACTCTTGAGCAGCTAACATTTTAAATTTCTTAAGCTTTTTATTTTCTTAAAAATATTTCAATGAGTGTAGTATCCCATCTTTTTGAAAAATAATCCAAAAAATGACTACAAATCTTTTGTTTTAATCAGTGTGACCAAAGGTTTGTCATCGGGGCTGTAGTCCTCATAGGCGATGGGGGTCACGTCGTACATCGCAGGCCGGGATTTCTTTCCAAACCTATAATCACAGAAGAGAGGACTCTAGTTAGGTACATGTTGGATCTCAAGTCCTATGAAAGGCAAATGGTAAGAATAACTTATATTCAAGAATCAAATGGAACTATAAAAATACCCTAACAAATATATTCTCTAGCAAGTACAGAAATTTAAGACTTCCTCCTAGTAACACTGAATGAGTAAAAATATTAATCTTTGGTGCAAGAGGCAAGAAACGGATTCCACAAAACACAGAGTCCAAATTAATGTTGAAGCTTGTAAGTTAAATCTTGGCAAAGCAGTCAGGCGTGACGGCTCTACAATAGGATTTAAAAGGACATATATTGATTTATCTTTTTCTTCTGAGACCTGTAAGGACGTGGAGAGGCAAGTTTATTTTACATTCACTCTGGAGCCTGGAATGCACATTGACAGGGTGGTCTACCCCAGACCATGGACAGACAGCCCCTCCTGTGAGACTTGCCGGAGGGCTGTGAAGGCTCAGTGGTCTTCTGAGGCCCCAAGACAAGGAGAAGGGATGAGGGAGGAAATGACTTCAAATAGGTGTTTGTCCACAAAATGTGCCATCCAGTCCCACCTACCTATTACTCCCTGACACTCATGTACACACATGCCATTGTTTCTTCCGTGAGCACAAAGCCATTGTCCCAACAGATTGGTATATTTCAAAATCTCCTTGACAGCAGGACTGACAAACAGAAGCCCTGGGCGCCAAAATACAATTTTGGGACTTCCTGAAAAGTCAGTATCAAGATGGTGATGATTACAATACAGCCAATTCAGCTCCTGGGTGGTCTCTTCCCATTCAAGACCTCACCTTCCACCGAAGCCCCTGCAGTGCAGTGGGATTTAAAGGATCTTCCACACGAACCCACCCCCCACCTGCCTTTTATAAAAAACAGGTTTTAACTATTTCAAGTCCACTAGGGTCCATTAGAAATGAAATTTTAAAAGAAGCTAAAATTTTTAAAAGGTGTCGAGGATGAGCATCCTAAGACATCAAGGGGGTACTTTATGCTGGCTTACATGTCATCTCCCCCCTTTCCTATTTCTTCCTTTGAAAAGTCTGTCTTACGTACAGAGATAGAAAGGAGAATCGAATGGGAAAGGAGAAACATTGCATTTTCATGTGATATTTTCTTTTTAAATGTTTTTCTATCGTGTATTCCCATTCATTCAAGATTTACTGGCCTCCAGGAGCACCCGGTGGGTGCCAGGCACATGCAGAGACAAAGAGTTAAAGCATGCTGCCACTGAAAAATCACAGCTATTACTGCAACACTGAAGTCATCAATAAACTCGTGTCTACAATGCGAAGCCTCACCAAAGGTCCAGGATTCTGTGTGCATAAATGTGTACAGCCGACTGCGGTCTGTGTATCTCAATCGAGTGAGGCCTGCATAATCTGAGACTCAGAAAAGGGGCACCAGTGTAAAAGTCAACTGGGTCTTAACACTTTCTCCCAAGTCTGAAAATGTCAGAGAGTACCCAAGGTACAAATATTTGGACAATGTATTTCTCATAAAATAGCCAGCTACACTGGTAATGAGATACCACCAATAATATGAATTTAATTAATTTTAATTGCATATTTTTGAAGCTATAGAAAAGCATAATGTGAACCAGGGGTTAGTACACTACAGCCTGCAAGCCAGTTGCAGCCTGTTGCCTATTTTTCAAATAGAGTTTTATTGGAACACAGTTGTGTCCATGTGTAGTGCCTTTGCGGCTACAAAGGCAGAATTGAGGAGGCACAGAGACCTAAAGACTGTATGGCCCACGAAGTGTAGCATTTTACAGCCCTAGATGAAGGCCACAGTCCCTCTCTCCAAAGGATTTAGTGTAGTCCTGGCCATGTTAACCATCGCGGAAGCACTAACAGAGTCATGGTAACAGTAGTATCTGTGTGACAGGCATCTAAACATCATATTTGGTGACAAGTCTTACGTACCTTATTTCAATAAAAAAAATACCACAACTAGTTAAAAGGCAGATCACAGAGTTCATATTCTTCTAGCTCATATTCCTCTGAAAGTCAACAGCTAAAACAATGCCACAAAGAATGTCAGATGGTTCTGACCTTGAAAAAGGCCCACATCAGGAGATGCTATTTGAGAGAAAGTGACTGTTTCCTCTCATAGCTCTCCTTCCTTTTTGTTTTCTGAGATCAGGCACTTACAGCTGGTGGAGCAGCAAGCAATCAGATATGACCAGAACTTGGAGAGTCATGTCATCGCTCCCGCCAGCCAGTCAGTCAGTTATAAAATCTCTCAACCTGAAGGTAAGCAAAGCAGCTACAGAGCTGATGACTCATAGGATATGAGAGAGGGGCTCCTTCTCAACCCAGCACCAGCACCAATCGATTGCTGACATCACAGTCACCACACACTTCCTCGGTCACTCTTGAATGTCACAGATGACCCACTCAGTTTCGTCCTGTGTGGTTGCTGAGCTACAGTCATTCTTATCCAATGTCAACTCCAGACTAGCGACAGGAAGACAGGCCATGTAATGAACATTAGGCATAGGCTACTGCTGAAGAGTAGGAGGAGGGTAATATCACAAGCATTGTGTTTTGTCAGTGCTTTCTAGGGTTTCCAAGAAAAGGGAGCAAAAAGGGCCCACCAGCCAGAGACCCAGCCTGCCTCCAGAGGGCCATGCTGTAGAAACCACAGGTTGTAACTACAAACACCTTTCGATGGGAATGTTCCAAGATATGTGGAAGGTACTGTTTTGACTTCAATGGTTTTGTTTGCAGTCACTGGTTCATGGAGGAGCTTGTTGGTTAGGAATTCTGCAGTAAATATTTTTGATAAAAATCGGCACCAAATAAGAACCAGGTTTGTAAATGCTTTCAAGTTTATCCTTTCCTTCCAAGAATATTTGGTAAATATCTTCCCAATGGGCTCTATAATCAGGAAGCCCAGAAGGATCTATTTTTTTTTAAAATATATTTTATTGATTTTCCACAGAGAGGAAGAGAGAGAGATAGAGAGTTAGAAACATCGATGAGAGAGAAACATCGATCAGCTGCCTCCTGCACATCTCCCACTGGAGATGTGCCCGCAACCCAGGTACATGCCCTTGCCCGGAATCGAACCTGGGACCCTTCAGTCCGCAGGCCAACGCTCTATCCACTGAGCCAAACCGGTTTTGGCCAGAAGGATCTATTTTAAACTATTCTGAGGCCAAAATAAAATATTCTTCCTCTTGACTGCAAAAGCATCTTACTTAGCTAGGGATCCTATCACAGTAGAAGAATCCAATTTCTTGGGTCTCCCAGTACACCCCAGTATAAAGTGGTGACATCTGCTCCTTCCTGGTGAACTGAACCCCTCTAGGAACTCTTGAACAACTGAACTTATCTATTCTCTCCTTTTCACATCTTCTGTGTGTCATTCAATGATTGCAGGACACTGCAAAGACTCCTGCAGGCTGGTTCCACTCACCAAGCTAGTGTCTGAAATGAATCTCTCTCTTAGGCAGATGAAGGCATCTTCCATTAACCACTAACAAAGATCATCCATACATTTCAGAACAAAGTTTAGTAAGACCTCAAATTTTAGTAAGGTCTGCTATATACCAGGACCCACTGGAGATGAAGTAATTTAAAAAATAAATAAACCTCTGTTCTTGATGCACACGCTAGTGGAAAAATTAGTCAAATAAACAATTGAGATGAGATTTGCAGGGATCGATCTAAGGCAGTGGTTCTCAACCTTCCTAATGCCGCGACCCTTTAATACAGTTCCTCATGTTGTGGTGACCCCCAATTTCATTGTTACAAATTGAACATAATTAAAGCATAGTGATTAATCACAAAAATAATATGTAATTATATATGTGTTTTCCAATGGTCTTAGGCGACCCCTGTGAAAGGGTTGCTCGATCCCCAAAGGGGTCTCCACCTACAGGTTGAGAACCACTGATCTAAGGGCTTCCTGGAAGCTGTGTTGTCCAGTTGACTCTTAATGGAAGGAGCAAATGACAGGCATCTGTGTAGGTCTTGATATGGGGAGGGATGAACCCTTTTTTCCTCATACTTGTAGAAGTCAGGCTCAGGCTCGTGCAAGTCCCACTAAGAAGCTATCCTTACTGCCCCGAGGCATGAGGGCAGATGCTGTCTCCTAACTCCTCTCTTCCACTGGCTCCTCTGCCTGGAAGCTGGGGACTGGCTTCTGCTTCCATTGACGTGGCAAAATTTCTGTAAGATCTAAGTGTTGGGTTTGGGGCTTTCCTTTTGAAGAAAGCAAACTTTCTGAACTTCTGAGCTTCTTCGCCATTCAGACAGAATTTGGATCTGCTTGTATCAAAACCAATATCAATATATGATGACCCAATCAATGCAGCTAAGAGTACCCTTGAGCCCCAATCTTAAGACACCAAGCTCAGCCCACTTGTTACTATAGCACGCTGACTTTCTGAATTGTATGCTTTAGCTTGTCTTACCAATTAAAAGAAAAGGCGATATTCTTTAACACACAATATCATCATTTTTGTAATAAATATTCTTTGCAAAAGTCACCAACATGTTAGATTAGCGATTTTTTTTTAGTGTTATAATTGATTTGGAGAGGTAAATATGGTGTTATCTGTTTATTATTATTTAACAATCCTTTATTATTTGTAAGTTAATTTGATTGCCATAACTGTCTTGGAAGGAAGGGTTATTCCTTTCTACAGTTGAGGGAACTGTATTGTGGAAGGTTAAATCATCTAAAATCCAGAGTCAGGTAATGGAATAATTGGGCTCAATGAAGTATCTCAGACACAGGAACTCACATTCTTTCTGGGATAGCACACCAAGTCCTTGTCCCTTTCTGAGTCTTCCCTCCAGTAAAGGACACTGTTTTATATAATACAAACTCCATTTTAAAAAATAATTTCTTATTTTTCAATTACATTTGACACATGGTATTATATTAGTTCCAGATGTACAACCCAGTGACTAAATCCTATATAATAAAAGGGTAATATGCAAATTGACCCTAATGGCAGAATGACCGGGAATGACTGGTCACTATGACATGCACTGACCACCAGGGGGCAGATGCTCAATGCAGGAGCTGACCCCTAGATATCAGTGTGCTTCCACAAGGTGAGTGCCATTCAGCCAGAAGCCAGCTGATGGCTGGCCAGTGCAGCGGTGGTGGGAGCCTCTCCTGCCTCCGCAACAACGCTAAGGATGTCCAACTAACAGTGTGGGGAGCGGGCCTAAGCCGTTCATCAGATGTGGCATCCCCCGAGGGCTCCCAGGCTGCCAGAGGGATGTCTGACTGCCAGCTTAGGCCCAATTCCCTGGGAGCAGGCCTAAGCCAGAAGGTGGACATCCCCCAAGGGGTCCCAGACTGCGAGAAGGCACAGGCCGGGCTGAAGGACCCTCCCCCACCCCCCGCAAGTGCATGAATTTTTGTACACTGGGCCTCTAGTATTATATAACTTAAGTGATCATTCTGATAAGTCTAGTACCCATCAGACACCATATATAATTATTATATTATTGACTATATTCCTTGTGCTGTACTTTATATCCCTGTGACTATTCTGTAACTACCATTTTGTACTTCTTTTTCCCTTCACTTTTTTTCACCCATCCCCCATCCTCTTCCCCATCTTGCAATTGTCAAAATGTTCTCTGTATCTATGAGTCTGTTTCTGTTATGCTTGTTTATTTATTTTGTTTTTAGATTCAATTGTTGATAGATATGTTTTTATAGCCATTTTGTTATTCATATTTTTTATCTTTTTTCCCTTCTTCTTTTTAAAAGAAACCCATTAACATTTTATATATATGGGTTTGGTGGTGAACTTTTTTAGCTTTATGTTGTCTGAGAAGCTCTTTATCTGCCTTCAATTCTAAATGATAGATTTGCTGGGTACAGTTATCTTGGTAGTAGGTCCTTGCTTTTCATCACTTTGAATAGTTCTTGCCAATCCCATATGGCCTGCAAAATTTCTGTTGAGAAATCAGCTGACAGTCTCATGGGAGCTCCCTTTTAGGTAACTAACTGCTTTTCTCTTGCTGCTTTTAATATTCTCTCTTTTTCTTTAACCTTTAGCATTTAAATTTGATGTATTTTGGATTTGGCCTCTTTGGGTTCATCTTGTTTGTGACCCTCTGTGCTTCCTGGCCTTGTATGTCTAGTTCCTTCAGCAGGTAAGGGAAGTTTTCCATCATTATTTTTTTCACATAGGTTTCTGTGTGATGGCTGTTAGCCATTTTTAAAGTTATAAAAGGGAATAATTTATATCTATGCTGACTGTTTGGAGAGTAATACAGCTAAAGACATTCCAAAAGTAAATCATCTAAAATTTTTCATACTCAGTGATTAAGAATCAGATATTTATCGCACAGATAAACACAAATCGAAGGAATGTACCAAATAAAATCAGGAAGCCAACAACCACTGAAAAGGGGTTTGCTTATAAAGCAGTCTCAGTATCAACCCCAACAACATTCAATAGGTTCAACAGCACCTTGAACCTAGGTTTATTCTGTGAAACCCTCTTTGTGGGTGTAAAGTCCTATTTACAATATAATCCTGGTCCCAAGAGTGCACATGTGAAAGCAGCCTGTCCCTTTCCCCTCCTGCTGCCCCTGCAACAGCCCACCTGGCATGCCGTATGGAGGCGATGGCATTGCTGAACTCGCTGTCAATGCTGCGGCAGTTGTAGAACTCCTCGTAGGCCGGCCTGGAAGAACCCTGGTACTCGATGCGGCTGATGCGGCAAATCCCCACAATCAGGATGATCAGCATTAGGATGAAGGCGACGCACAGGGCCCCGATGATGATGTAGAGGGAGTGCCGGGGCATGTTGGTGAGACTCTCCGCCATGTGCCCGGACTTCCACTGGAGGTCTGAAGGCAAAAACAAGCAAATGGCTAGAAATAAGTGTGGCCTTTAGGATGGGAAGGTCTTTCCTATCCTTGCATGGGTAACTTAAAATGTAAGGTTCATCCTGACTGGGAAGGTTTATTTTCTAAGGATTTTCCAGATCCAGAGCTACTATATAAAGACCTCTTAGAAATCATTAAGAAAAACCATGAACATGTCATAGAAAAATGGGCAAAGGATGTAAAAGGAATTCACCAAAGAAATGCATATAGAAAATTATTTAGCTTCATAATTATTTTTTAATTCTATTTTTATTGATTTCAGAGAGGGAGGGAGAGGGAGAGAGAGAGAGAAACATCAATGATGAGAGAGAATCATTGATCAGCTGCCTCCTGCATGCCCCTGCTGGGGATCAAGCCCACAACCTGGGCATGTGCCCTGACCATGAATCGAACCTTAACCTCCTGGTTCATAGGTCATTCCTCAACCACTGAGTCACATCAGCCGGGTCATAATTATTTTTTAAATGCAATTCCTCTCAGTTCCCAAACATAATTTAAATTTTTGATAACCACAATTGATAACAGTACAGAAATGGGGGCTGTGTAAATTGATATACAACACTTGTATGGTCTTAGGGTTGTGAGTACAACAGAGAGAAGAGTCCAGAGAATTTATGCTGGGGAATTGGTCCCATAGGATACAAAGCCCTGTGTACAAGGATTCATCTCAGCATCATAATGTTTAAATGTTAAATTATCAACTATTACACATTTAGAAAAACATTCAGAAAATAGGCCCAGAAACCCATGTACTCACCAAAGTTAATAAATGTTCATATTTTTCATTTTTACTTTAGTGTTTTTTTATAAAATGTTACAGATATAGTTAGAATCCCCACTTCCATTCTCTCTCTTCATCCCACAGTAGACAACACAATTTATAAAAGCAAAAACAAGGGATGCCCTAGCTGATGTGGCTCAGTTGGTTGGAACATCGTTCCATACACCAAAAGGCGGCAGGTTCAATTCCAGATCAGGGCAAATTCCCAGATTGTAGATCAAAGCCCAGTCCGGGCTCATGCAGGATGTAACTGATCGATGTTGCTTTCTCACATTGATGTTTTTCTCTCTCTCTCTCTCTCTCTCTCTCTCTCTCTCTCTCTCTCTCTCTCTCCCTCTCCCTCTCCCTCTCCCTTCTGTCTCTTCCTTTCTCTAAAAAAATCAATTAAAAATGTAAAAAGGTGGGAAACAATCTAAATGTTCAACTCTTAGTGAAATGAAGAGATGTTCATCAAATAGCTAAAGAATTAAAGAAGGTTATCAAACAGGACTGGTTGTATAGTACAAGCATATGTAAGCTTAACATGTCTGTCTACATACTAAAAAGCTTAGAAGAATAGAGTGATAATGGGGATGAACATTTTTTGTTTTCTTACCATGGACTAAGCTCTTTGAAAATATCTCATTTAATCATTATAACCACCAGAAGATGTATTACTTTCTCTCCCCATTTTACAGATGTGGCCTAAGAAACTGATGTCACTTCCTGGGTGTGTTGTCAAATACAAGTCTTGATATAAGTTCTTGGCCTCTGCCTGGATGTGCTAACAACAGTGATCTCTAGAAGGCAGTGATTTTTATTTCCTTCTTTATACATCTCAGGCATTTATTTCCCAGCTTTTTAAAAATAATGTATTCCTTTTATAATAATTTTAAAAGGAGTGATACATTATTAGAAGAAAGTACCCATGTATTATCTTCCAATGTAACTAGTGGAAGGAGTGTGGGCCTTGGGATCACACCCACCTTGCTTCCAATCATGGCTTCAACATTTACTTCACTTCCCTGAGCCTTGGCTTCCTAATTTATAAGAGGAAAATAGCAACATATACCCCATGGGCTTGCTGTGAGCGTAAGTTAGGAAACATGTTTCTAAAAAGTAAGAATGTTCACTGCCGGGCATGTGGTGGTTGGTCCCTAGAGAGGAGCACCTGGGTGGTGGAAGAAGAAAGGAAAAGTGGCTGGTGCCTCTGAGGCACATGCCCTGAGCTCAGGATTATTGAGCGTTGCCCTATACCCTTCCAAAAAGCACCAACCTGTATGCACAGGGAAAAAGTGAAGGATGGAATGTAATCTCAGTGTCTGGCAGAAGTCCTGTTTGCAGACCTGCACACAAATGGAATGCTCTGGATAACAGGAGCAGGATTTGAAAAAAAGCTATAAAAATTTAAAAGGACGAAGCAAGACCAAAGAGAAGTTAACTCATGTGAAAAGAAGATGCCTTCTCTGCTCGCACCATCACCACCGCCTCTCGGCCATCACTTCCAGATTAGGGCTCTGTGTACCTGAAAATAAGACTCAGAGATGGATGGGAATGGGCCTGTCTTCCCAGGAAATCCTCAGGACTCTTCTCACTGTTGCCCTCATAGCCTCATCTTAATGACATGGAATCCGAGCGTCAGCTATTCTTTACCTGGAGAAGTTAGTTTGCAGAAGAGCACAAGGACCCCTTTCCCAGAAGCCTAATGGAAAAATGACCCATGCCCTAAGCCTGGAGCGTTCCTGAAAGTTTGAGAACGGGACAACAGAAGAGACAGCTCTTTGCATCCAGATCTTCTGACTCCTGAGCTTTTCACCAACACTCACGCTTGAAGTCTCGCGTTGCCATTGGAGCCTGCCTGCCTGAGCTCACAAAGCCCAGGGAGCCATAGGACTGACCATTAGTGCATTCACAGCACCTTCTGTGCCAAATCACACACAGGCGGATGGACCAGTAGAAGTCACTGCAAACAAATGGTCATAATGGAAGAGAGAAGGTGTTTTGTGAAATTTGACCCAAGACTCAATCCTGAAATGGGCAGTCATTGCATTTGGCATTACCTGGTGCACATTGAGAGAGACAACTCATTTTTCTGGCTGAAAGAGAAGTGTGACTCACTTGATTTCCAAGTATTTTGACATTCTCTGAAAAAATTCAGTTGTAGGATGGAGTCCAACACTCACAGAGTCTGCTCTAACACCCATTTAGCATCAACACAAAGGCAGCCAGTACGGCTTTCTGCTCCAACTTGGTGGAGGGCTCAGATCTCATTGCTGCAGCAGGGCCACACGGGTTGTGAAATCTTATGGTTGATGCATAACCACATAAATAGTTTACACATCATATTAACTGTGTACACTTAGGGAGTGCACAACCAGAAGGCCAGGACAGTGGAAAGACAACTGTACCGCATTATGTGCTCGGCACGTTGTCCCGGGCCTGATGAGCTGCCTAAACTGCTTGTATTTCTGACCATCGGCTCTGTTTCCCAAAACTCTGAGTTCCAAGTTGATTGGACTTTTAGGAAAACTCAAAATTTCTCCTAAAACCTCTGCTTCCCTCTGCCTCACCCTTTGCTTTTCCCAACTTTACCTTCATCTAAAGCTTCTCTGATAAGTGAATATGGCTGCTTTGCACACTAATCAAGTTTGGAGCCAAGTTGGATCTGAATAAATCCAACGCTTGGTCTGAGAGGCAGCAAATCTATCTGCACCAGGTGGCTGCAGCTGCTGACTCCTGGTCTGGGAGTGCTCCTCATAAGTCATTGCTCTGCTGCATCCTGGGAGTCCCACTGCATGAATCATTTACTGTAATGGCTACAGCGTGGCTGGGGAAGAATTGCACACCAGCACATGCTGAATGGGGTGGTCTCAGCAGCCCCAGCAGGTGCATGACCCGGAATGTATGCACACAAACTGTTCAGGAAAAATGTCACACATATGGGTCTGAGGGATAATTTGTGTTTTGGTTTAAATTCAATTTGTTTGACATTTTGTATTTTCCAAAGTGCTTTCACATTTAACATTTTCACTGATTGAATGCATAAATCCAAGATAGCCTAGTCTCCTATTTCTCACCTGCAGAATATCAGTAATCCAATAGTTTGACCACAGATTCAACTGTTCAGTGTCTATCGTTCAACTCTCAATCAGCAAGGTTAACTGTAATTCTAATTGTATGAACCTTAGAGCTTCTATACAGATGATACAAAACACCACTAAGTAAAAATTTATAGGAATTTTGATTTTTAGACCTTGATTCTAGAAATGCAAACATTTTATAAAAATACACATACACACCCCAAAAATTATGATCAGTTCCAAGGTTGTAAGAATAAGTTGCAGTAACATTTTACCAGGGTTGTTTGTGAATTTCAAGAATTTAGGGTTTGCATTTGCCTCAGAATATATACAGAACACCAGAGTTATTTGAATGATCCTTTTTGGGTAATTCTGGATCAACTTTGTTGATCATTTTGATAAATTTGTACGGTCTGCTTGATTATTGCTTCTTATTACTGATGGGGGGCCAGATAGTATATCTACTGGGGCAAATTTCTAAGAAACATTATTAGGGTGAACACTGGCACAGAAGGTTGACATGAAAATGGAACCACTAAAATGGTATTAATTTGCATGTAAATCCTATTGAGGTATCAGGATCTCTAGTGATGGCTGCTGGAAGGGCTGATTCCATTTCATGTGTAGTGCCCTTCACTGTGAGGTCTCAGATTTCAGGATGTGATGAACTCAAGCTGAGATCTGTCTGCTGAGAAGAAGATACTTGTGCTAAAATATAAGGAAAGAGAGCTCCAGGCATAAGGAACAGCACAGGCCAAGACCCTGAAGACAGGAATAAACCTGAACTGCTCTAGGAAGAGAAAGCGGGACCATGTGGCTGAAGCAGAGTGAGTAAGAAAGGGAAGTGGGTGATGTGACCTCCAGAGGCAGAGGTCAGGCCAATGGAGGCTCATTTACTGCCTTCAGCAACTCAGTAGCTTTCCAGACCACATAGCTGTGTGGGCTTCAGATCTCTCTGTTCTGTGTGTATCTGAACTTTCCTGTTGAGATCTACTGATCTGAACTTGTACCATCCAGACACCCTCTTCGTGGTTTCTGGCCACTTCAGAAGCTTACAGATGCTCAGGGTTAGAAAGAGACCTCTGTGGGTCCATAGCTCACACAGGACTGGAGGCCTCTTGGACTTTCCCTGTCCACTGACAAGCCAGATTCTGCTTGCACACCTGGTCCTTCGATTCCTTCCATTTGATTCAGATCCAATTCTCTAGACCAGGAGTGGGCAATGTCCGGCCGTGGGCCTTAATAGGTCCACAGAATCATTTTGTCTGGCCCCGGCAAGGCATTAGAGGTGAGTTAATTAAATGTTTAACTAAATATAGCAGGCTAATTTTTAAGTTGATAATTTTGTATGCCCCGTGAATGATATTATAACTATCCAAATGGCCCTTGGCAGGAAAAAAGTTCTCCACCCCTGCTCTAAACACTGTACACCAGTTTCAGCTATATGTGATCACAACCCTCCCATGCATGTTCTCCACTGTTACACTCAGGCCAAGGGTGAAGTACCCAACACTGGAACCCACAGAGCCTAATCTATGATAACATTTATTTTAACATGTTGGCTTAATGGGGAGATGCAAATGAGATCAAGTGGGAAGTGCTCTTCTAGGCAAACAAAGAGCCCAAGTGTGGACCAATATGTGTGATGTGCCCCAACACCTTCGGCTGTTCATGGTGGCCCATGCCCTGCAGGTGCATTGGCTAAAAAGACAATTGCAAAGGTTCATCTTCCCAGGAATAGCTCATAGCATAAGAGCTAAATAGTGTAGAATTAAAGAGAAACTAGCATTTATTTACTGCCTGCTGCATAGCAGAAATATGCACATTTGCTTCCTTTAGTCTTCACAGCAACCTTACTATAACCATCTTACAAGTGAGAGAAATGAGGCTCCATGAGATAAATGTGTTTGTATGGCTCACATAGTTAGAATATGAAGCCAACTTTTGTCCTTTTATTATTTGTGCATGTTTTACTAATATCATCATCACTGGGAGGAAGTAAAATTTAGATTTTTTTGTAATTATAGGATTGTACTTCAAAACTTCTTGAGGGCATCCTATGTGTTCCTGACTTCTTATTCATACTGTTCTATGTATTAATCTTTACAATTAAAATTTTAAAGTTATAAATAGATGTTATTGAGAAATGTGTCATTTCAAACAATTATCAAATTTCAGAACAAAAAATGGTCCCATTTTATGGATGAGTACACTGAGGCTCGGCACAACTAAGTAAAGCCGCACAATGAGTACCATGGTCAGGGTGAGAAGCAAGGTCCTACTGACCCAGGTCTGCAATCCCTTCCATCAAAGATCCCAGCAGAGTGGACTTAACATCCTACACCAATAATAGTTTTAACATCCTACCCAAATCATAGTGCTCAGCATTTTTACTACTGGAATCTCTTCCTGTCTCTTTCTTCAATAAAAGAGTATTTCTCATCTTCAACAAGGACAGTTGGTCTTAAAACCATCCTGTTTTGGAGCATTTGAGAAAGTTGAAGGAGAGGCCTAAAAATAACTACCTTCTTTCCCTCTCAAGCTCTGAGCCAAGAGCAAAGACAAAGAGTGAGCAGATAAGAGCCCAAAGGGTACCTTCACTATTGGTCAAGTTGATGGAGAATGTTGTCCACACTTGTGAATAACAAGGCTTCCTAACACTGACCACCCCGCACCTTAGACACATACTAAGAATTAGTCATCCAGTCACAGGCCATGTGGACCACCAGTGAGGGGGCTATTCTTAAAGCACTTACAGCATGGATGACTACAGGCAGCAGAAAGGCCTGCTCAGGAGGGAGACAGACAGACAGGGACAGACAGATAGGGCTCTGTGTAAGTATTTGCCTTCTTCCAAACTCACGCAGCTGATAAGCTGTCTTTACCTGATGATGATTAGGCCAGGGGATGAGAAGCCCCAGGAGGGAGCTTTTATGAAAGGTTCAATTGCCTTGACCCATTTAAATAAGAAGAAAGGCAGCTTTCAAAGTTGAATTTTTAGCAGTTTACAAACCAATGGAAACCCCAATGCCTTGTCAGTTCTCATTTTCACCTCAATCCTAGTAGACATGGAATTTGAATGTATAAAATCTTGATCGTGACATTTTCAAACTTCTGTTAGTTCGTCTTTAGAGAACACTTAGCTCTAAGCAGCTCAAAATGTTTTTCAGATTTTATTTTCCACTCATCCTCACTGGATTTTTTTTCTCCAGGCAATTGATGGAACTTAATATGTTTGAAGACATAAATGCAAAGTGAATTTACATTTGGTGTGTGTTTTTACATTTTCAACACAGAGCCTCTGTTTTGTGCTGTGATTCTAACGCGTCTCTGTTGAGCGCATTTTTGGCTGTAGCAGCAGCAGTGAACTCTGGATGACATCTGCACATTCTCATCCCATGGAAGGGCTGCCTTCAGACTCAGGAAGAAGTGGGAGCAGCAGAATGCGGGGGGTGAGGGTGGGGGCAAAAGTGTGACACTGAGATGCAGGAGGCATGGCGACTCAGGCAGCACTGCCTCTGAGAGTGACCGGGCTGGGCACAGTCAGCAATCCTTTCTTGGTGAAAGAAAACTGGAGGTTAAATATAATAGCTGAGAGGCAGAAAAACTTACGGATTTCACAGTTTGCTCCCACCCAGCCATGTGGGCAGTGGCAGGTATAACCATTGGGCTGATCCAGGCAGGTGCCGGCATGATGGCAGGGGTTACTGTCACATTCATTTATGTCGATGTCACACTCTTCGCCTAAGGAGATAAAGAGAAGTAGCTGTGAGACGATCAGCTGCATCACCCATCAATTCTCAAGCAAAGTAAAGCTCCAGATCTGAGCCCAGAGTTCATGATCTCCAGCAATGGAGCCCAATTGCTGCTTGTATAAAGTGCAGAACTCCCCCAAATTCTCATCAGGGGATCTTTTACTTAAATAAAACTTCTTAAAAAAGAAAAAAATAGCCTTGGTAAAAAGACTTTTCTTTAATCTAATGAACTAGTTAACTAAAGCTGATTCCCGTGTCTGAACAAATTTTCCAAAGTTTACTGGGAAAGCAAATTTGGGTTCCTGATTTCATTAAAGAACTCTATTTTGTATTTAGTCAGCCGAATTTTATTTTTCTGAAACTCCAGATAATTGAGAACTCAAAGTTTATGATTGTTTTGTAGCCAAGTGTTTGAGCGTGAGTCAGGACATCTAGTTTCTGGATACTTGTAGAGCACAGCTGTGTGCCTAGATTGAGTCAATTATGAAAATTTACTCCAATTTCCAAATTCCTGGATATGTTCCTGGGGTGGACCGAAATGCTCAGGGAGGGCATTAGCCACAAGGGGCGACAGTTGTGAAGTCTGGGTTGACCTAAGTTGGACATAATCTTCCCTGAGCAATGATGGCCCAAAGGAAATTCACAACCGCTCCAGACTGTCCTCTCTCCATAATGAAAACTGTGCCCTGGAGTCCCGACCCCACCTAGACCCAGCATTTGCCCCCGTCAGGGAGTGCCTGGTTTAAACTTATAAACCAGAACATGGGAAGATGTCACTGTGATTCAAACACCAATTTACAGGAAATAGCTTGTTATTAGCAGTTACAGGAACAAAGCCATCTTCCTGTGAATTAAAGCCATAGGATGAGTCAGTACCAACTGGGTGTGCTTATGAAATTTAAAGGTATCTCATCAAAGCTGAATAAGAAAGGGTAACTGAAATTGAGGCATTCTCTCTTAAAAGTTTGAAAATGAGAAAAAAAATTGTTTTGATATACTCCTCCATTTGTTTAGATAAATGTAAAAAAGCTCTTCCTAGCACTGCGATAGTCGTAGACTAAAGAAAATGAGCAAAATCAATATTTTGTCCATTTTCAAAAGGCAATATTTCAGTGTACACTTGGGTAATTACTTCCAGGCTGACTTAATTAGCAACGAAGTGCTTTTCTGTCTGCTATTGGTTTACCTCTCGTTTATAAAACCACCATATGTCACCCACAGCCACTTTAGAGGAGGAATCTCACACTAAAATATTTCACATCTGTTTCATTTCACACTCTTTTCATACCTAGAATCTGACTCTTTCATTTTTAAAGTGGAATCTGTCCAACAAAACATTTACTACTTCTAGATCCTACTAAGTTCACTATAATTCAGTAGTGTCTAAGTTGAGTTTGTTTCCTGCAGTAAATATAGTCATTTACATCAATAGAAAAGACATAAAATTGATTTCCTCTTACTAACCTATTTCAAGGGTTTTCTTTTTATTAATGGGGCAATTGCTCTAAGTGAGAAGGGTACAAACTAAACAGTTACAAACAGCATTACAAAGTAGACTAGTAAAAGAAGCATAAATAAGGATGTACTAGGAAATATGAAAAGGATGAAATCAAAGGCCTTGACAAATATATGCATCCGTATTACTTTCCAACCATTTAGGAAGACAAGATTAATTGAAGTATCTACTCAACAACAGCTTTCTTTAGCTGGCAATGGGAATACTACATATTCTGAAATAAGATGTCCCATGGTCTTTGCAACAATAGTAGCAGAAACTACCTAACTTCTCCCTACTAATTCCTTAAACTATGGGTAGTCCCAGGGCTGTATGTCCAATCCACCCAGTCCTGCTCTAGTCCCAAGCTTCTCCAGGGGGTAAATGCCAAATTCAGGATCCAGAGACACCTTAATGTGTGTATTGGTTCTTAGACCTCTACCGGTCTCTAACACAGTCAGGAGGAATCCGAAACCCCTAGATTTGTCTATTCTTGGCAGTCAGTAGATTGGATTTGGGAGGTATAGAGAGCAGCAGGAGAAAATAGGATGAACTCTTTCTATAAACACTTATCAAATATCTAAAACCCAGACAGAGATCCAAACCTATTCCAGTCTGACTTTTATCACCACAGTGTTCTTAGAGCTCTAATGGGGATTAGATGACATTAGTTAATGATTTAAACTCCATGCCAGGCAGGGGCCCAAAGAGCTAGCAGCTATTTCCACAGCCCGTGTGCTCTGGGAGAACCCTGGAGCGATGCACAGTGCTCAGAAACCTGTAGATTTACTCCGCAGGCCTATTTCACAGTCTAACACTCCTATGCTTCTGGTTGAGTCAGTTATCCCCCAGCTGGCTCTCTGATGCCTTTCCTGTGTCACATGCTGGTGGTAGGGATATGGAATGATTCTGATGATGGAGCCAGTCAAGAAAAATGTCAACCAGAAGACTCCCAAAGAGGACTGCTCTTCTCTGCCTTACTGAGCTCATGTTTACTGCCCATCAGTGTTATGCGAGGTATTTGAAGAATTATTGTGAATGATGAAGAGCAAGTTTGAGTTCATTTGCATTTTCCCATATTGAGACTATTATATGTTTTTATGCATTTCAACACCCCACCATTCTAGCTCCAAGCAATGTGTATACTAACTTATTTTACTAGAAAAGTTCTTAGTATATTATACCATCTTTTTTTTACTCATATTTGACTTACTAAATCTTTATGCTTTTACAGGCTTGAGCCAATGACTTTTTCATTGACTTGCTTACTTTTTAAAAAAAAAAAAAATCTGAGTTGGAGAAAAATCAATTACTTTTAAATTGCTGTTGTGCACGAATAACGTTTGTAAGGAGAATACAAAATGAAGTTTCTACTTCACTAAGGCTGGATATCAGAGTCTAAACTTTAAATCTTTTCAATTGATTTTCAATATACTACTTTCTAAGAGGCAATATGTAGAATAGGTATCAAATTTGGTAGTATTTATGCAAGTTTACAAGTGTACTGTTTAATTTTCTATGCTTTCCTCAGATAAATTAAAATTTTAAAAAGATTTAAAAAATCAAAACTCACTGCTATTAGTAAATCCTTGGGCTAACAAAGCCCACATTGAATAATATCAATGAAAATGATTATAATTGTAATACATATAATTAAATATATAACTACTATATGCCACTCACTGGACTGGGGGCTTTAACTATGCCTTCATACTTGACAAACATTTTATTCCAGATGAAATGGATCTAAAAAAAAAGTATTTGGAACTTCTACCATGATGGAAAAACTGGAACCTGTCTTGACCTCCCACCATAAAAAATTAGACAAGTGGATGAAATATGTATTTTTAAAAAAACACTTTTAAGACATTGGACAACAGGCAGAGCATGACCGTGACTGCTGAGAGAAGGGAAACGAAACAGCTGAGTACCGCCAGCATCCTGGCTTTCTGCCTGGACCCAATTTAGAACACAATGGTTTCACTGAGCTGCGGAGAACTGGATTTGGTGGAGGCCAAGATAGCTGTGATTTGCAGAACAGACTAACACAGAAGATAAAGCCACTCAGAAAATGAGCATCAGAAATATGCCATGTCCCTTGAGTTTGTTACTGGATGTTGCATATGAGTAAATGGAACTCCACAGGCCTACAAACAAGATGAAGGATGAACAAATCCCAAAGCTCACAGAGGACTAGGAGGGATTCAAACTTTCACAAGTCAGAGTGCAGGTATTTTATTGACCAGCCAGTGCATTTGCCTTAGCTGTAGGGTAGGACTATACCCTGAGTAAAAGCCGATTCTCCTAAATATAAAAATCATCCTTGAAAGGATCGGTCAGATTGCCAAATAACTTACCTACCTGCCACCAAAAAAGGCAGCTCTCTGAAAAGAAAGACAATAAATCCAATCACTCAACAACTTAACTAACAATGGCCAGCATTCAACAAAAATTATTAGACATGCAAAGAAGCAGACATATGGAACCCATAACCAGAAGAAAAATCAGTTTGAAAGGTGGAGATCCAGAAGTAACAGATGATGTTGAGCAAACAAGGAATTTGCTCAAAATTTAAAGGAAAACATGAAAGAAATAAAGGTAAAAATGGAAGATATAAAAAAATTAATGGAATTTATAGATATAAAAAATATAATATCAAATTAAAAACAAAATAATATAGAGTGAGAGTAATAGATTAGATGCTGCAGAGTAGAAGAGTTGTAAACTTGAAAACAGAGCAACAGAAGCTAGAAAAGCTAAATCTCAGGGATAGAAACTCAGTGACCTGGTGTGCAAATTGTAGCAGTCTAACACAGATGTAATAAGAGTTCAAGGACAGGAGGAAGAGGCATAAAATAATATTTGGTGGAATAGTGGCTACATATTTTCCAAATTTGAAGAAAACTATAAAACCAGATCCAAGAAGTGCAACAAATCCTAAGCAGGATAAATATGAACAAAATCACATCAAGGCACATCATAATCAATTTGCTAAAAGCCAGCAGCAAAGGAAAATTCTAAAAACAGCTAGAGTGATGGAAAAAAGATGGAATGTTGCTCCCAAAAAGATGGAATATTTTCCCTATTCCTCCCACTAAGTACAAGCAAAAGCCCTGGACATTATATATAAAACAAATATGAGAAGAATCTGAGAGGTCAAGAGGAGACAGACTGGCTAGGATTCTCGGGATCCAAGAATGGTGATGGTGAGCATCCTGCATTTTCTCTTTGCCTCAAATATTCCAGACTACGTGCTAGAGAAGCCAGCAACCTAGAAATGCCAAAAGGTGCAAGGTGGGGTTGGGGGCCAACTATATAACACACTTAGAGATAATCCATGGAACAAAGAGAAAAATCTAAAGGAACTTAAGAACAAACTAACAAAAACATTGAACTGAATTAAATGAAAATACAACATAAAATTTGTGGGGCACAGCCATAGAGGTATTGAGGGGATAACTTGGAGCACAAAAAATATATACATTAGAAATAAGGAAAAAATCGGTCACATAAGGTCCCATCTAAAGATCCTAGAAAGAGAAGAGCAACATAAACCAAAACTGAAAAAGCCATTCTCACAAGTTAAAGGTGGCATTGGATTGGGTATCTAATCATATCACGATAATTTGCCCAATTCACTCCACTTAGTCAGTGAGAGAACCTTCTGAGCACTAAATAGTTGGCTAAGAGTAAGTTCTGCTAAACCTTGGGTATAAAGAAAGAGCATTTGGTTCCAAGGTAGCAATTCAAAGAGCAGCGGCACCTCTGCTCCTTAGTGGTGGAAGTCCACATTTCATCAGCCTCTACCAGTTCTCAGAGTACAATCAGTCCTGTGATTAAATGTAGTTGGGAAATAAACAAAGGCAAATAAGATTCTTTAGTGTGAGACCTCGCAGAGCCTTTTGCCTTGCAGAAACCCCTTATGAATCTTCACTTGGCATGTACCATGTCCCAGGTTTATTTGGCCACAGACACTTTTTCCATGAAGCATCTCATGGGAACAGTATTCTGCAAAATTCATTAACAGCACAGTTCTCCAAACAACTTGAGGAACTATTCAATGGTCCCTACAGTTTAAAAGATTATCAGGTCTTAATAGAAATAGACATCTGTTGTTTTCAAACATCAATTAATGTGATTTTTTTAACCTACTGTGCCCTCTGTGGTCAGTATGAGTACCAGGAAGAAATGCCTTGGGGTGGAAAGTGGAGGTGTGGGGGAGCAGAGGGGACTGGGCAGCAGGAGATAGAAGGGAAGATTACCAAGAAGAACCTGGCATGCGCTGTTCATGAATCAGCAGGTAGGGGAGCCCAGTATGAAACTGGAAATGGCCAGACCACTCAGGTCTTGATGATCAAGTTAAGAGCTTTGACCCTTTTCTTAAAAACAATGAAATGCCAATAGGGAATTTTTAAGTAAGGAGCAACAAGATTAGACTTCCATTGTATAACATCTCTACAGTGTAGAGAATATATCAGGGTATCAGGAATGGGTGTGGAGAGGGCTGACCTGGTGCAGGCGGGAGGTGAAGGCAGCCTGGTGTTGACTCCATAAAGAACTGAGAGAGTGTAGGAGGTTTGGGGGCTCCTTGGTAGCTGGGTGCAGGTAAGGGGAAGAAGAGGAGGGTACCAAATGATTCCCCAGTTTCTGTCCAGAATAACTTCATGGGGCAGTAATACCATGTAAAGAGCTAGCAAATATTTAAAAGGAAGAAAGGAGCCCTAACTGGTTTGGCTCAGTGGATAGAGCGTCGGCCTGCAGACTGAAGGGTCCCAGGTTCGATTCTGGTCAAGGGTGTGTACCTTGGTTGTGGGCACATTCCCAGTAGGGGGTGTGCAGGAGGCAGCTGATCCATGTTTCTCTCTCATTGATGTTTCAAACTCTCTATCCCTCTCCCTTCCTCTCTATAAAAAGTCAAGAAAATATATTTTAAAAAATAATAAAAGGAAGAAAGGAGAAGGAAACCTGTAAGTTTGAGGTGTCTCTGAGGTATGTCCAAGAGTAAATGCTGAGTAGGCAATTGGAGGTTTGCTAAATATTCTGGAGAAGAGATTGCCTTTTATTTCCCATAAGATACCAAGATAAATTTCAAATGGATTAAACATTTACATGCACAAAATTAGCCCATGCTCGGCCAATTCAGTGATTGGGCTTTGACCTATAGAGCACGAGGTCATGGTTCGATTCCCAGTCAGGGTAGATGCCCAGGTTGTGGGCTCAATCTCCAGTAGTGGGCAAGTAGGAGGCAGCTGATCAATGATTCTCTCTAATCACTGATGTTTCTATCTTTTTCTCCCTCTCCCTTCTGCTCTGAAACCAATAAAAACTATATTTTTTTTAAAAAAATTAACTCATGAGTGATTGTAATAATATAGGACAATATTTATAAAATCTTAATACATAGGATCTTTCCAGCATAAAAAAGGAAAAATATCAAGATTTAATTATGTAAATTTAAATATGCTATATGAAAAACAAATACTTTATATACTTTTAAAAGGCAAATGACAGTGGGAAAATATTTATAATCTGTGGCAGATAAAATGTAATATACTTACTATGAAGGACTATTTCAAATCAAGAATGAAGATTGACATAAATAGGAAGTTCATAAAAGAAGAAACAAAAATGACCACAAATGTATTTTTTAAGTAGGAATAAAAAACATACAAGTTCAAACAACACTTAAATGGGTTTTGGCCATCAGAATGACAGTCCTCAGTACTGGTGTGAAGACGAAGAAACAGATGCTGTGCATTCTTAATAGGAGAGAATACTGGTACAATGCTTTTTCCTGGAGAACAATATGGAAATATGTAAGTATCCTCCTGGACCCTGTGATCCCATTCCTGGGACATTAGCTCGAGGAATAATCAGATAAGTACACAAAGATGTACATACAACAATATTCATTACAATATTATTACAATATTATTTATAATAGGGGAAAAGTTCTCAAAAAAAGTTAGCTACCCAAAAGCTGAATTGACAATGGGTTAAAAAAAAACATGGTATTTCATATCATGGACTAAAAGACAGCCAGTAAAAATGATAACACATAAACACGTTTATGATATATATTTTTAAGTGAGAAGGAGGTGACATAATATGATATGAGCATTATAATTCCTTTCAAATACATGTGCGTATTGTATTAAGATGTTACCAACAGTTATCTCCTAGCTCCTAGTAGCGCAGTTTTAATAGTGGGGTTTTTTTTTGTATAACACAGTATTTTCTAATTTGTCTTCCTTGCTTTTTACTATTTGTGGGATAAAAATACTTGGAAAAACTAGGGTGCTTCCCCAATATTATTTTTGCACCCACTGATGAGTATAACCATCTGTGTGTGTTTGTAAGCCAGTCTGCAAAACAAAAACATCTATGAGTGATTTTCTGGAGTGACCCTACTCCTCAGTTCCAGGAAAACACAGCATGTGACACAGACAAATATGAAGATATCAGAAGTTGCTTCTCCTACATCTTGACTGTTGACATCTTCCCTAGAAGCACACATGAGACTCCCCAGGGATGGACCCGGGACCCGGATGCTGAGAAATTCTCCAGGGGAGAGGTGAGCATTCAGGGTGCTCTCCAGCCAATGACAACATGGTTTCCTGCATCTTAAAAACCCATTCCCTTCTACAGGCTCCTTCCAGGTCACCCTTTTCCAATTTGCAAACCAGAGTGATTCCTGTTGAGCAAAGCTCTGAAAACATAGACTTGCCCTGCCCTCCACATTCCAGGACTCCTGGGCTCTGCTGGCAAAGCAAAGGATGGAATCTTTTCTACCCCAGAAGTTCATGGTTCCTTTCGAGAATATGATGAAGATTTGAGAGCCTCCCTTCAGCAGATGCATACATTCAACATTTCATACCTGTTTCAGGTTCAAAAACTCCCAAAAGCCCATAAGGAGTTATTAGAAGGAGCCCAGGTTAGGGCGGATCCCCTAGTCTAGAAACAACTCTCTCCACTCATAGCTCAGTGGCCACTGTGGCTCCTTTGGAACCTGCCCTTGTCCTCCCCACCTGCTTTTCCCTGGGGCCACCTTCTCTCCTCACTCTCCCCACACCCATAGCATCCCTACCTTCACTGACAGTCAATCTGGAACCTGGAGCGTCCCAGTACTTCCCACCATCACCACCATCTCTTCTCATTTTTCAAAACCCACTCCTCTAACTTTCAATAAAAATACAAGTTGTGGCTGAATGCAACTGCTACAGAGAACATATGTGATCCTTCCTTCCCTTCTTCTACTAACACAAACCTTTCAGATGTTGGCATAATGGCTCATGTCTTGTGTTTCACAGCAACAGCTCTGAATTGTACAGCACTGTTAGTCTCAGCAAGACTACATGCAAATACTGATTTCAGAAGAGCCTCATTTAATGACAAACAGTGGATTATTTTTAAACAGACCTTCATCTAAATGCAATGCCCACTTACATTTTGTAGCGAGGCTCCTGGGTTTTATAACAATGGTAATCTCAGGAATTTTGTGGTAAATTTGAAAACCCAGTTCCTGGGTCACTTGCCTGTAAATCCCGGTGTGCAGACACACGTGCCGTTTAGGCCTTCACTGTCACAGGTGCCTCCGTTCAGACAGCTGACGTTAGCGCAGGGGTCCTTGTAGGATTCACAGTGAACTCCTGTGGAGACAGAGACACAAAAGGGGTGACTGATTAAGGAATCTTCAGCTCCCATGGCCTCTGAAAGCAAAGTGTTCGAACATCCTGGAATGGTATGTAGGCAGGTTCCTAGTGGTGTGTGTGTGTGTGTGTGTGTGTCAGTGTGGGTGTGTGAGAGAGAGAGAGAGAGAGAGAGAGAGAGAGAGAGAGAGAGAGAGAGAGAGAGAGGGGGAGCGCACATGCCCAGTCTTGACTTTAGGTTATTGTAAAGACATATTTTATGAGAAAATAACAAATGCAATCCCTTCTCAGAGGTCCTATCATAAGTCTTTCATCTGGATTTTCTCTGAGCACATGTCCCCAAGCCTGGGGACCAGAAAGTTAAAGGCCTGAAAGATCAAATTTATCAGGGACCAGTGCTTTCTGCGTCTCCAAAAGAAACAGAAAATAGCCAGGCAGCCTTCATAAGATATCAAGGTAATTGATGACCGGCATCCTGAAGGGAAGAGTTGGATTCAGATATGTAAGTGAGCCTCAGCTCTACTTTGGGAAACTGTGGGAGAGAGAGAGAGCCCCCTGGTACTCAGTCAGCAAAGGCCTCATTAGTTCCCCATGTACTAAAGTTAACATTGATGCACATACTACATTCCAGGCCTTGCACTGTACTTTCCACCAAATTTGATCCTCACAACAACACTATGAGACAAATGCCCTCATTCCGTCCTTCTAGGTGAGGGAACAGAGGGAAGAATTCAGGTCCTGAGGCTGCAGGGGAAGGAGCTGGAACCTGAAATCACAGGCAGTCTGCATCTGAGTCTGTGCTTGCAAAGTAGTTCTCTTAGAGTGGACACAGACTGGCATGCAAACACACCGAATTCTATGTAACTCAGCGCCCATTTAACAAGAGAGAAGCATTTAAAAAATCATAGTGAAAACAGTAAGTTTCCCATTGATATTTTAAAAGGTCTATGTGTGTGTGTGCATACAAATACCCAAAGTGGGACTGAGAGGGAAATGAATTACTTTGATTTTCACGTTATGTGTTTCTATAGTGTTGGAATAACTTTACAATGAGTACCTATCCTATCTAATAAAGAGCTAATATGCTAGTTAGACCGGAGGGTGGAATGACCTTCCAGAACGACCTTCCAGAATGACCAGTGGGTGGGGCTGAAGGGCCATGGGGCCGTGGGACAGCCAGGCTGCGAGGGCCGGGGCAGCTGGGGCTGCAAGGGCCGAGCCTCTTGCACAAAATTTTGTGCATCGAACCTCTAGTTGTTTTATAATTTTATAAAAAACTAAAAATGTGGCTTTTCCTAAGGCAGGATTTCTGCAGTGGTTTCAGTGGAGTGCCAGCATGCAGGCCTGGATTAAGCTCCCTCTCTCCCACTCCTCACTCTCTGGAGAGGAAGATAAATTACATTATACTCTGTATAAGAATCTATATAATGATATGCTCTTCCTTCCCGGCAGCATCACGAAGAACAAACATAAAGCAAATAGTGACTGAATGGTATTTACTTAATTTACTATCTACTCATTACTTAGTTCACATTATAAAAAGGCTGCCACACCCCATGACTCATCATTTAGTCACTGAAATTACTCCTGTTGGGATTTTTCTCTCATTTCTTTTTCAATGCCTTAAGAAGTAGGGCTCAAGAAAGAGAAAAATATATAAGAGAAAATAGAATGAGAACTGCCTCTCTGTATTCACATTAATGACTTACTTGAGTCTGGTAAAGCATTTTACAATGGATGGCTTTTCATTTCTTTTTATCCGTTGCCCCTCATATCCAACCCATGAACAATAGTCTGCCAGATGTTTTCCTAAAGTGCCTTTCAGATCTTTGCTTTATTTTGCTCCCTGCAACCACCACCCCAATCCCACGGCCCTGTGCTCAGGGGGATATGGACCCTCTGAGCCCTGTCCTCGTTCCCTGCCCAGCTCCAGTGACTTGTGGGAGCCTCAGACTTCCAGCATCCTTAACAAACCCAGGAGATGCATGTTAATATACAAGCTCAGAGTAATTTAAAGATGAAATTACTTCTTAGCATAAAGCTAGTGATTCTTTGAGAAAGAGGGGTGAGGAGAGAGGGGGGGGGGGGAGACTACTTTGCCCATCTAAAACTCTCTATTTCTATTTCTCACTGATTCCCAAGTAACGCAAAATCAACTGAAAGATCAAAATACAAAAGGGCCCATTCTGCTTCCAAGTGTTTATCAAAAAACAATGATTCACATATTTACAGCCTCAGTGTTCCCCTAAGGCTGGTCAATGGGGAACCAGCTGACAAATAAGACTTTCAATTATAATGGGAAATGCAGCCAGGACTAAGGTTCAGAGATATCTGAAGCCTAGAAAAATTTCCATGAGCAATCAAGGATGATCTTCACTGGGTTTCTAATGGTAGTCAGCTAATCTCACCTGCATGATATTAACATAAATCATACATTAACATACAAATTACCACATTTTCCAAATAAGGCTGAAGAGCAAAATCTAGGCTAAATATTTAAACATCTTAGCCTTAAAAGCCTTCCATATTACAGATCTGATTAAAACATGCAAGATAATAAGCACTTTCAATATTTTGTGTGTTTCTGGCAATAATTCTATCCCTTGTTATGTCTCTTTTTCAAGAGATAAGATATTTGGTCACTTGTGACCCAGTGAGAGTTTTCTGGCAGCAAGATGGAACAAAAGCCAATCTTCACAGAAACACGATGACTACGAAGCAAGATGGTCTTCAAGCCCCCAGTGAGCACTCTGGTTACTCACATTTCTATACTCTGAGCCTTGCTAATCCCTATATAAAAATATTTGTCATATTGCTCAGCTTGGCGATTAAAGCTATGAGCTCGAAATCTTAAGAGAGATAAACAGTCATGAACACTGCTGAGCTGAGGCGGCCCCATTCCTGCCCTCCTCCTAGGGGCCCAGGTCTTGCTTTCCTGAGCTCATCATTCCCCAGGGGTCCCAGGTGCTTGTACAACACAGAGTGTTGGGCATCCTACGTCCTCTGACAAGAACCCCCTCCTTCATCTTTTTTTCCCACGCTTGTCATCACCTGGCATGTCCTCACTGTCCAAGGCCAGCTCAAACCCCCTTTGTCCGGAAAGCTGAGGCTGACTCTCCCAAGACAGAGCTCCATTCTCCCACCATCGTGCATTGAGAGCGTGATAAGTTCACGCCGTTACAGAGTTTATTGTGTTAAACCATGGCTTATCTGTTCTTCTGTCTTATCCCGCCCTCCCCCTCCCCAAATCTCTGAGGTCCTTTAAAGCAGAGGCCATATCTTAATGCATGGAAGAAATAAGGGTATACCACCAGAACCCTGTCCTTTCAGGAGGGGCGACGGGCCGTGTACTTTGGCTGACACACAGGTAGGATTGCCAGAGGAGTGAGAAGTGATTCCAAATCCACCTCAAAAACACCCTATTTTGTCAGGAAAAACCAGGTCCACACTTCAAACCGAGTCTGTGGAATGACACATGCATCAGCCATTGGCAAGGGATGCAGCACGCACTATTACAAAACTTATGTTTAGTCTCAAGTAAAAATAAACTGTAATCCAGTCAAAACTAATAAAAATTCATACTTTTCATATTAAGGAATAGAGAGGCAATGTTTCTGAAAAGATCTCTACTCCAACAGGGTTCTTCATAGAAGTTAATTTTAGAATTAAAATGAACAAAAATTCAGAGTCGTGTACCAATTATAAATCTTTGTTGTCATCATAATTAGTCATGATTAAGATTTTGAAAACAAAAATCGTTATTTTTATCTCCAGGAACAAAAGCAGGCCAGGTAAAGAAAATTAGATTAGATTGAAGTGTTCTTGGAACTTATTATTCTCTTTAAACCATTATTTTATGTTAAAACTTATTTCCTTCATGAAAACTTTTCTATTATTTCTACCCTCACAGAACTCAACTTTTTCCAAATTATTTCAGAAATTACAATTGACTTCTCAGCCTTAACCTCATTAGACCATGTGTGTTTCAGCCTCAGTTTGCTCTTCTGATTAAATAAGAGCCTGAAACAGGAAACAATCTTGACATCTATTTCTGCATCTATCTCACTACATGAGAGGAGTTAGATAGACAAAACATCCAGAAATTCTGGTTCCTGGTTACACAGAGGAAGTAATTTTAGCCAACAACAAAAATTCTCATCTTTTCAATTACAAATTCTGTGGACTTTAAAAATACACAACAATATGGTAATCACCAGAGGGAAGGGGAGTCAGGGAGGTAGGAGAGGGTAAAAGGGGATAAATAGTGATGGAAAGAGACTTGACTTGGGGTGGTAAACACACAAAACAATATACAATGATGTATTGTAGAACTGTATACATGAAACCTGTATAATTTTATTTACCAATGTCACCCCAATCAATTCAATAATCCCATATAATAAAAGCCTAATATGCAAATCAACCAAATGGCTGAAAGACTGGTGGAACGACCAGTCACTATGATACGCACTGACCACCAAGAGGCAGATGCTCAATGCAGGGGCTGCCCCTAGCCCACAGGCTCCAAGCCAGCCAAGGCAGGTGCAGGGGTTGGGGGATGAAGGGGGTTCTCCCCCCTCCCGATTGCTCTGCCCATCATCCCACAGAGGGGGGCAACCGGCAGTGGTGGTGGGGTGATGCGGGGGGAGGCAGGGCAGGCCAGTGAGCCGGCAGCATCGCCCCCTGTTGCCTCCCACAGAGGGAGGTGACCAGCAGCAGTGGCAGGGGGCGGGGGGTGGGGCTGGCAAGCAGGGGACGGAGCTGGCGAGCAGATGGCGCCAGGCCAGCCAAAGCAGGTGCCAGCGGGAGCGCCCCCCGCCCCAAATCACCTGCTGGTAGCCCCACAAGTATGAACAGAAAATCGTAGGTGTACTCAATTATAACTATAAAAAATGTGGATATTAGAAAAGGATGAAACAATACCGATGACTACTCTTCTTGTATTCTGTTATAAAGAAATGAGGCATTTTGAAATTTCTTTTTTTTCTAAATTTTTTATTGTTGTTATATTATTTTCACAATTAAAAAACACAGGGGTTTTTTTTTCTTTCTAACTTTTGTCACCAAAAATTCCAAATGAGTATATTGTTGATCATTTAGTTTGTTTTGCTAGAAATAAAAATAAACAAAGTAGAGCGGTCACTTGACTATTTGACAATATTAAATTAGGAGTCCCTCATGAACTAGTTGTGAAATGGTTTTGCAGGAAGCGTCAGCATTCTGGTATCTCCGAAAGGAGGTTACTCTGAGTCCCTCTGTGCAATTTGTTTCTAAAAATTTCATGATCCACAGTGGAAATTTACTGGGAAAATGTTCGAGATGGTTTCCCCTAATTAGTATGTCAAGCAGCAATTTCAATTCAAGTCAAGATAGCTACTTAGCATTTGCTTTGTGCAAGCCACCATATCGAACGCTGCCGAGAATTAAAAAACAACAACAAACAAACGAAACAAAAAAACCTATGTAGGCACTGCCTTTCACTAAATTCTGATTTGGTGTAAAGGAGAAGAAAGTCTGCAGCCAGAAAGAATCGACTACAAAGCTGGCGGTAACTGTCATAACAGATACAGAGAAAAATGAAAGGAGAGTCCAAGCAGGGAATCTGTTTGGGGATCAACATTTCAGACAGTGGATACAGTCAAAGGATTGAATGAGAGCAAAGAGAAGGAACGAGAAAGGGGTCCAGAAGAGAACCCTGGGGACCAACTGCATTGTGTCCCGAGGACGAGGACTCAGTGGGGGCTGGGAGTGCAAAGTCCAGGGGGCAGGACTGCAGCTGTGGAAGCTGAAGCAGGGACCCAAGCGACCAATGGAGCAAAGGGGCAGGAACACAGTCGGAGTTAGGGGCAGAAAAGGCTTCGTAGATTCACTGAAAAGACTCCAGTTAAGTCACCGCTAAATCCATGTTAGCAGGATGGTATGGACAAGCTCCAACTGAGGAGGGTTAAAAAAAAAAGATAAAACTTAAGGAAATAGAGGTGCTGTCTATACCCACTCTAAGGAAATTTCATTGAAAAGAGAGACAAAGGGGGGATTACTATATTTAGAGTCAAGTTGTGATTTTTAAATCCATTTGGAATTTATTTAGAAGTGTGAGAACATTTATTTTTTCTGTTTAGCAGCCCACTTTTTCTAGCACCATTTTTTTTAAATGTCCAATTCATAGCAAGTCCTCTTCAAGAGTCACACATTTTTATATGTCTATTATTATCAACAAGGGTTTCTGGACCATTCCTCAATTTGGGTCAGCTGTCCAATCTTGCACCTGTAACATGGGAATCTATAATAATAAAAGGGTAATATGCTAATTAGACCAGATGTCCTTCTGGACAAGGCCAGAGGGAAGCCCAGGTCCCGGGTGCCTACAGGCAGCCTGAGGGAAGCAGTCCAGGTCCCGGGTGCCAGAGGGAAGCCAGTGCTGGCAGTCAGGGGAAGGAAGACCTACTCTTGCACGAATTTAGTGCATCGGGCCTCTGGTGTAATAATAATTGGAGCATTTAAATGGGTTTTAACATCTGGCAGAAGTTCCACCCATTGATTTCCTTTTGCAAAATGTTCTTAGCTATAGTTGCCTGACTTCCTATTAATGCCATTCTTTTTAGACAGTTATCATATTCATTTATTTAATTTTTAAGAGTAAAATTCATCACTTAAAAATGCATATGGAAAATAAGAAGTTAAAGTCCCAACCCTCCCCACCAACACACCACCTATGCAAGTTCTAACTAGTTAGGAACTGAAGCCCACCCATCTGATAGTCTCCTAAGTTTATACATACATCTTACATGTAAGTATATATCAGGTGAAATGCTTCCAACGAGGGAGAGAATGTACATTCTTCAAGGAGAGAAAGGCACAGGATCTTGTTGCCTCTGTCCTCCCCTCACTCATTCTTCCTCTGAATTGGAGAGCCTGATTTAGCCCTTTCTGCTTCTCATTTAATCCCTTGTACACCACCACCACCACCTCCCTATCACTCTTACTTTAGATGTCCTATTTATTGCTATTTTTCTAGGGTTTACCTTCCTGTTTCCAGCAGTCTTATTTAAACCTGGACCTAAATGTCTCTATAAATGCACCAAAGTTAAATAATCAATTTACCTGCCCACTGGGATGACATCTTTAACACACGTGTATGACTTCCAATATTTCCTACCCCCATTCCCTTTAACACATAGATTTGGTTAAAATTATATGAAACTTTAGTGTAGTCATTTCAATTTTTCCTTAATAAGACACACTTTAGAGTAATCCCTAATGAGTCATGCCTTTGTGTACTCCCTTCCCCTTGAGCATGAGCTTCTAGCCAAAAGCATATTGCAAAAGTTAAGAAATTTTGAAGATGCAGTTAAGGTCCTAGTCAGTTGACTTTAAGTTAATCATAGGTGGGCCTGGCCTAATCAGGTGAGACATTAAGAGGGTGCAGGCCTCTCCTAAAGTTAGATACATGAAGCAGCAGTCTCATAACTGCTGACTTTCAAGAAGCAAGCAGTCATCAAATTGACAGCCACAAGGATATGAATTTGGCCAACAATGCAAGGGGACATGAAAGTTGATCCTTCTTTATTCAAGTCTCAGATGCCAACGCAGCCCAGTCAACCTGTGAGACCCTGAGCAGGGAGTCCATTAAGCCAGGCTTAGGTGAACAAAACTGCTAAATAATAAAAGGGTGCTGTTTCAAACCATGACCTTGTACTAACTCATTATGCAGCAATACTAATCAGTATAAAGGTAAACCTATTTTTCAAAAGACTTTTCTTCACCATTGAATTATCATTCACAATCACATCAATATCATCTCTTTTAAGTTTTTCTCTGCATTTAAAGCAGTCTTCTCAACTCTATTCCTCTTGTTCTCTACCTTCCTCTATCTGGCTATCTTTGTTCTGATTTAGTTATTGAGAATCCTTTTAAAATAATTTTCTTAGAGAGGGTGTTATATTTTCTGTATCCTGAAGTGTACAAAATGTCTTTCTTTTGCCCTCAAATATTAATGACCTTTTAACTACCAGTCCTTTCCATTGAAAAGTCTGAAACACTTTTTCACTATTATTTAGTTTCACTACAGGGAAGACCAAAGATGGTTTGATTCTCTTTCTTTTGTATGTAACCTGGATTCCCTGTGAATACTCTTATAAAAACAATCCTCTTTATCCTTGGATTTAAAAATTCCATCAGGAAATCTCAAATTGTGCATCTTCTCCTTCATTAGTCCTCTGGCACTGAGGAAGCCCATACTATGTGAAAACGTCAACGTTCTTCTGCTCATAGGCTTCTCCTTCTTGTAATGGTTCCATTCTGGTTTCATATCCTTGTTTCCTTCCTCCTTCTTCTGGAGCAACCATCACTCAGACAGAAGCAGAGCTCTTGAATCTTTTCTCCACATTTCCTATCTTTCAACTCATGGTTTCTATTTCCTCTTGCTTTTACTTCTATCATGAATTAGTTCCTCCTTTTGCTTTCCCAGATCTAAATTTAATGTTGAGTAGCATACATCAGTCTTTTCACTTCCTCTCTTGAGTGTTTAGTGTTGTTTTATTCCAATTTTGTTTATTATTTCCTAGATTTTTTCCCCTCTTCGGGTTGCTGGTCCAGGCTCCCTGTACTGGCCAGACTGGAAGTTGGCAATGCCAGACAGAGACAGATGACGCGGGGGGTTCTCCTCCAGTCCTGGACAGGCCAGCCAACAGGGTTCTAAGGCTTGGCGTGGAGGCTTCCCTGTTTGGGTTCTCCAGGTGTGAACAGGAGACCATTCCCTCCTAGCCACACAAAAAAGAAAGGGCCAGTTCAGCCCCACTGTGCAATCCTCCTTGAGAACAGCCAGTATCTACTCAGCCAGAGCCCTCTGCCTCATGGAGTAACGTGTGGCACATTCACGACATGTATGGCCTCTTCACAGGCTGAGGGGTCCTTTGGGCTCAGCTGGTCAATGAATCCTCCATTCTCCTCAGAACCCTGTCCCCTAACCCTGCTGTATGCAAAGGCACCCGGCACCTGCATCCTTTTCTTAAGAACCCAAACCCTCAGATGTGTTTGATATCCCCTTCAGGGTCATCCACCTCCTTGAAGCATCTCTAGCAGAGTCGGTAAATGAGGGAAGAGGTCACAGAAAGATAGAAGGGAAAGGATTTAGAACATACATGGAAGGAAGGCTTAATCTTGAGCAGGATGAGGAGCCATGATCATCCTAACGTGGAAGAGAATAAGGTTTTAGTGGCTGTGACTGCAGAGAAGTTTGCAGGGCAGGGGCTCTCAATGGGTGGTGCATGGGCCAGCACAGCAACATCACCTGAGAACTTACCAGAAACTCAAATTCTTGGGCCCCACCCTGGGTACACCACATCAGAAACTCTAGGGGTGAGGCACAGCAATGTATTCTAACAAGCCCACCAGCAGACTCAGATGTAAACCTAAGTTTGAGAACCACTACCATAAAATGTGGAAAATTAGATACATTTAAAAATGTTTACAAATGATAATCTTTCTTTTATGCCATGAAGATGGAAGTAGGTGATTTACTGTGGGTGAGTGACTTACTACAGAGCTTGGTGTAAATGGAAGAAGTTGGGAATACCCACTGAGAAAAATGAAAGGAGGAGGTGAACAAGTCACAGTCTATAAATCTATAGAGACACTAGTCAGTCACTGTGCAATTGTATTTTTTGCTTCTTAGTCACAATGACATGACCAATACCTCAAAGATGGGAATGTTAGGGGCATATTCAGAATACACCTTAGTAATGACTTCGTCATTTATAATGATGAAATTTGCTTCATAAAATTTTATCATACACTCTATATAAACTAAAGAATTTTGGAATTTTAAATTTTTGAAGTACATCCACCACTACCTATTTGGTCATTAAAGAATCTCAAGATATCTGTACACATCCCTGTCCTTACTTTATCGGCAGTAATTTTAAGGGATTTATCCAGGTTCATACGGAAGTCAGTGGCACGATTGGGATGAGCCCCTTAGGTCTCCGGATTCATTGCTCATTTATGCCTCTTGCCAGCACTCATATTTCCCAATGCTCTGACAAACCTAGAACTCAGAAGCCATGTGGATAACCCAGCACATCAGCCCTGTGGAAGTCCGTGGAGTCTAGCTCTAAATGGGCATCTCAGGCCAAGAAGCATCAGATCTGCCAAACACAGTGCATAGACTTGGCCCAGCTTCAGCCCTTCTATCCAGAGGTTGGATCAAGTTCATCCCTGTGGCCCATCCACAGAGAAGCAACAGGGGCTGCCACACAAGGTTGCCAGGCAGATGGATGGTATCAGTCAAGTAAGCAGTGGAGGGAGCAAGAGGTTACGTGAAATGGTTATAAATAGAGCCCACGAAAGCATTACAAAAATCTAAACCCACCCCTGAAGTCATGGCTTAGAGAAATGTGGGCAGCCGCTGATAAACAGACTTTCCTGGCACAGTGCCATCTGAGGGTGTCTGGGCTCCAATGAAACCACACCATCCACCAACTGTGGCCCGGGGTCCCTGGGGAAGGCAGATGCAAGGGCTTCAGGGACCATGCTGGCCAGGCTCATGAGGGATACCATTATCTACCACCTCACAGGGTGAGTGAGGATTTATGAGTTAATGCACAGAAGGACTTAGAACAGAGTCTACAAATTAAAAACATTCGGATGGTGTCAAATGTTTTTCCAGAGTGACTTTGACAGGCATACACTCAAATGAACTAACATTTCCCTCCCAAGTGAATCATTTCATAAGAATTCACTTATATGCCAATACGTGAGATTCCACCTGTCTCCTCCACCCAAAAGCACAATACCCTAACTTTGCCCAGCAAGCACTGAGCTAGCGGCTCCCCTCTCCCACCGTTTCCACAGCTGGGTCCTCAGATCTATGCCTGATGGCCCACTTACTAGCATTCTTTATCCTTGGCTTTTTGCATATTCAACAAAGAGGTGAGAATGTAGAAGCAAAGAACAGGAGAGAGATTTTTCAGCTTATTAACAGAAAACCTGAGACTTGCCAACTGGTCTCCTTCGCCCCATAAATCATCCTACCACCACCACTACTTGATTTTTATTTGAAACAATTTGTGCTCCAATGAGAGGTTTATCCATTTAAGTTGAGAAATCTGTGAGGTCATGTACAGCTATTCTGGCACAAGAAGGCCCAAGGGCCACTCACCTTTGTATTCGGCCAGGCACACGCACTCATAGCCATTTACGAGGTCCCTGCAGGTGGCCGCGTTCAGGCACGGGGCAGAGAGGCACTCATTGTACTCTTCCTCACAGTAGAGGCCGTGGTAACCTAAGGGACAGAGAGAAAAAACTGCTGTCAAATGTGTCCCATTTCCACCCACTCCGGACCAGCCTGCCAGGGAGGCACCTGAGGATTTACAGGAAAGTGAGGCACAGACAGATGGGATGTAGGAGCGGGTCTCTTGGAGTATAATTGAAATGAAGATTTCTGGGAAGGCTATGAAGAGTCTGTTCTCAGCAACCTCCTTCATGATCCCCAGATTAAAAGAAGTTATCTCTGACGCTCCAGATACATACATCAGAACTCACAAGCAGTGGGAAGCGTGTTTTACTTTTGAAAGTGCATCCTGCTGTGCTCTGATCGTTGCATGTTTGATGATGAGGAATTGCTTTGTTTGATGAATGAGTGAGTTCAAACCAGAGGACAAAATTCCCCAATAAAGTCTTTTCACAGAGACGTAGTCTTGACTCTGCTCGTTTCTCTCGAGAGGAGAATATTCATCTGTAAGTGAAATTATTATTTTCAGCCCAGCCGGCGTGGCTCAGTGGTTGAGCATCGACCCATGAACCAGGAGGGCATGGTTGGATTCCTGGTCGGGGCACATGACCTGGGTTGTGAACTCGATCCCAGTAGGGGGGCATGCAGGAGGCAGTTGACTGATGATTCTCTCTTATCATTGATGTTTCTCTCTCCTCTCTCTCTCTCTCTCTCTCTCTCTCTCTCTCTCTCTCTCCCTTATTCTCTAAAATAAAAAAAAATTTAAAAAGAACCTGATCTCTTGACTGGAACTCTATCTTCTTTAAAAAAAAATAAAAGAATTTATCCATTTATCTGCCAGATGGTCTCCTTATTACATCGTGTTCAGGGGCACTGATGGTTGCTGAATATATGTGTTGTGGCCACAGGGCACTGATAGCAGCAGGACTTCCATCTCCTCTCAAGGATGTAGACCACATTTTTCCTCCAATCAATTCAAAAATATATCTATCTAAAGAGAATTCTATTAAAGAAGAAAAGGATCAATGTATTTGCTTTGCATTTCAAGTCAGAAAACACTCAGCTTAAGCAGGCTTAACTGAAATTCCGGAGGAAATGTGGGCTATCTTTTTTGTTGTTGTTTATTTAAAGTTATGATTATCCACATTCTAATATTTTTAATTGTGCTCAAATTTTTAATTCTTAAAAATATAATCTTCACAATGAAAAAAAAGAGACCTGACAATTTCTTAATCAAAGATGGTTCCTACCCTCCTAGTTTCAAAACAGGTGTTTATTCCAAAGGACAAGAAGACAACATTCTTTGAGATTCACTCATGAGTGTTATGCTGTTTTTTACTTTCAAAAACATGTGTTACTGCCAATTTGCAATGAAACTGGATCATTTTTGTCTGGCCCTGTCCAAACAATGAGAAACATGTGAGTGCTCTCAAAAATCACCCTGCCTGTGTTGGTTCTGAGTCCAGATAAGCAGAAAAAATAAACCTTTGCTCAAGTGGGAACTAGAACCTCTAGCTTATTTTCAGCTTCCCAACTCCTAGCCAACCCTCAAACTCAGAAAGTCCCCTTAGGCCCTGCTGAAGTGTTGAACTGTTTTGCTTCTTGTGCCCATCACAGTAGGTTAAGCTCATATTGGCGTTGTTAACCAAGCATTTTTTAAGCATTGGCCATTTCAGTTGCTTTTTGAACTGCTTTCCAAACTTAAGTGGTGATAAAGACTCCTTTGAGGAGACCTTGACCTACTTAAGACAAATAGACCATGGTTCTCAATTCTTCTACCTCACCCTTTTTGTAGTTTTAGGGAAATATTTTACATTCCTCTTTTTTTTCAAAGCTTGGATTTTTTGTTGTTCTTGTTAACCCTCACCTGAGGATATTTTCCCATTAATTTTTAGAGAGTAGAAGGGAGGGGGAAGAGACAGAGAGCGAGAAACACCTATGTGAGGGAGACAAACACATTTATTGGTTGCCTCCGGCATGCACCCCAATCATGCCTGGGGATTGAGCCTTCAACCAAGGTACATGCCCTTGGCCAGAATTGAACCTGGAACCCTTCAGTCCAAGGGCTGACACTCTATGCACTGAGCCAAACTGGCTGGGGGCCATTACTCTTCATCAGACTGTTTTCTTCATCTAGATCAGAGTTACTCAACAGCAATTTTGTCCCCCAGAATATTTTGGCAGTTTTTGGATATATTTTTGATTGCCACAACTAGGAGGGCCATTATAAATATGTGTGTGTGTGTGTGTGTGTGTGTGTGTGTGTGTGTAATCATGTGTTGGCGAGGATGTGGAGAAACTGGAATCCTGTGCACTGTTGGTGAGAATGTAAAATAGCGCAGCTGCTTTGGAAAACAGTATGTAGAGTCCTCAAAATATTAAAAATAGAACTATCATATAATCTACAATCCACTTCTGGGTACTTATCCAAAAGACTTGAAAACAGAATCTCAGAGATATATTTCCATTCCCGTGTTCACTGCATCATCATTCACAATAGCCAAGAGGCAGAAACAACCTAAATATCCATCAACAGGCATGTAAATAAAGAAAAAGGGTATGTTCATACAATGGACTATCATTCATTCAGTCTTTGAAAAGAAGAAAATGCTGCCATGCTATAACATGGATGAACCTTGAGGCCATATGCTAAGTGAAATAAGCCAGTCACAGAAGGACAAATACTTCATGATTCTAAAGTAACTGAACTCATAAAAGCAGAGAAAAATGGTGATTGCCAAGGGCTTGGGAAAGGGAAATTGGGAGTGGATGCTCAATGGGTATAGAGTTTAATTTATGCAAAATGAAAATGTCCTAGAGCTATGTTGTACAACAATGTGCATACAGTTAACAATACTGTACTGTAAATTTAAAATATGTCAACATGAACTCACGCACAGGGTAGAGTTCATGTTATAGGATTTTATTATGTGTGTCATGATACATGATTTTATTATGTGTGTTTTCTGGCTTCTCCGTGTGAAGAAATAACCACAAGCAGCATCTTTTCCATTGTATTTGCTCTCCTAGAAGATATTTTAAAAATCAACTGGGAAGGAGCACATATAACCCTATATGCATTTTGGCCTCTGAATTGAGGTGCTATTTACAGAGACAAAAATCAAAAGAAAATTTCATGAAATCATCTATAAGCATTTTTTGTTTTCGTAAAACAGTATCACTATCTTTTTCTACTAGCAACATGCTAAGCAAATGAGGAAGTTATTTTACAGAGATAATTAAGCTGGTGATGTTTTTATTCCTTGGAGGGGGAAACAAGATAAAGGTTTCATATGCTAAAACTGTTTCTTCAGAGACAGTAACATTTAAATGTCTTTATGGAAATGTCAAGGAACCCTTTAAATTTTGTACCAGAGGACCTAAATTGGACTGTTTGAATGAAAAAGGCCATCTTCCAAAAGAGAAGGATTCTGCAAAAAAAAAAAAAAAATGAGGCTGCCGCCCCTGCTGGTAATTAATTTGGAAAAACAAATTAGCTCAGGGTAATAGGCGCAGGGTCTAGAAAAATTAACCTAGCCCAAAGAACTTTTTAAAAATAAAATAAAAGATCAGAAGCATGGAATCAGAGTGGCTCTGCCCAGGGCACTGACTTTCATCACCACCACTCTGCTTTGTGCATGACTTCTCCTGAATATTCAGCTCCAATCACTTCCTTACAATTGACAAAACATAGCAAGTGACAGGAGGTGGGAGTGAGACAGAGCGGTCCAGATGGCTGCCATGCTTAGGTTGAGTGAGTGAATGATGCTGCCATTACCACAAATAGATATGTCCAAAGAAATAACAGGTGTTCGAGTAAGTTGACCAGTTGGACACGTTTAACTTGGGGCTCACTTATGGAGGTCTAGGTGCAGTTGGAAACAAATGGACTCCAATAGCATGGAAGAAGCACTTTGAGAGTTTAGTTGCCTAGAAGTGGTGAAGTTTTCCTTAAAAAAAACAAACACACACATGGAGAGGAAAGAAGGTCAGATCTACATGGATGGGCAGGTAAAGAACAAGAAGCCAGATCAGGAGAACTGGGCAGGGATGGAGCCAAGGAGAGGAGGAAGACCAAGGAGGGCAATGCCATGGAAGCCAGCAGAGGAAAGGAAACCAAGGAGGCCTAGTTAACAGTGTCAAAGGTTCCAGAGAGTGAGAATAACAACTAGATGACAAGACCGAAAGGTCACTGGGACCTTTAAAACTATGGCTCTCAATGGGGCTGTGCTGCCCTTTTGAAGGTACTTTAGAGATTGGGGGGCTGGTCATTATAGTAATTGAAGGGTTCTACTGGAATTTAGTTGGTTTGGGCCCGAGATATTAATCATTATGTATTGTCAAGATTCCCCTCCACAATAGAAAACGCTCTGGCATCCTCACAACTGTGGACGGTCCCACTGGACATCCACATAGGTGAAAACCTTGTGGACCACATTTCAGGTAAAAAACCCAACTGCTTCACATATACACCACAGTTTTTAAGATATACTGAGTTTTCCTAGAATAGAACCACTGGGTATATCAAGAGGAGATTGTACCAAAACGTGTTCACCATTAGGAAAAATCTCTTCATAAGAGCAACAGAGGAATTTAAGTCACCAAAAAAGCACACCTGTGTCAATCAGTAAACAAAATAAAACTCAGATCTTCAGATAATTTTCTGACAATATCATCCAAAGTAGCTTCTCCCACCAGTTACTCATCACCACACTCAATTAACTTCCTTCATAGCACTTATAACTGCCTGAAATCATATTTCTAGCTTAGTACTTTAATTGCTTATTATTTCTTTTCTTCAGCTAGAAAATAAGCTTAAAGGCAGAGACCATAATTGTGGTGTTCACAGCTGTACCCACAGTATCCGGTACAGAAAAGACACTCAAATAATAGTCGCTCAGCACCCAAAATGTCATTGATTAAATCAACACACATTTAAGATGTGCCTGTGATGTGCCTGGAACGTCCAGGTACCATGGGTACAAAGCTAAATGGCAGAGTCTTTACCTTCAAGGACTTTGAGCAAGTTAGCAGCATCTGCTTCTATCAGGCCTTTTGTGTGTGTGTTAACCTGTTTAATCCCCATGAAAAAATGATACCATGACTAACCCAATTTATACATGAGGAATTAAGAGTCACAGTGGTAAAGAAACATGCTCAAGGCCACACAGTTGTTCCTGTGTGTTCTTCCTACTGTCCTAGGTTGTCCCCCAAATGCATTACCTAGAGTATTAGTTTGGTAGGACCACCATGACCAAATAGTACAGACTGCTGCCTCCAGCTTTTAAGAGGCCCTTGATTTCTATTCTCTCAACACTGTGTCAAGACAACATCATTGAAACATTCATACCAATACAAGACAGGCTCTGCCCCACACTGGGTTTACTACAGAGCTCTTCCTCCCCTCGTCCATCACATCCCACTCTGAAAAATCCAAACCCCATGACTCTGGCTCTAACCAGATGGCTTGCACACTCTGTGTGACAAATTGGGACAAGTCATCTTTGTATCACCCTAGGGGCCTCCCTGAACTTCCCACTGCCTCAGGAAAAGCAAGCTAGAAGGACCTTCCAAAAACACTGGTGTGTGTCCAGACCACGCTGCTCACTCCCCTAGCACAGACCTAATTCAAAGTGAGAGTGAATGTGAAGCATTCGGGGAGTTTTGTTTCCTGGGAATTTTTTTGCTGTTTCACTTTAAGATCTGATGAGTGGAGAAAGGGGGAGCATTTTCTTAAAGGCTGTGTTGCAAATCCACAGATGGTTCCCTCATTTCAGGTTGAATGCATAAATGTGAGAACCCAAGACTCCCTACTTCATCTAGGCCAGTTCCCAGGAACTCAAGTCTTCCAAACACCTCACCCATAGTAGTTAAAGTGGACAAAGATAAAACAGTGCTATTATAATAGTATGATTGTCTGTGAGTTTCCAAATTCTGGCTAAACTCACTGATCACCACGGAGTCCTTCAGCACTGCAGTGTCCCAGGCAGCGCATTTATTTTACTGAACAGAAAGTTTTGCTGCAGAGGAAACTCTGTGTGTGTGTGTGTGTGTGTGTGTCCATCGCATTCTCTCTCTTTGCTGGTGTGTTCACAATAGGAATCTTTTTAAGAACAGGGAAAAAATGTATCAGGACTCTGCTCTAAATTGACCTGTGTACTGAGTGAGATCTTACAGGCTTCTGTGGGATAACTACACTCTCCTGTTACACACACACACACACACACACACACACACACACACACACACACCACCTATGGACGTGAGGGAGCTGTGCAAGAGAACACAGCATTAGTTGGTATGTGGGGGATGGTGACTGCTCTTACTCCTTCTTTTGCTCCTTAAAA